>NC_090933.1:373860569-374189578 GCF_040938575.1 Ambystoma mexicanum
CTTCCATTTCAATGTAAAGGTAAATGTGAACCATTTGTTCACTTCTTCAGTTACATCCATACGGGAAGAGTATGACAAATGTCCCTACCGCAGTAGCTCTCCTTAGACATTTTGGGTTCATTTCTTTCTTAAATGAAATAACTTACCTTTGTGTCAGGTTCTCTGATGTGTCACCGTAGGAGCACAATATTCTGTAGAAAATCAATGAATTCGGGGTTAAAGAGGAAGCGGATTGGGATGATATCAAACAAGCACTCGCAAAACTAACTGTTGTGGCTTTTGTGCACGCATGGTGGTACGGATTGGACTACAAATGGGCAATAATTGTACAAACATATTTTGAAAAAGAAATTGACATATCTGTACTTTTCACTTTCGATATAGGATTAAACCTGTAAAATGATTTCTACCTGCATGCTAAGGAAGTGTGGATGATGATGGTATAGTCCAATCAACACTGATGTTGATTATTGCTAATTGTGTCCATGACTGAACTCTGGGAATACATATGTATATATATATTCTTTTTTGTAAAGTGAACATAGCATTCTAGCTTGAATAAGAAAATAGGCATTTTATAGACAGATATCAAACTTCAAGAATCATTTGAATGATCTTGCTTGTCAGTGTTTGGCATATAAACAAGAGCCAGCTTTGACCCAGCAGAAGCTGAAATGTTTAAACATTGTAAGAATTGGTGAAATGTGAAATAAAGTACTCAAATGCCTGACTTCAATGTACATGCAAGATTCTCTTATGGCAGTCATCCCTAACCAACGCAACAATGTTTTCTAGAGACCCTAACCGAGAAACGTAAAGGAATAAAAAAGTCAAGAACTATAGATGGTTTACTAACCAGAAAAATTTGTTTTGTGCAGGTGGTAATTGGAAGGAGAAATGAGGAGACCGTTTTAAGGTGGGGGAGCGAGTTGGGAAGAGACAGAAGAAAAGCGACAGGGATGGGAGGAGGAGGTAGAATTTGCATGCCACAAAAAAAGCTGCCGGATATTTGGGAACATTACTCTACAGGCACGCCAACAGCACACTAGCAAAGTTCTGTAGGAGTCTGATCATCTTTTCCAATTATTACCCGGGTCATCCCATATAGAAACCAACAGACCAGGTCACTAGTATACAACGGCACAGCTGTGTTCTCTAGTGCACAAGGGAAAAGGATTAGAACATAGGACTTCAAGAAACCAGTCAAAGGCACAAGTTTGTGTGAAATAAAGGAAGGAGCAGGACTCTATTATCAAAAGGAAATTAACAGTTTTTTATATTGTCGATGGGTGGCAAGTAGACCCATGTCATGTGATGCTCTGAACTAGTCCAGGCTTGTTTGCCAAATCTGCTTTACATGCTAGGAGCAGGTGAAGACCTACGAGGTCAACCAAACTCCAACTCCAATGTTTCAAAGGGGTGTTAGTTGAAAAAGAGGGGCTGGCTCATGTGTGACCACTTTGCAGCTTTGATTGTTTCTTAATAAGTATTTCCTCTCTTTAAAATTTGGTGTTTTGGGGTTGTGGCAAAATAAGACATCACTACATGCATGGTCCAAAGTGACTTTGCACTGCCGACACAAGCCCTGATTCATGGAACTGTGCAAAGTGTATTTTTGCAGTGCAACGTCAATGCAAAGTCAGTGTGTATTCATTTTTGCCGTACAAAATGACTTTGCACTGACTTTTCACTGCATAAATATACTTTGCACAGTTCCATGAATCAGGGTTTGTGTCGATGTTCCGCACATTTCAGGCAACTGTTTCATGTGTGAAGGTGCTGAAATCCAGTGAAAGGGTTGGGGTGTCCAAATGTTATGTAGCCAGCCATGTCCGGAGGGTGCTAACAGGTAACTATGCAGAATTTGGTACAGATTGGTGAAACAGTGTGGAATTGTTTAAGGAACAATGCTTCGCCGAGCCACAAACCCACAACAAATTTTGAATTGTGTTAAATCGGGGGAAAGGGGTGCAGTATCCACATGTCATGTAGCCAGTAATGTAAGGATGGTCCTAACTGGTAACTATGCAACATTTGGTGCAGAGTTGTAACACGGTGTGGAATTGCATAAGGAGCAATGCTTTGCCACAAACCCAGCCACCCACACATTTCCACTTTTATAAATATAGATAGATGGTGTAGAAGTTGCATGCATGTGACCACAGAGGTAAGGCTTACCCAGAAAAGGCAAACACATGTGTATCAGTGTGTTACTTGATGGCTTTTCAGAAAGTAAGTTGGTAAGGTGTAGCAGAAGACAGTTCATGTAATGACAAACAAATGAACATGTCTTTTAAATTGAAACTCGAAAATAAAATATGAAGGAGGTAATGGATGAGGAGTGACACACCTAGAGCTCTGCCAATGGAAACTAAACTCGTCGTAATGAGGCCAACACGTGACTGCATCCGCGTGCAGTAGCCCCGCGAGATCGAGGAGCTCTGGTAGAGTCCGGGCTTAGATCTGTGCAGAGCACCTTACAACATTGTAAACCTGTGTGAAGCAAGAGATTTCTACAATACTCTGGTCTCACCGTGTTGGCGCGTAGGGATGCTGGAAAAAACCAACTACAACTACCCCATCACCATAGCTATTAGCATTGCCATAGGCAGCCAATGGGTGCATCCCATCGCAAACAAATCTCACAGAATGTGCCCCTTTTCACATTGCTGCCTCTTCCTAGCTGCAGAACTACGTCAACAAATGTGGATTTTAGGTGGCAACAATGCTCCAATTAATAGCCAAAACTAAAACATTATATGATTGTTTTTTTATTTGTTTGTTTATTTATTACAATCATGTCAGGTACCAGGCGTGTGAGGCAGAGAGAAAGGAAAGAAAACACGGTGATTAGTAACTTTGAATAATTTCGCAACATATGTTTATAAAATTTCAATGCTAACGCCTAATATCAGACCAATTGACAGTATTTCCTCTTATGAAACTGCCACACTTATTCTTTATTTTATGGTTAGTTTTATTTCTAGTAATAATATTTTGTAGTCAGCAGAACATTACAAATTTAAGTGTATTTCCTTGGTCGCCTCTGCGGGCTCCTTTCATCTATATTGATTACCCTTAGTTTGCTCATTAACTGCTCCGAAGATTAGTGTTCATGCGCTTAAGAGTTTCAGCATTCTAAACACAGTTTACATACTCAAGGTTTCAATGTTTCAAAAGTGGGCATTCCTTTTTGTTCAGCACTGATCGCTAAATGTTCACACAGCTCTGTCCAATCAAGGTTCTATGCAGCACATACTTTCAACACTCAGAAATGTAGCAGTAAATCACATGCCTGAGGTTTCTTGTTTAACACAATCCAATACCATCTAACCGTATACACACTGTCACGACCTGGCCTTGCTTTTCACTTTCAGAGTGCCCAAACATCTCTCTTGCAGGTCACATTGAAACCCATGTGGCTGATGAATGACATTTATAGTTCCCGCCATAAAACAGCCAGTGGAAATCGCGTGGCAGTTGCCAACCGCAGACTTTGTTTAATGTTTAACTGAAAAATACATGTGTTTACTACATTTCTTTTCCACTCATGCAGCAAACATAGTAAATAAATGCTTAATTTTTGCCCTGGTGAAAAGGTTTTTAGATAATACGGATTTGGGCAAAACCTGCTTGTTCCATTCTAGATGCCAGATTATCAAAGGTTTGCATTTGTGTAAATACAGTCGAACAAATGAATGTAGCACCAATGTTGCCGCTCTGATAACAGATAATGGAGCAAACAGGTTTAGCCCTAATCCGTATTATCTAAAAACCTTTTCACCAGGCAGAAATTAAGCATTTATTTACTAGTATTATCTAAAAATGTTTTTGAGGGGTGGGGGGGATTTGGAACCGGCTGTTTTAATTGCTATGCTTGCTGCTTAGCATATAAAGAAATGTAGTGGACACCTTTTATTTTGCCTTGTGCAAACCTTTTAGATAATATGGATTGTGACAACATTGTTTTGTTAATTTTTGCATTATCAAAGCATGTGCTCACTTTTTAGAACCAGTGCAAATGTTAGGTAATCTGGCCCAATATTATTTAAGCAGACAATGGGGCTAAATTAAGTTGCGCCATTTCTTTGCACAAGGGCATTGGTCTTTTCATCAGTCTAAGGAAAAAATATTCCAGTTATGGATATGTTGAATGGCTGTAGATTCTGATGAGCTGTATAGCAACAACAATATGCATCTTGTGATGTGCTACAAAGACCATATTTTAAGTGAGTCAATAAAAGAAAAGTCAGATACAAGCCAAATGTGTGGTTTAGCATAAGTGGTATCATGCAAATATAGTCCTGCCCTCCTTTGGTAAAGACCAGCAGCACACTATCAGGGTAATTCATAGAAATTCGCACAAAAGTGGCGCACGCGGCTGGCGCACAGCGTGCCCGTGCGAATGTCTGCGCCAGCCGTGTGCGCTAAAATCGATTTCCGCGCACAGCGTATTCATGGTTTTTCGCATCCAAAACCAGCCGTGGCACAGCGTGGCGCAGCGACCCTGCAGCAGCGCCAGTTACGCCCCCAAGAATGCCCTCGCGCAAGGAAAAGCCTTCAAAATCCCCAAATAATCGCAAAGGGCTGCGCTAACCCTGGACCAGTTCAGAGGGCTGGCAAACAGCAAACGCCAAGCGGGGAACATGTATTTCAGTGGTTCGCGGGAAGTTCCACACGCGATTGTCCTGTGTACGTGTGCATCAGGGGTGCGTGGGAAGTATCACACGCAAAAACAGCAGGGTACGTGTATTCCAGGGGTGCACGGGAAGTATCACACGCAAAAGCAGCAGGGTACGTGTATTTCAGGGGTGCGTGGGGAGCACCACACGTGAATTGCACGTGTGGGTCCTCCCAGGTGTTCCCTCTACACCCTCCACGGCCCCTGCAGGTGGCCCACACCACAGGGGCCTACCCTGCCCTTTTCCTGCAGGCACCCCATCCACCATGGCCATGCCTCCCAGCCAATCCACATGTCACCTTGCACTACTGACCACCAACGCATGTCCCCCTGCACCCCCAGCCACCAGGGGCAGCCTCCACCAGGCCCCCACCCATGTCTCCCATCACCCCCACCCCCCAGCCACCAGGGGCAGCCTCCAACAGGCCCCCACTCATGTCTCCCATCACCCCCACCCCCCAGCAACCAGGGGCAGCCTCCACCAGGCCCCCACCCATGTCTACCACCACCCCCACCAGTGCAGGGGCAGCCTCCACCAGGCCCCCACTCATGTCTCCCACCACCTCCACCACCCCCACCCCTCAGCAGTGCAGGGGCAGCCTCCACCAGGCCCCCACTCATGTCTCCCTGCACCCCCACACCCCAGCCACCAGGGGCAGCCTCCACCAGGCCCCCACCCATGTCTCCCACCCCCAGCCACCAGGGGCAGCCTCCACCAGGCCCCCACTCATGTCCAACTCATGTCTCCCTGCACCCCCACCCCCCAGCCACCAGGGGCAGCCTCCACCAGGCCCCCACTCATGTCCCCTATCACCCCCACCCCCCAGCAGTGCAGGGGCAGCCTCCACAAGGCCCCCACCCATGTCTACCACCACCCCCACCCCCCACCCACCAGCTGCAGCCTCCACCAGGCCCCCACTCATGTCTCCCTGCACCCCCACCCCTCAGCCACCAGGGGCAGCCTCCACCAGGCCCCCACTCATGTCCCCTATCACCCCCACCCCCCAGCCACCAGGGGCAGCCTCCACCAGGCCCCCACCCATGTCTACCACCACCCCCACCCCCCAGCCACCAGGGGCAGCCTCCACCAGGCCCCCACTCATGTCTCCCATCACCCCCACCCCCCAGCCACCAGGGGCAGCCTCCACCAGGCCCCCACTCATGTCCCCTATCACCCCCACCCCCCAGCCACCAGGGGCAGCCTCCACCAGGCCCCCACTCATGTCTCCCATCACCCCCACCTCCCAGCCACCAGGGGCAGCCTCCGCCAGGCCCCCACTCATGTCCAACTCATGCCTCCCTGCACCCCCACCCCCCAGCCACCAGGGGCAGCCTCCACCAGGCCCCCACTCATGTCCCCTATAATCCCCACCCCCCAGCAGTGCAGGGGCAGCCTCCACCAGGCCCCCACCCATGTCTACCACCACACCCACCCCCCACCCACCAGGGGCAGCCTCCACCAGGCCCCCACGCATGTCTCAAATCACCCCCACCGCCCAGCAGTGCAGGGGCAGCCTCCACCAGGCCCCCACTCATGTCTACCACCACCCCCACCCCCTAGCAGTGCAGGGGCAGCCTCCACCAGGCCCCCACTCATGTCCCCTATCATCCCCAGAAGCCCAATTGCAAGTTTGGAAATGAACACATGTCCCTCACATACACCCAATGGGTGTCAGTGAATGTCAAAACCCATATCATGATATGCATGAAACCAATTAGATGATACTACACATTGAACTTTGAAGAAAAAATATGTATTAAAAGCAACATAAATTGAATCAAAAATAAACAAACAATAATAGAAATTAAAAAAAAAAACAGCAGGTCCGTGAAATAATGCAAAACCACAAATCATAATTCAAAGGAAAGGTGTCCAAAGTCACAGTCCACAAAAGTAAATCCAATGGAAAATTAAAATCGAAAACCATTGCTCCATGGCAAAATCACAATAAAAATTGAAAATCCAAAAGTCAACTATGTACAGATAAGCAATCCAGGGTCCATGATCCCAATCGAAGAAATGAAACCTATCTAATAACACTACCTAAAAAAAAAAAAAAACTATATACAAAAATGTGGCCCATTGTCCAAAAGGTCCAAAAAAAATGCTAAACGAAAGGAAACCTAACACTAACTATATAACCATTTACAAGGGCAGCGGGCTAGTCCGACGGCTCACTTCAGGATGTTCCTGGCCAGGACATCATCGAACTCCTGCTCAGTGTCCCGGAGGCGCTCCTCCTCCATGGCCCCGAGGGTCCGCAGGGCCGTCCACATGTTCCCCCCCCAAACTCCCTGCGGATTGCCTCGAGGCACTCGGCACGCCTCAGGGCCCTCCGCATGGAGTTCTCCGCCCTGACCATCGTGAGCTGTGCCTCTTCCGCCTGCTGCCGCTCCGCATCTATGGCGTGGCCCAACCGCTGCCACACGGAAGACACTTCCCATCCTGGGTCCTCCTGCCCTCCGGCCGATGCCTGCCCCTCCGATGTGGAAGGCCCCTAGCCATCATGGCTCCCACCACGTTGCTGCTGCTGCGCCTCTGCCCGTGCACTGCCTCCTGCTGCCTGCACATCCTCCGCTGGCTGGGGTGCAGTCGTTGATGTGGCCACCACTGCTGGATGTCCGACTCCCGACTGTGGCAGGGATGCCTCCTCCACCAACCTGGCCGCACCGTCAGAGGCAGCTCCACAGGGCACCCAGGTGACTGATGGGTGGGAAGATGGCACGGAGGACGACTGGCGCATAGAGGGTTCAGTTGAGGAGGGGGTCGTAGCAAGCCCCATCAAACGGAGGAATCCGGCCTGGGAGACCTGTCCCAGTAGGCCGACGCGGTCAACGAGCCATTCGAGATGACGTGCAGTCTCCTCAGGAAAAGACTGCAGGTCACCTCGCATGGCCCGTTGACTCAACGCCACACCAGTCAGGACAGGCTCAACCCGGACCCGGATTGCCACGTTCGCAGGCAGAGGAAGGCCAGTTGTCGTGAGCTCATCCCCTGCCTGAAAACGGGTCTGGACGTAGGCATCCCTGCTGGTGCAAGATGATGCAGTGACAGGATCAGGGACAGGATTGCACACAGGCACCTCCGCGGCGACCTGTGCTGCCTCCTGTCCTGTTGCTTGCACGGCCTCCTCCTCCACCAAACCCCACACAAACCTGGATGACTCTGTGCCATCTTCCCCCGTTGGGCCCTGTGGGGTCCCAGCTATCCCTTCTGCTGCCGAGGAGTCCAACCCGACCTCCGCCTCTTGGACCTCCCCCCGGCAGCTGCGGCCTGGGACGCGGCACCGGACTTCTCACTCCCCGACGAGATCACAACCTGGGAGGGGAGCCGGGCCTTGCGTCACCGGCTGGCGGTGCGATCCCCGCCGCTGTGCTCCACAGCACCTTCTCCGCCCTCTTCATCAGTTGACGCTGCTAACAGGGAGAAATAAAACACAGGCATCAGGGCACTGTACAATGGACACAGACACACATGACAGTTGCACATGAGTGGCATTGGCAAACCTCAGACACAGACACAGCCACATCGCAATTGCCAGCACCATCCATACACATACAACAGCATGAGCAGGCAAAGGTGAGCCAGACATCACATGCAACACAGGGAGTGCAATGCACATGCACGCACACCACCACACTTGCATGCATGTGTACACCTCAGCCAACTGTCGCAGTGTTCCGATGGGCATCCATGTCACAGCTGCCAATCAGGCTTCCACATCCCGCTGTCACATGCATCCATGTTGCCTCACTGTTGCACCCTTGTCAAATACACACACATGCACATGTACACAGTGCTGATACATGCAGCTGAAAACAACATACATGCGTGACATCACGAACATGCCCACTTACATACACATTCATCCAAACATGTGTGCCCACACAACTGCATTTGGCATGCAAGCCTACACACACAAGCACCATCCATGTCTCACACATTCCAGCCCTCGCATGTGTTAGCCCCACGGCCCTGTACACCCCCACCCATACTCGACCCCATACAAACAGATGTGCAACCGGCACACTACTGGCACATCACCACACGCACAGCTTACAATCATGATGCATGTACACTTACCGCTCGACTCCAGATGGGTCTGCCTCTCAAGGACCCTCATCTGATCTTCCGACAAATGACCCCGGCGCCCCTTAGCATCCGCTGCCTTCAAGAGGCGCCGGGCCTTGTTCAGGGTCCTGGACCTGAAGTCCTCCCAGCGCTTCTTGACATGTTGGAAGTGGCAGACTGCCACCCCCTCCGCGTTGATGGCAGTCACGATGTCCGTCCAGATCCGAGTCCGTCCGTCCTTGTCAGCGCGCACACTTCCGTAGAGGGCATCATACTGCCCCAGGACTTGCTCCACCAGGACACCAACTTCCCTGGCACTGAAGCTGGTGCCCCTCTGCCTCTCTGGCCGGGGGTTGTCAGTGGTGCCAGATGTTGCAGTGCCCGACATGACAACCCCAGAGGCAGGAGTGGGTGGGCAACTGGGTCCTGGGGCTGGGCTGTGGAGCGATGGAATCCCAGTTGGGAGTCTTCGGTTCCAGCAGGGGTGGTCACAGCAACAGCACCCCTGGCTGATGTGCAGGCAGCAAATGGCTGGGCACGTGGGCAGCAGGCAGCAGCAGATGGCAGGTGGGAGCGTGCACGGGGCTCTGGGGGGCAGTAATTCGGCCTTGTGGACAGGAGCGTGGTCTTCCGTGTGCTTACGCGTGGCCAGCTTGATACGGAGTGATTTGGCACGTGAAAATCCTGCACGTCTGCGTGTAAATCGAGGAAAGGCCCTTAGCGCGTATGCACGTCAGCACGCATATGCGATTTCATTGGACCAAAGGCCCTTAGCGCGTAAGCGCATCTGTGATGTGACGCGCGCGGGTGTTTCCCTCATTACACGTGATGACAGAGCACACGTGGATTTCCACCAATCGCGTGTGAAACTTCCTGCGCACCCCGTAGTACACATACCCAGGCCAATTGCGTGTGGAACTTCCCGTGCACCCCGAAGTACACATACCAAGGCCAATCGCGTGTGGACCCTCCGGCGCACCCCGTAGTACACGTACCCAGGCCAATCGCGTGTGGAACCTCCCGCGCACCCCGTAGTACGCGTACCCAGGCCAATCGCGTGTGGAACTTCCCGCGCTCCCCGTAGTACATGTACCCAGGCCAATTGTGTGTGGAACTTCCCGCGCACCCCGAAGTACACGTACCCAGGCCAATCGCGTGAGGAACTTCCCGCACACCCCGTAGTACACGTACCCAGGCCAATCGCGTGTGGAACCTCCCGCGCACCCCGAAGTACACGTACCCAGGCAAATCGCACGACTGGGGTGTGGGGGTGATGGGAGACATGAGTGGGGGCCTGGTGGAGGCTGCCCCTGCACTGCTGGGGGGTGGGGGTGATGGGAAACATGGGTGGGGGCCTGGTGGAGGCTGCCCCTGGTGGCTGGGGGTGGGGGTGATGGGAGACATGAGTGGGGGCCTGGTGGAGGCTGCCCCTGCACTGCTGGGGGGTGGGGGTGATGGGAGACATGAGTGGTGGCCTGGTGAAGGCTGCCCCTGCACTGCTGGGGGGTGGGGTGATGGGAGATATGATTGGGGGCCTGGTGGAGGCTGCCCCTGGTGGCTGGGGGGTGGGGGTGGTGGTAGACATGAGTGGGGGCCTGGTGGAGGCTGCCCCTGCACTGCTGGGGGGTGGGGGTGGTGGGAGACATGGGTGGGGGCCTGGTGGAGGCTGCCCCTGGTGGCTGGGGGGTGGGGGTGGTGGTAGACATGGGTGGGGGCCTGGTGGAGGCTGCCCCTGGTGGCTGGTGGGTGGGGGAGATGGGGGACATGAGTGGGGGCCTGGTGGAGGCTGCCCCTGGTGGCTGGGGGGTGGGGGTGATGGGAGACATGGGTGGGGGCCTGGTGGAGGCTGCCCCTGCACTGCTGGGGGGTGGGGGTGATGGGAGATATGAGTGGGGGCCTGGTGGAGGCTGCCCCTGGTGGCTGGGGGGTGGGGGTGGTGGTAGACATGAGTCAGGGCCTGGTGGAGGCTGCCCCTGCACTGCTGGGGGGTGGGGGTGATGGGAGACATGGATGGGGGCCTGGTTGAGGCTGCCCCTGGTGGCTGGGGGGGGTGGGGTGCTGGTAGACATGGGTGGGGGCCTGGTGGAGGCTGCCCCTGGTGGCTGGGGGGTGTGGGTGGTGGTAGACATGAGTGGGGGCCTGGTGGAGGCTACCCCTGCACTGCTGGGGGGTGGGGGTGATGGGAGACATGGGTGGGGGCCTGGTGGAGGCTGACCCTGGTGGCTGGGGGGGTGGGGGTGGTGGTAGACATGGGTGGGGGCCTGGTGGAGGCTGCCCCTGGTGGCTGGGGGGTGGGGGTAGTGGTAGACATGAGTGGGGCCTGGTGGAGGCTGCCCCTGCACTGCTGGGGGGTGGGGGTGATGGGGGATATGAGTGGGGGCCTGGTGGAGGCTGCCCCTGGTGGCTCGGGGGTGGGGGTGGTGGTAGGCATGAGTGGGGGCCTGGTGGAGGCTGCCCCTGCACTGCTGGGGGGTGGGGGTGATGGGAGACATGGGTGGGGGCCTGGTGGTGGCTGCACCTGGTGGCTGCACCTGGTGGCTGGGAGGGTGGGGGTGGTGGTAGACATGGGTGGGGGCCTGGTAGAGGCTGCCCCTGGTGGCTGGGGGGTGGTGGAGGTGGTAGACATAGGTGGGGGCCTGGTCTACGCTGCCCCTGGTGGCTGGGGGGTGGGGGTGATGGGAGACATGAGTGGGGGCCTGGTGGAGGCTGCCCCTGGTGGCTGGGGAGTGGGGTGCAGGGGGACATGTGAGGGAGCCTGGTGGAGGCTGCCCCTGCACTGCTGGGGGGTGGGGTGCAGGGAGACATGAGTTGGACATGAGTGGGGGCCTGGTGGAGCGTGCCCCTGCACTGCTGGGAGGTGGGGGTGATGGGAGATATGAGTGGGGGCCTGGTGGAGGCTGCCCCTGGTGGCTGGGGGGTGGGGGTGGTGGTAGACATGGGTGGGGGCCTGGTGGAGGCTGCCCCTGCACTGCTGGGGGGTGGGGGCGATGGGAGACATGAGTGGGGGCCTGGTGGAGGCTGCCCCTGGTGGCTGGGGGGTGGGGGTGCAGGGGGAAATGTGTGGGAGCCTGGTGGAGGCTGCCCCTGGTGGCTGGCGGGTGGGGGTGATGGGAGACATGAGTGGGGGCCTGGTGGAGGCTGCCCCTGCACTGCTGGGGGGTGGGGGTGATGGGAGACATGAGTGGGGGCCTGGTGGAGGCTGCCCCTGCACTGCTGGGGGGTGGGGGTGATGGGAGATATGAGTGGGGGCCTGGTGGAGCTGCCCCTGGTGGCTGGGGGGTGGGGGTGGTGGTAGACATGAGTGGGGGCCTGGTGGAGGCTGCCCCTGCACTGCTGGGGGGTGGGGGTGATGGGAGACATGGGTGGGGGCCTGGTGGAGGCTGCCCCTGGTGGCTGGGGGGGTGGGGTGGTGGTAGACATGGGTGGGGGCCTGGTGGAGGCTGCCCCTGGTGGCTGGGGGGTGGGGGTGGTGGTAGACATGGGTGGGGGCCTGGTGGAGGCTGCCGCTGGTAGCTGGGGTTGGGGGTGATGGGAGACATGAGTGGGGGCCTGGTGGAGGCTGCCCCTGGTGGCTGGGGGGTGGAGGTGCAGGGGGACATTTGTGAGAGCCTGGTGGAGGCTGCCCCTGCACTGCTGGGGGGTGGGGGTGCAGGGAGACATGAGTTGGACATGAGTGGGGGCCTGGTGGAGGCTGCCCCTGCACTGCTGGGGGGTGGGGGTGATGGGAGACATGAGTGGGGGCCTGGTGGAGGCTGCCCCTGCACTGGTGGGGGTGATGGGAGATATGAGTGGGGGCCTGGTGGAGGCTGCCCCTGGTGGATGGGGGGGGTGGTGGTAGACATGGGTGGGGGCCTGGTGGAGGCTGCCGCTGGTGGCTGGGGGGTGGGGGTGATGGGAGACATGAGTGGGGGCCTGGTGGAGGCTGCCCCTGCACTGCTGGGGGGTGGGGGTGCAGGGAGACATGAGTTGGACATGAGTGGGGGCCTGGTGGAGGCTGCCCCTGCACTGCTGGGGGTGGGGGTGATGGGAGACATGATTGGGGGCCTGGTGGAGGCTTCCCCTGCACTGCTGGGGGGTGGGGGTGATGGGAGATATGAGTGGGGGACTGGTGGGGGCTGCCCCTGGTGGCTGGGGGGTGGGGTGGTGGTAGACATTGGTGGGGGCCTGGTGGAGGCTGCCCCTGCACTGCTGGGGGGTGGGGGTGATGGGAGACATGAGTGGGGGCCTGGTGGAGGCTGCCCCTGCACTGCTGGGGGGTGGGGGTGATGGGAGATATGAGTGGGGGCCTGGTGGAGGCTGACCCTGGTGGCTGGGGGGCTCGGGTGGTGGTAGACATGAGTGGGGGCCTGGTGGAGGCTGCCCCTGCACTGCTGGGGGGTGGGGGTGATGGGAGACATGGGTGGGGGCCTGGTGGAGGCTGCCCCTGGTGGCTGGGGGGTGGGGTGGTGGTAGACATGGGTGGGGGCCTGGTGGAGGCTGCCCCTGGTGGCTGGGGGGTGGGGGTGCAGGGGGACATTTGTGAGAGCCTGGTGGAGGCTGCCCCTGCACTGCTGGGGGGTGGGGGTGATGGGAGACATGGGTGGGGCCTGGTGGAGGCTGCCCCTGCACTGCTGGGGGGTGGGGGTGATGGGAGATATGAGTGGGGGCCTGGTGGAGGCTACCCCTGGTGGCTGGGGGGTGGGGGTGGTGGTAGACATGAGTGGGGGCCTGGTGGAGGCTGCCCCTGCACTGCTGGAGGGTGGGGGTGATGGGAGACATGGGTGGGGGCCTGGTGGAGGCTGCCCCTGGTGGCTGGGGGGGTGGGGTGGTGGTAGACATGGGTGGGGGCCTGGTGGAGGCTGCCCCTGGTGGCTGGGTGGTGGGGTGGTGGTAGACATGGGTGGGGGCCTGGTGGAGGCTACCGCTGGTGGCTGGGGAGTGGGGGTGATGGGAGACATGAGTGGGGGCCTGGTGGAGGCTGCCCCTGGTGGCTGGGGGGTGGGGGTGCAGGGGGACATTTGTGAGAGCCTGGTGGAGGCTGCCCCTGCACTGCTGGGGGGTGGGGGTGCAGGGAGACATGAGTTGGACATGAGTGGGGGCCTGGTGGAGGCTGCCCCTGCACTGCTGGGGGGTGGGGGGTGATGGGAGACATGAGTGGGGGCCTGGTGGAGGCTGCCCCTGCACTGCTGGGGGGTGGGGGTGATGGGAGATATGAATGGGGGCCTGGTGGAGGCTGCCCCTGGTGGCTGGGGTGTGGGGTGGTGGTAGACATGGGTGGGGGCCTGGTGGAGGCTGCCCCTGGTGGCTGGGGGTTGGGGGTGGTGGTAGACATGGGTGGGGGCCTGGTGGAGGCTGCCGCTGGTGGCTGGTGGGTGGGGGTGATGGGAGACATGAGTGGGGGCCTGGTGGAGGCTGCCCCTGGTGGCTGGGGGGTGGGGGTGCAGGTGGACATTTGTGAGAGCCTGGTGGAGGCTGCCCCTGCACTGCTGGGGGGTGGGGGTGCAGGGAGACATGAGTTGGACATGAGTGGGGGCATGGTGGAGGCTGCCCCTAGTGGCTGGGGGGTGGGGGTGGTGGTAGACATGGGTGGGGGCCTGGTGGAGGCTGCCCCTGCTCTGCTGGGCGGTGGGGGTGATGGGAGACATGAGTGGGGGCCTGGTGGAGGCTGCCCCTGCACTGCTGGGGGGTGGGGGTGATGGGAGATATGAGTGGGGGCCTGGTGGAGGCTGCCCCTGGTGGCTGGGGGGCTCGGGTGGTGGTAGACATGAGTGGGGGCCTGGTGGAGGCTGCCCCTGCACTGCTGGGGGGTGGGGGTGATGGGAGACATGGGTGGGGGCCTGGTGGAGGCTGCCCCTGAACTGCTGGGGGGTGGGGGTGATGGGAGATATGAGTGGGGGCCTGGTGGAGGCTGCCCCTGGGGGGTGGGGGTGGTGGTAGACATGAGTGGGGGCCTGGTGGAGGCTGCCCCTGCACTGCTGGGGGGTGGGGGTGATGGGAGACATGGGTGGGGGCCTGGTGGAGGCTGCCCCTGGTGGCTGGGCGGGTGGGGTGGTGGGAAACATGGGTGAGGGCCTGGTGGAGGCTGCCCCTGGTGGCTGGGTGGTGGGGGTGGTGGTAGACATGGGTGGGGGCCGGGTGGAGGCTGCCCCTGCACTGCTGGGGGGTGGGGTGCAGGGAGACATGAGTGGGGGCCTGGTGGAGGCTGCCCCTGCACTGCTGGGGGGTGGGGGTGATGGGAGACATGAGTGGGGGCCTGGTGGAGGCTGCCCCTGCACTGCTGGGGGGTGGGGGTGATGGGGGATATGAATGGGGGCCTGGTGGAAGCAGCCCCTGGTGGCTGGGGGGTGGGGGTGGTGGTAGACATGGGTGGGGGCCTGGTGGAGGCTGCCCCTGGTGGCTGGGGGTTGGGGGTGGTGGTAGACATGGGTGGGGGCCTGGTGGAGGCTGCCGCTGGTGGCTGGGGGGTGGGGGTGATGGGAGACATGAGTGGGGGCCTGGTGGAGACTGCCCCTGGTGGCTGGGGGGTGGGGGTGAGGGGGAACTTTGTGAGAGCCTGGTGGAGGCTGCCCCTGCACTGCTAGGGGGTGGGGGTGCAGGGAGACATGAGTTGGACATGAGTGGGGGCCTGGTGGAGGCTGCCCCTGGTGGCTGGGGGGTGGGGGTGGTGGTAGACATGGGTGGGGGCCTGGTGGAGGCTGCCCCTGCACTGCTGAGGGGTGGGGGTGATGGGAGACATGAGTGGGGGCCTGGTGGAGGCTGCCCCTGCACTGCTGGGGGGTGGGGGTGATGGGAGATATGAGTGGGGGCCTGGTGGAGGCTGCCCCTGGTGGCTGGGGGGCTCGGTGTCATGATCCCTGCTTCCAAAAGGTCAGGGTTTTCCCAACTCCCTTGGAAGCAGATTCATAACACAGGTTCCGAGTGCCAACCAGTCCCAATTGGGACCTTTTGGACCCAGTCCTGGCGCCAGTGGCACCAGGCTCATAAATATGCCCAGTCCCAGCGCTGGAAGCGCCGGGCTCATAATGCTTGGGTGGACTTACCTGCAGCAGACCATGCTGCTTACTTGCCTGCCAGTTGAGCCTCTGATCCTCTTCTGTTTGGAACTACTTTTCCTGTTGGGTGGGGCAGGAGCCACTCCCTAGGTTCAGAACACTGGAACTCTTCTGAAAAGCAGGAACTCTTTTCTTACCTAGGCGTGGCTGTGGAAGGAGACACCTAAGCACTACAGGAGGCTATTTAAACCACACCCGATGGATGAATCTTGCTTTGCGTTATTCTGCATCCTCTGCAGCAGAACGCTCATTGTGTCTTCTGCATCTGATCCTGGGCCTAAGGAAAAAGGCTTACCATCCTGAATCCAGTCTTCAGCAACACCTATAAAGACAAGAAAGAACAGGTTAGCATTACGGTCTTCAGTGACAGCTCTTCACTTACCTGGGCCATCGGCTGTCACCAACGCCTCGCGCTGCATTCTGAAAGACAAAGGCTTACCTACTCTTCGTGCGATCCGGAGGTCTTCACACTGCATTCCGGCATCTGAAAGACAAAAGCTTACCAACTCTTCGCACGCTCCGGAGGCCTTCGGCGCTGCATCCCGCATCTGAAAGACAAAACAAGGTGCGTTTAAAGACATTGGGGAACTTTAATACTCACGTGCCATTACTCCTTTCCACATCTAACCCAGTGGGTATTCCGGCACCCTGCAGCTGCTCCGAACTTGTACCTGCAAAATAAAAAGACAGTTAGAGCGCATCGTGAAGCAGGCAACAAGCGCTTACTTACGTGCTTCCAGGCGCTTCTATTCATCACACGGGCTCCATCTTCAACTCACTTCAGCCCGTCATCCACCATCGCCGGAACCCTGCAAAACAAGAGACATCATTACTAAAGACTTTAAAGACATTAGAATTACTCGAAACTTACCGTTCGTGCAGTAAACGACGGACAGCAGTCCTCTGAAGTCAAGAGGCCTGCTCCCCTTATCCAGTGAAGAAACTGGTTACAGCACCCTGCCCCGAGGCAGATGGAGAGCACGGCGTTCACTTACCTAAGGTGAGAGCGTTAACCTTCGGGGTCCTACAGGAGAAGAGAAAGGGAAGAAGAGAGAGACATTCAATAACCCAGTTCATTAATCCCATATTTTCTATCTGCAGACATCTTACCCTTCGAGTCAAACATACAGTGCACAGAGGTCCAGCCCAAAGAGCCAGCCGTGTGTTACACATCACCTTTGAAGATACGGTATACGCCCAGTCAAGACCGGCG
The DNA here is from genome assembly GCF_040938575.1 of Ambystoma mexicanum. Classification (NCBI taxonomy): domain Eukaryota; kingdom Metazoa; phylum Chordata; class Amphibia; order Caudata; family Ambystomatidae; genus Ambystoma; species Ambystoma mexicanum. The sequence continues at coordinate 373,877,567 of NC_090933.1, forward strand.
CCTCTACGGGAATCAGGTGAGCGTTACAGAACGCAAAGCCCACCACAAAACTCCCGTCCAGGCGCTATGGAAACCTCGGATACCGACCAACTAGCCCAGTTACTTGGGGAACTAAGGGCAGAAGTGCATGCAGCCCGTAAGGAAATGAACGCTCTAAGAAGGGAACTGATTATTTCCAAGGAGCGAACAGATGATCTCGCTAGACAATTGCTACAGTCACAAGCCGGACAGACCCCGTTACCCGCATCTGGGGGAAATCTTCCTTCTACATCCTCTATGAATCCAGTGCAGATCTACCTACCTGGGAATGTACCTCTGGCTCCGCCCGAACGATTTTCTGGTGACCCAAAGAGGTTTGCAGTATTTATCAATCAGTGCCGGTTGCATTTCTTATGCCGGCCAGCAGCCTTTCCAACTGATCAAGCTAAAGTAGCTTTCGTGCTTTCGTACCTTAGTGGCAATGCGGCAGACTGGTCGATCCCTCTAGTAAATCAAGATGATCCGGTCCTCCATGATTTTCAAGCTTTTCAGCTCAGTATGGAAAAACTGTTCGCAAGACATTCACAGGGGCAGGCCTTAGACAATGAGCTTCTTTCATTGCGACAAGGTAATCAAGACCTTTTGGCTTATATTGCGTCTTTCAACAGACTGATAGTGGAAACTCAATGGCCTGAGGACAAAAGGATTACGCTGTTTTATAGAGGTCTACGTGGAGAGCTCAAAGATGTGTTAGCCCAAGTAGTGAATCCCCCACAAGATTGTTCGGACTATATAGACTTAGTCGTTCAAATAGATCACAGACTGCAGAACAGGAAGGCCGATCGTTCCAAGTTTGATGCTCGAGTATTTTCCAAACCGCCAACTCCTTCCAAAGGAGTAGACTCCGGGGAACCCATGCAAATAGGGGGTCTGAAAGGTCCCCTAACACAAAAGGAGCGGGAAAGGAGAAAACAGTTGCAATTATGCCTCTATTGCGGAAACTCAGGGCACTTTCTTCGAGACTGTCCGGTGAAACCTGCTAAGAAGGCAGTAGGAGCTGCAGTTACCAAAGTTACAAACTCTGAGCAGGGAAACGACCTCGCCCGACAAGAATAGAGGTCCTCTTGCCGAGCGTGAAAACCAGTTCCGTGACCTCGCATTTCGTGATACCTATGGTCCTCATTAGCCCTGATAATCCGGATCGATTACATGCAATTGAAGCTTACGTCGACAGCGGTGCCATCGGCAATTATGTGGATCATGAAATGGTTTTGAGGATGAATCTAACTCTTTGTCCCAAGGCTGTAAAGGACATCATTACTACGGTGGATGGTACGGAGATAGCCTCCGGGCCAGTAACGCATACCACTCAAGAAGTGACGCTAATAAGTCAAGATGGACACCATGAGAAGATTGTGTTCAATGTGATCAAGGCCCCTCAGTTTCAGAATATTCTAGGAATACCTTGGTTAGAGAAACATAATCCTCTGATCGATTGGCGAGCAAGAACGGTCCAGTTTCCAGAATGTGTCTCTACTTGTCACCCTCCACCTGGTGTTGCACTGGCAGAAATTTCTTCAGAGACTCCCCAGTTACCTCCCGAATACCTAGAATACCAAGATGTTTTCCGGAAGGATCAGGCTAACTCTCTACCTCCTCGTAGGTCTTATGACTGCCAGATAGACTTGATACCTGGATCTACTCCTCCTTGTAGTAGAATTTATGCCCTCACCGAGCCTGAGAACCTTCACCTTCGACAATACCTGGATCAATACCTGGCAAATGGGTTTATTCGTCCTTCCAGGTCCCCTGCTTCTTCAGCTTTGTTCTTCGTTCCAAAAAAGGAAGGAGACCTTAGAACTTGTATAGATTATCGCTCCCTGAACCAGATCACCGTTAAGAATAGATATCCGTTACCTTTGACCCCTGAACTCCTGGACCAAGTCAGAAAAGCATGCATATATACAAAGCTGGATCTTAGAGGAGCTTACCACTTGGTACGAGTAAAAGAGGGCGATGAATGGAAGACGGCCTTCCGCACCAAGTATGGGCTATTTGAATATCAGGTCATGCCCTTCGGACTTTGCAATGCCCCGGCCGCCTTTCAATATTTTATGAACGATGTCCTCAGAGAGCTCATAGATGTGTGTGTTGTTGTTTACATTGACGACATCCTCGTTTATTCTTCATCGGAATCTGAACATCGGAAACACGTGAAAATGGTCCTCGAAAGATTGCGTCAACACAAACTTTTCGCTAATTTGGAAAAATGTGTTTTCAACGTGACTGAAGTTGAATTCTTGGGATTCATATTATCACCTGGCGGAGTGCGTATGGATTCAAAGAAGGTCGATGCAGTTCTCAAATGGCCATCACCATCCTCCGTAAAAGGTGTGCAAAGCATGTTAGGCTTCGCTAACTTTTACCGCAGGTTTATCCCCGAATTCTCTCGAATAGTCCAGCCCATCACTGCCTTGTTAAAGAAAAACAAACGTTTTGAATGGTCTACCGAGGCGGAACAAGCTTTCCAGGATTTGAAGACTAAATTTATCTCTGCACCAATCTTAAAACACCCTCGCCCCGAACTCCCCTACATCGTGGAAACTGATGCTTCAAGCCTTGCCATGGGGGCAGTTCTATCACAAAAGGACCCGGTAACCAATCAGTTGCATCCCGTGGCATTTTGGTCCCGCAAATTCTCACCTCCTGAAATCAATTACACGATTACTGACAAGGAACTTCTGGCTATCAAGTCTGCCTTTAAGGCTTGGCGGCATTATCTGCTGGGGGCCCGACACACCGTTACTGTGATTACGGATCACCGAAACCTGCAATATTTGAAAACCGCAAAAGCCCAATCCTCTAGACAACTCCGTTGGCCATTATTCTTTTCCGAGTTTGACTTCATAATTACCTATCGACCTGGTACAAAAAACGGTAAAGCTGATGCCCTTTCTCGGATGGGAGTGGAAGAACACTTGATCAACCCTAAACCTGTACCAATCATTCCCGAACAAAGAATTCTGGGTGTAATCGCCACAGAATCCATAGAGGAAGTTAAGGATAAAGCCAGGCAACTTGTAACTCCAGCAGACATACAGAATTGGCATCTGCAAGGAAAGGACTTTGCAGTAAAGGACAACTTATTGTATTTCCAAGAACGATTATACCTACCCAGCACAGATTTACAGAAAGAAGTAATCTCTTGTTATCACGATTCTTTAATGGAAGGACATCCCGGTATAGCCAAGACCTCAGAAAAGATCAAGCGCTACTTCTGGTGGCCGTCTTGGAAAAAAGATATCAGAGACTTTATAATGTCCTGTGGAGTATGCGCCCAAAACAAGAGTCAAAAGGAAAGACCAGCAGGCCTCTTACGCCCTATTGACATCCCACCTCGCCCTTGGCATACGCTTTCTATGGACTTCATCACCGATCTACCTCCATGCTCCGGATACAATACGATTCTAGTAATCGTGGACTTATTCTCCAAGATGGCGCATTTCATTCCGCTCAAAGGCTTGCCAACAGCAGCAACTCTGGCCCGAGAATTTCTCGAAAACATCGTCCGACTGCACGGTTTTCCTTCGGTTCTAATTTCGGATCGAGGTAGTCAATTTATTTCTCATTTTTGGCGAGGTTGCTGTCGGTCGGCTCAAATTGATGTGAGACTATCGACCAGTCACCACCCTCAGACCGACGGACAAACCGAGAGGACCAATCAAACTCTGGAACAGTATTTACGCTGCATGCTGCAACAAACTGAAAAAACTTGGAAAGACATCCTTTGGATAGCCGAATATGCCTACAATAACTCTGTCCATTCGGGAACTGGGAAAACCCCGTTTTTTCTTTTGTACGGCAGTCACCCTCGAACCTCGGAGTTGGATCCCCTCCAAGATCTTGAAACACCAGCAGTAGACTACCTGCATTCTACAATCACCCAAGCCTTTAAGGAAGCTGTTTCTCACCTTCAAAGGGCTAAAGAACAATACAAGAAAGGAGCAGATCAACATCGGAAGGAAGCCCCTCAATATCGAGTAGGGGATCAAGTCTGGTTATCCACCAAATATCTACCTCTAAAAGGGCCACGCACTTCAACCCAAGATACCTTGGTCCCTATTCCATCACTACCATAGTAAACCCAGTAGCGGTCAAGTTGGACTTGCCCCCGCACATGAAGATACATCCGGTCTTCCACGTCTCTCTATTAAAACCTGTGCAACCTCAAACCCGACTAACTAAATCTCCAAAACCTATCCTAGTTGATGGGGAACTCGAGTTTGAAGTCAAAAGCATTCTGGACTCCAAGATCTCCAAATCTAAACTATTTTACCTAATTGACTGGAAAGTCTACGGCCCCCAAGAGAGATCCTGGGAACCTGCTGAATATGTCCACGCTCCTCGCCTAATCAAAAGATTTCACCGAACATTTCCTGACAAGCCAAAACCCCCGGAGAAGCCCGGTTTGGGAGGGGCCTTGAGGGGGGGTACTGTCATGATCCCTGCTTCCAAAAGGTCAGGGTTTTCCCAACTCCCTTGGAAGCAGATTCATAACACAGGTTCCGAGTGCCAACCAGTCCCAATTGGGACCTTTTGGACCCAGTCCTGGCACCAGTGGCACCAGGCTCATAAATATGCCCAGTCCCAGCGCTGGAAGCGCCGGGCTCATAATGCTTGGGTGGACTTACCTGCAGCAGACCATGCTGCTTACTTGCCTGCCAGTTGAGCCTCTGATCCTCTTCTGTTTGGAACTACTTTTCCTGTTGGGTGGGGCAGGAGCCACTCCCTAGGTTCAGAACACTGGAACTCTTCTGGAAAGCAGGAACTCTTTTCTTACCTAGGCGTGGCTGTGGAAGGAGACACCTAAGCACTACAGGAGGCTATTTAAACCACACCCGATGGATGAATCTTGCTTTGCGTTATTCTGCATCCTCTGCAGCAGAACGCTCATTGTGTCTTCTGCATCTGATCCTGGGCCTAAGGAAAAAGGCTTACCATCCTGAATCCAGTCTTCAGCAACACCTATAAAGACAAGAAAGAACAGGTTAGCATTACGGTCTTCAGTGACAGCTCTTCACTTACCTGGGCCATCGGCTGTCACCAACGCCTCGCGCTGCATTCTGAAAGACAAAGGCTTACCTACTCTTCGTGCGCTCCGGAGGTCTTCACACTGCATTCCGGCATCTGAAAGACAAAACAAGGTGCGTTTAAAGACATTGGGGAACTTTAATACTCACGTGCCATTACTCCTTTCCACATCTAACCCAGTGGGTATTCCGGCACCCTGCAGCCGCTCCGAACTTGTACCTGCAAAATAAAAAGACAGAGCGCATCGTGAAGCAGGCAACAAGCGCTTACTTACGTGCTTCCAGGCGCTTCTATTCATCACACGGGCTCCATCTTCAACTCACTTCAGCCCGTCATCCACCATCGCCGGAACCCTGCAAAACAAGAGACATCATTACTAAAGATTTTAAAGACATTAGAATTACTCGAAACTTACCGTTCGTGCAGTAAACGACGGACAGCAGTCCTCTGAAGTCAAGAGGCCTGCTCCCCTTATCCAGTGAAGAAACTGGTTACAGCACCCTGCCCCGAGGCAGATGGAGAGCACGGCGTTCACTTACCTAAGGTGAGAGCGTTAACCTTCGGGGTGCTACAGGAGAAGAGAAAGGGAAGAAGAGAGAGACATTCAATAACCCAGTTCATTAATCCCATATTTTCTATCTGCAGACATCTTACCCTTCGAGTCAAACATACAGTGCACAGAGGTCCAGCCCAAAGAGCCAGCCGTGTGTTACACATCACCTTTGAAGATACGGTATACGCCCAGTCAAGACCGGCGCCTCTACGGGAATCAGGTGAGCGTTACACTCGGGTGGTGGTAGACATGAGTGGGGGCCTGGTGGAGGCTGCCCCTGCACTGCTGGGGGGTGGGGGTGATGGGAGACATGGGTGGGGGCCTGGTGGAGGCTGCCCCTGGTGGCTGGGGGGGGTGGGGTGGTTGTAGACATGGGTGGGGGCCTGGTGGAGGCTGCCCCTGGTGGCTGGGGGGTGGGGGTGATGGGAGACATGAGTGGGGGCCTGGTGGAGGCTGCCCCTGGTGGCTGGGGGATGGGGGTGATGAGAGACATGAGTGGGGGCCTGGTGGAAGCTGCCCCTGGTGGCTGGGGGTGGTGGTGCAGGGGGACATTTGTGAGAGCCTGGTGGAGGCTGCCCCTGCACTGCTGGGGGGTGGGGGTGCAGGGAGACATGAGTTGGACATGAGTGGGGGCCTGGTGGTGGCTGCCCCTGCACTGCTGGGGGGTGGGGGTGATGGGAGACAACGGTGGGGGCCTGGTGGAGGCTGCCGCTGTTGGCTGGGGGGTGGGGGTGGTGGTAGACATGGGTGGGGGCCTGGTGGAGGCTGCCGCTGGTGGCTGGGGGTTGGGGGTGATGGGAGACATGAGTGGGGGCCTGGTGGAGGCTGCCCCTGGTGGCTGGGGGGTGGAGGTGCAGGGGGACATTTGTGAGAGCCTGGTGGAGGCTGCCCCTGCACTGCTGGGGGGTGGGGGTGCAGGGAGACATGAGTTGGACATGAGTGGGGGCCTGGTGGAGGCTGCCCCTGCACTGCTGGGGGGTGGGGGTGATGGGAGACATGAGTGGGGGCCTGGTGGAGGCTGCCCCCGCACTGCTAGGGGATGGGGGTGATGGGAGATATGAGTGGGGGCCTGGTGGAGGCTGCCCCTGGTGGCTGGGGGTTGGGGTGGTGGTAGACATGGATGGGGGCCTGGTGGAGGCTACCCCTGGTGGCTGGAGGGTGGGGGTGGTGGTAGACATGGGTGGGGGCCTGGTGGAGGCTGCCGCTGGTGGCTGGGGGGTGGGGGCGATGGGAGACATGGGTGGGGGCCTGGTGGAGGCTGCCCCTGGTGGCTGGGGGGGTGGGGGTGATGAGAGACATGAGTGGGGGCCTGGTGGAAGCTGCCCCTGGTGGCTGGGGGTGGTGGTGCAGGGGGACATTTGTGAGAGCCTGGTGGAGGCTGCCCCTGCACTGCTGGGGGGTGGGGGTGCAGGGAGACATGAGTTGGACATGAGTGGGGGCCTGGTGGCGGCTGCCCCTGCACTGCTGGGGGGTGGGGGTGATGGGAGACAACGGTGGGGGCCTGGTGGAGGCTGCCCCTGCACTGCAGGTGTGTTGGGGTGATGGGAGATATGAATGGGGGCCTGGTGGAAGCTGCCCCTGGTGGCTGGGGGGTGGGGGTGGTGGTAGACATGGGTGGGGGCCTGGCGGAGGCTGCCCCTGGTGGCTGGGGGTGGTGGTAGACATGGGTGGGGGCCTGGTGGAGGCTGCCGCTGGTGGCTGGGGGGTGGGGGTGATGGGAGACATGAGTGGGGGCCTGGTGGAGGCTGCCCCTGGTGGCTGGGGGGTGGGGGTGCAGGGGGACATTTTTGAGAGCCTGGTGGAGGCTGCCCCTGCACTGCTGGGGGGTAGGGGTGCAGGGAGACATGAGTTGGACATGAGTGGAGGCTGACCCTGCACTGCTGGGGGGTGGGGGTGATGGGAGACATGAGTGGGGGCCTGGTGGAGGCTGCCCCTGCACTGCTGGGGGGTGGGGGTGATGGGAGATATGAGTGGGGGCCTGGTGGAGGCTGCCCCTGGTGGCTGGGGGGTGGGGGTGGTGGTAGACATGGGTGGGGGCCTGGTGGAGGCTGCCCCTGCACTGCTGGAGGGTGGGGGTGATGGGAGACATGAGTGGGGGCCTGGTGGAGGCTGCCCCTGCACTGCTGGGGGTGGGGGTGATGGGAGATATGAGTGGGGGCCTGGTGGAGGCTGCCTCTGGTGGCTGGGGGGCTCGGGTGGTGGTAGACATGAGTGGGGGCCTGGTGGAGGCTGCCCCTGCACTGCTGGGGGGTGGGGGTAATGGGAGACATGGGTGGGGGCCTGGTGGAGGCTGCCCCTGGTGGCTGGGGGGGTGGGGTGATGGTAGACATGGGTGGGGGCCTGGTGGAGGCTGCCCCTGGTGGCTGGGGGGTGGGGGTGATGGGAGACATGAGTGGGGGCCTGGTGGAGGCTGCCTCAGGTGGCTGGGGGAGGGGTGATGGGAGACATGAGTGGGGGCCTGGTGGAGGCTGCCCCTGGTGACTGGGGGGTGGGGGTGCAGGGGGACATTTGTGAGAGCCTGGTGGAGGCTGCCCCTGCACTGCTGGGGGTGGGGGTGATGGGAGACATGAGTGGGGGCCTGGTGGAGGCTGCCCCTGGTGGCTGGTGGGTGGGGGTGGTGGTAGACATGGGTGGGGGCCTGGTGGAGCTGCCCCTGGTGGCTGGGGGGTGGAGGTGGTGGTAGACATGGGTGGGGGCCTGGTGGAGGCTGCCGCTGGTGGCTGGGGGGTGGGGGTGAAGGCAGACATGAGTGGGGGCCTGGTGGAGGCTGCCCCTGGTGGCTGGGGGGTGGGGGTGCAGGGGGACATTTGTGAGAGCCTGGTGGAGGCTGCCCCTGCACTGCTGGGGGGTGGGGGTGCAGGGAGACATGAGTTGGACATGAGTGGGGGCCAGGTGGAGGCTGCCTCTGCACTGCTGGGGGGTGGGGGTGATGGGAGACATGAGTGGGGGCCTGGTGGAGGCTGCCCCTGCACTGCTGGGGGGTGGGGGTGATGGGAGATATGAGTGGGGGCCTGGTGGGGGCTGCCCCTGGTGGCTGGGGGTGGGGGTGGTGGTAGACATGGGTGGGGGCCTGGTGGAGGCTGCCCCTGCACTGCTGGGGGGTGGGGGCGATGGGAGACATGAGTGGGGGCCTGGTGGAGGCTGCCCCTGCACTGCTGGGGGGTGGCGGTGATGGGAGATATGAGTGGGGGCCTGGTGGAGGCTGCCCCTGGTGGCTGGGGGGCTCGGGTGGTGGTAGACATGAGTGGGGGCCTGGTGCAGGCTGCCCCTGCACTGCTGGTTGGTGGGGTGATGGGAGACATGGGTGGGGGCCTGGTGGAGGCTGCCCCTGGTGGCTGGGGGGGTGGGGTGGTGGTAGACATGGGTGGGGGCCTGGTGGAGGCTGCCCCTGGGGGGTGGGGTGGTGGTAGACATGGGTGGGGGCCTGGTGGAGGCTGCCTCTGGTGGCTGGGGGGTGGGGGTGCAGGGGGACATTTGTGAGAGCCTGGTGGAGGCTGCCCCTGCACTGCTGGGGGTGGGGGTGCAGGGAGACATGAGTTGGACATGAGTGGGGTCTGGTGGAGGCTGCCCCTGCACTGCTGGGGGTGGGGGTGATGGGAGACATGAGTGGGGGCCTGGTGGAGGCTGCCCCTGCACTGCTGGGGGGTGGGGGTGATGGGAGATATGAGTGGGGGCCTGGTGGAGGCTGCCCCTGGTGGCTGGGGGGCTCGGGTGGTGGTAGACATGAGTGGGGGCCTGGTGGAGGCTGCCCCTGCACTGCTGGGGGGTGGGGTGATGGGAGACATGGGTGGGGGCCTGGTGGAGGCTGCCCCTGCACTGCTGGGGGGTGGGGGTGATGGGAGATATGAGTGGGGGCCTGGTGGAGGCTGCCCCTGGTGGCTGGGGGGTGGGGGTGGTGGTAGACATGAGTGGGGGCCTGGTGGAGGCTGCCCCTGCACTGCTGGGGGGTAGGGGTGATGGGAGACATGGGTGGGGGCCTGGTGGAGGCTGCCCCTGGTGGCTGGGGGGGGTGGTGGTAGACATGGGTGGGGGCCTGGTGGAGGCTGCCGCTGGTGGCTGGGGGGTGGGGGTGATGGGAGACATGAGTGGGGGCCTGGTGGAGGCTGCCCCAGGTGGCTGGGGGTGGGGGTGCAGGGGGACATTTGTGAGAGCCTGGTGAAGGCTGCCCCTGCACTGCTGGGGGGTGGGGGTGCAGGGAGACATGAGTTGGACATGAGTGGGGGCCTGGTGGAGGCTGCCCCTGCACTGCTGGGGGGTGGGGTGATGGGAGACATGAGTGGGGGCCTGGTGGAGGCTGCCCCTGGTGGCTGGGGGGCTCGGGTGGTGGTAGACATGAGTGGGGGCCTGGTGGAGGCTGCCCCTCCACTGCTGGGGGGTGGGGGTGATGGGAGACATGGGTGGGGGCCTGGTGGAGGCTGACCTGCACTGCTGGGGGGTGGGGGTGATGGGAGATATGAGTGGGGGCCTGGTGGAGGCTGCCCCTGGTGGCTGGGGGGTGGGGGTGGTGGTAGACATTAGTGGGGGCCTGGTGGAGGCTTCCCCTGCACTGCTGGGGGGTGGGGGTGATGGGAGACATGGGTGGGGGCCTGGTGGAGGCTGCCCCTGGTGGCTGGGGGGGTGGGGTGGTGGTAGACATGGGTGGGGGCCTGGTGGAGGCGGCCCCTTGTGGCTGGGTGGTGGGGGTGGTGGTAGACATGGGTGGGGGCCTGGTGGAGGCTGCCCCTGGTGGCTGGGGGATGGGGGTGATGGGAGACATGAGTGGGGGCTTGGTGGAGGCTGCCCCTGGCGGCTGGGGGGTGGGGGTGCAGGGGGACATTTGTGAGAGCCTGGTGGAGGCTGCCCCTGCACTGCTGGGGGGTGGGGGTGCAGGGAGACATGAGTTGGACATGAGTGGGGGCCTGGTGGAGGCTGCCCCTGCACTGCTGGGGGGTGGGGGTGATGGGAGACATGAGTGGGGGCCTGGTGGAGGCTGCCCCTGCACTGCTGGGGGGTGGGGGTGATGGAAGATATGAATGGGGGCCTGGTGGAGGCTGCCCCTGGTGGCTATTGGGTAGGGGTGGTGGTAGACATGGGTGGGGGCCTGGTGGAGGCTGCCCCTGGTGGCTGGGGGGTGGGGGTGGTGGTAGACATGGGTGGGGGCCTGGTGGAGGCTGCCCCTGCACTGCTGGGGGGTGGGGGTGATGGGAGACATGAGTGGGGGCCTGGTGGAAGCTGCCCCTGGTGGCTGGGGGGTGGGGGTGCAGGTGGACATTTGTGAGAGCCTGGTGGAGGCTGCCCCTGCACTGCTGGGGGGTGGGGGTGCAGGGAGACATGAGTTGGACATGAGTGGGGGCATGGTGGAGGCTGCCCCTAGTGGCTGGGGGGTGGGGGTGGTGGTAGACATGGGTGGGGCCTGGTGGAGGCTGCCCCTGCTCTGCTGGGGGGTGGGGGTGATGGGAGACATGAGTGGGGGCCTGGTGGAGGCTGCCCCTGCACTGCTGGGGGGTGGGGGTGATGGGAGATATGAGTGGGGGCCTGGTGGAGGCTGCCCCTGGTGGATGGGGGGCTCGGGTGGTGGTAGACATGAGTGGGGGCCTGGTGGAGGCTGCCCCTGCACTGCTGGGGGGTGGGGGTGATGGGAGACATGGGTGGGGGCCTGGTGGAGGCTGCCCCTGAACTGCTGGGGGGTGGGGGTGATGGGAGATATGAGTGGGGGCCTGGTGGAGGCTGCCCCTGGGGGGTGGGGGTGGTGGTAGACATGAGTGGGGGCCTGGTGGAGGCTGCCCCTGCACTGCTGGGGGGTGGGGGTGATGGGAGACATGGGTGGGGGCCTGGTGGAGGCTGCCCCTGGTGGCTGGGCGGGTGGGGTGGTGGGAAACATGGGTGAGGGCCTGGTGGAGGCTGCCCCTGGTGGCTGGGTGGTGGGGGTGGTGGTAGACATGGGTGGGGGCCGGGTGGAGGCTGCCCCTGCACTGCTGGGGGGTGGGGTGCAGGGAGACATGAGTGGGGGCCTGGTGGAGGCTGCCCCTGCACTGCTGGGGGGTGGGGGTGATGGGAGACATGAGTGGGGGCCTGGTGGAGGCTGCCCCTGCACTGCTGGGGGGTGGGGGTGATGGGGGATATGAATGGGGGCCTGGTGGAAGCAGCCCCTGGTGGCTGGGGGGTGGGGGTGGTGGTAGACATGGGTGGGGGCCTGGTGGAGGCTGCCCCTGGTGGCTGGGGGTTGGGGGTGGTGGTAGACATGGGTGGGGGCCTGGTGGAGGCTGCCGCTGGTGGCTGGGGGGTGGGGGTGATGGGAGACATGAGTGGGGGCCTGGTGGAGACTGCCCCTGGTGGCTGGGGGGTGGGGGTGAGGGGGAACTTTGTGAGAGCCTGGTGGAGGCTGCCCCTGCACTGCTAGGGGGTGGGGGTGCAGGGAGACATGAGTTGGACATGAGTGGGGGCCTGGTGGAGGCTGCCCCTGGTGGCTGGGGGGTGGGGGTGGTGGTAGACATGGGTGGGGGCCTGGTGGAGGCTGCCCCTGCACTGCTGAGGGGTGGGGGTGATGGGAGACATGAGTGGGGGCCTGGTGGAGGCTGCCCCTGCACTGCTGGGGGGTGGGGGTGATGGGAGATATGAGTGGGGGCCTGGTGGAGGCTGCCCCTGGTGGCTGGGGGGCTCGGTGTCATGATCCCTGCTTCCAAAAGGTCAGGGTTTTCCCAACTCCCTTGGAAGCAGATTCATAACACAGGTTCCGAGTGCCAACCAGTCCCAAATGGGACCTTTTGGACCCAGTCCTGGCGCCAGTGGCACCAGGCTCATAAATATGCCCAGTCCCAGCGCTGGAAGCGCCGGGCTCATAATGCTTGGGTGGACTTACCTGCAACAGACCATGCTGCTTACTTGCCTGCCAGTTGAGCCTCTGATCCTCTTCTGTTTGGAACTACTTTTCCTGTTGGGTGGGGCAGGAGCCACTCCCTAGGTTCAGAACACTGGAACTCTTCTGAAAAGCAGGAACTCTTTTCTTACCTAGGCGTGGCTGTGGAAGGAGACACCTAAGCACTACAGGAGGCTATTTAAACCACACCCGATGGATGAATCTTGCTTTGCGTTATTCTGCATCCTCTGCAGCAGAACGCTCATTGTGTCTTCTGCATCTGATCCTGGGCCTAAGGAAAAAGGCTTACCATCCTGAATCCAGTCTTCAGCAACACCTATAAAGACAAGAAAGAACAGGTTAGCATTACGGTCTTCAGTGACAGCTCTTCACTTACCTGGGCCATCGGCTGTCACCAACGCCTCGCGCTGCATTCTGAAAGACAAAGGCTTACCTACTCTTCGTGCGATCCGGAGGTCTTCACACTGCATTCCGGCATCTGAAAGACAAAAGCTTACCAACTCTTCGCACGCTCCGGAGGCCTTCGGCGCTGCATCCCGCATCTGAAAGACAAAACAAGGTGCGTTTAAAGACATTGGGGAACTTTAATACTCACGTGCCATTACTCCTTTCCACATCTAACCCAGTGGGTATTCCGGCACCCTGCAGCTGCTCCGAACTTGTACCTGCAAAATAAAAAGACAGTTAGAGCGCATCGTGAAGCAGGCAACAAGCGCTTACTTACGTGCTTCCAGGCGCTTCTATTCATCACACGGGCTCCATCTTCAACTCACTTCAGCCCGTCATCCACCATCGCCGGAACCCTGCAAAACAAGAGACATCATTACTAAAGACTTTAAAGACATTAGAATTACTCGAAACTTACCGTTCGTGCAGTAAACGACGGACAGCAGTCCTCTGAAGTCAAGAGGCCTGCTCCCCTTATCCAGTGAAGAAACTGGTTACAGCACCCTGCCCCGAGGCAGATGGAGAGCACGGCGTTCACTTACCTAAGGTGAGAGCGTTAACCTTCGGGGTCCTACAGGAGAAGAGAAAGGGAAGAAGAGAGAGACATTCAATAACCCAGTTCATTAATCCCATATTTTCTATCTGCAGACATCTTACCCTTCGAGTCAAACATACAGTGCACAGAGGTCCAGCCCAAAGAGCCAGCCGTGTGTTACACATCACCTTTGAAGATACGGTATACGCCCAGTCAAGACCGGCGCCTCTACGGGAATCAGGTGAGCGTTACAGAACGCAAAGCCCACCACAAAACTCCCGTCCAGGCGCTATGGAAACCTCGGATACCGACCAATTAGCCCAGTTACTTGTGGAACTAAGGGCAGAAGTGCATGCAGCCCGTCAGGAAATGAACGCTCTAAGAAGGGAACTGATTATTTCCAAGGAGCGAACAGATGATCTCGCTAGACAATTGCTACAGTCACAAGCCGGACAGACCCCGTTACCCGCATCTGGGGGAAATCTTCCTTCTACATCCTCTATGAATCCAGTGCAGATCTACCTACCTGGGAATGTACCTCTGGCTCCGCCCGAACGATTTTCTGGTGACCCAAAGAGGTTTGCAGTATTTATCAATCAGTGCCGGTTGCATTTCTTATGCCGGCCAGCAGCCTTTCCAACTGATCAAGCTAAAGTAGCTTTCGTGCTTTCGTACCTTAGTGGCAATGCGGCAGACTGGTCGATCCCTCTAGTAAATCAAGATGATCCGGTCCTCCATGATTTTCAAGCTTTTCAGCTCAGTATGGAAAAACTGTTCGCAAGACATTCACAGGGGCAGGCCTTAGACAATGAGCTTCTTTCATTGCGACAAGGTAATCAAGACCTTTTGGCTTATATTGCGTCTTTCAACAGACTGATAGTGGAAACTCAATGGCCTGAGGACAAAAGGATTACGCTGTTTTATAGAGGTCTACGTGGAGAGCTCAAAGATGTGTTAGCCCAAGTAGTGAATCCCCCACAAGATTGTTCGGACTATATAGACTTAGTCGTTCAAATAGATCACAGACTGCAGAACAGGAAGGCCGATCGTTCCAAGTTTGATGCTCGAGTATTTTCCAAACCGCCAACTCCTTCCAAAGGAGTAGACTCCGGGGAACCCATGCAAATAGGGGGTCTGAAAGGTCCCCTAACACAAAAGGAGCGGGAACGGAGAAAACAGTTGCAATTATGCCTCTATTGCGGAAACTCAGGGCACTTTCTTCGAGACTGTCCGGTGAAACCTGCTAAGAAGGCAGTAGGAGCTGCAGTTACCAAAGTTACAAACTCTGAGCAGGGAAACGACCTCGCCCGACAAGAATAGAGGTCCTCTTGCCGAGCGTGAAAACCAGTTCCGTGACCTCGCATTTCGTGATACCTATGGTCCTCATTAGCCCTGATAATCCGGATCGATTACATGCAATTGAAGCTTATGTCGACAGCGGTGCCATCGGCAATTATGTGGATCATGAAATGGTTTTGAGGATGAATCTAACTCTTTGTCCCAAGGCTGTAAAGGACATCATTACTACGGTGGATGGTACGGAGATAGCCTCCGGGCCAGTAACGCATACCACTCAAGAAGTGACGCTAATAAGTCAAGATGGACACCATGAGAAGATTGTGTTCAATGTGATCAAGGCCCCTCAGTTTCAGATTATTCTAGGAATACCTTGGTTAGAGAAACATAATCCTCTGATCGATTGGCGAGCAAGAACGGTCCAGTTTCCAGAATGTGTCTCTACTTGTCACCCTCCACCTGGTGTTGCACTGGCAGAAATTTCTTCAGAGACTCCCCAGTTACCTCCCGAATACCTAGAATACCAAGATGTTTTCCGGAAGGATCAGGCTAACTCTCTACCTCCTCGTAGGTCTTATGACTGCCAGATAGACTTGATACCTGGATCTACTCCTCCTTGTAGTAGAATTTATGCCCTCACCGAGCCTGAGAACCTTCACCTTCGACAATACCTGGATCAATACCTGGCAAATGGGTTTATTCGTCCTTCCAGGTCCCCTGCTTCTTCAGCTTTGTTCTTCGTTCCAAAAAAGGAAGGAGACCTTAGAACTTGTATAGATTATCGCTCCCTGAACCAGATCACCGTTAAGAATAGATATCCGTTACCTTTGACCCCTGAACTCCTGGACCAAGTCAGAAAAGCATGCATATATACAAAGCTGGATCTTAGAGGAGCTTACCACTTGGTACGAGTAAAAGAGGGCGATGAATGGAAGACGGCCTTCCGCACCAAGTATGGGCTATTTGAATATCAGGTCATGCCCTTCGGACTTTGCAATGCCCCGGCCGCCTTTCAATATTTTATGAACGATGTCCTCAGAGAGCTCATAGATGTGTGTGTTGTTGTTTACATTGACGACATCCTCGTTTATTCTTCATCGGAATCTGAACATCGGAAACACGTGAAAATGGTCCTCGAAAGATTGCGTCAACACAAACTTTTCGCTAATTTGGAAAAATGTGTTTTCAACGTGACTGAAGTTGAATTCTTGGGATTCATATTATCACCTGGCGGAGTGCGTATGGATTCAAAGAAGGTCGATGCAGTTCTCAAATGGCCATCACCATCCTCCGTAAAAGGTGTGCAAAGCATGTTAGGCTTCGCTAACTTTTACCGCAGGTTTATCCCCGAATTCTCTCGAATAGTCCAGCCCATCACTGCCTTGTTAAAGAAAAACAAACGTTTTGAATGGTCTACCGAGGCGGAACAAGCTTTCCAGGATTTGAAGACTAAATTTATCTCTGCACCAATCTTAAAACACCCTCGCCCCGAACTCCCCTACATCGTGGAAACTGATGCTTCAAGCCTTGCCATGGGGGCAGTTCTATCACAAAAGGACCCGGTAACCAATCAGTTGCATCCCGTGGCATTTTGGTCCCGCAAATTCTCACCTCCTGAAATCAATTACACGATTACTGACAAGGAACTTCTGGCTATCAAGTCTGCCTTTAAGGCTTGGCGGCATTATCTGCTGGGGGCCCGACACACCGTTACTGTGATTACGGATCACCGAAACCTGCAATATTTGAAAACCGCAAAAGCCCAATCCTCTAGACAACTCCGTTGGCCATTATTCTTTTCCGAGTTTGACTTCATAATTACCTATCGACCTGGTACAAAAAACGGTAAAGCTGATGCCCTTTCTCGGATGGGAGTGGAAGAACACTTGATCAACCCTAAACCTGTACCAATCATTCCCGAACAAAGAATTCTGGGTGTAATCGCCACAGAATCCATAGAGGAAGTTAAGGATAAAGCCAGGCAACTTGTAACTCCAGCAGACATACAGAATTGGCATCTGCAAGGAAAGGACTTTGCAGTAAAGGACAACTTATTGTATTTCCAAGAACGATTATACCTACCCAGCACAGATTTACAGAAAGAAGTAATCTCTTGTTATCACGATTCTTTAATGGAAGGACATCCCGGTATAGCCAAGACCTCAGAAAAGATCAAGCGCTACTTCTGGTGGCCGTCTTGGAAAAAAGATATCAGAGACTTTATAATGTCCTGTGGAGTATGCGCCCAAAACAAGAGTCAAAAGGAAAGACCAGCAGGCCTCTTACGCCCTATTGACATCCCACCTCGCCCTTGGCATACGCTTTCTATGGACTTCATCACCGATCTACCTCCATGCTCCGGATACAATACGATTCTAGTAATCGTGGACTTATTCTCCAAGATGGCGCATTTCATTCCGCTCAAAGGCTTGCCAACAGCAGCAACTCTGGCCCGAGAATTTCTCGAAAACATCGTCCGACTGCACGGTTTTCCTTCGGTTCTAATTTCGGATCGAGGTAGTCAATTTATTTCTCATTTTTGGCGAAGTTGCTGTCGGTCGGCTCAAATTGATGTGAGACTATCGACCAGTCACCACCCTCAGACCGACGGACAAACCGAGAGGACCAATCAAACTCTGGAACAGTATTTACGCTGCATGCTGCAACAAACTGAAAAAACTTGGAAAGACATCCTTTGGATAGCCGAATATGCCTACAATAACTCTGTCCATTCGGGAACTGGGAAAACCCCGCTTTTTCTTTTGTACGGCAGTCACCCTCGAACCTCGGAGTTGGATCCCCTCCAAGATCTTGAAACACCAGCAGTAGACTACCTGCATTCTACAATCACCCAAGCCTTTAAGGAAGCTGTTTCTCACCTTCAAAGGGCTAAAGAACAATACAAGAAAGGAGCAGATCAACATCTGAAGGAAGCCCCTCAATATCGAGTAGGGGATCAAGTCTGGTTATCCACCAAATATCTACCTCTAAAAGGGCCACGCACATTCAACCCAAGATACCTTGGTCCCTATTCCATCACTACCATAGTAAACCCAGTAGCGGTCAAGTTGGACTTGCCCCCGCACATGAAGATACATCCGGTCTTCCACGTCTCTCTATTAAAACCTGTGCAACCTCAAACCCGACTAACTAAATCTCCAAAACCTATCCTAGTTGATGGGGAACTCGAGTTTGAAGTCAAAAGCATTCTGGACTCCAAGATCTCCAAATCTAAACTATTTTACCTAATTGACTGGAAAGTCTACGGCCCCCAAGAGAGATCCTGGGAACCTGCTGAATATGTCCACGCTCCTCGCCTAATCAAAAGATTTCACCGAACATTTCCTGACAAGCCAAAACCCCCGGAGAAGCCCGGTTTGGGAGGGGCCTTGAGGGGGGGTACTGTCATGATCCCTGCTTCCAAAAGGTCAGGGTTTTCCCAACTCCCTTGGAAGCAGATTCATAACACAGGTTCCGAGTGCCAACCAGTCCCAATTGGGACCTTTTGGACCCAGTCCTGGCGCCAGTGGCACCAGGCTCATAAATATGCCCAGTCCCAGCGCTGGAAGCGCCGGGCTCATAATGCTTGGGTGGACTTACCTGCAGCAGACCATGCTGCTTACTTGCCTGCCAGTTGAGCCTCTGATCCTCTTCTGTTTGGAACTACTTTTCCTGTTGGGTGGGGCAGGAGCCACTCCCTAGGTTCAGAACACTGGAACTCTTCTGGAAAGCAGGAACTCTTTTCTTACCTAGGCGTGGCTGTGGAAGGAGACACCTAAGCACTACAGGAGGCTATTTAAACCACACCCGATGGATGAATCTTGCTTTGCGTTATTCTGCATCCTCTGCAGCAGAACGCTCATTGTGTCTTCTGCATCTGATCCTGGGCCTAAGGAAAAAGGCTTACCATCCTGAATCCAGTCTTCAGCAACACCTATAAAGACAAGAAAGAACAGGTTAGCATTACGGTCTTCAGTGACAGCTCTTCACTTACCTGGGCCATCGGCTGTCACCAACGCCTCGCGCTGCATTCTGAAAGACAAAGGCTTACCTACTCTTCGTGCGCTCCGGAGGTCTTCACACTGCATTCCGGCATCTGAAAGACAAAACAAGGTGCGTTTAAAGACATTGGGGAACTTTAATACTCACGTGCCATTACTCCTTTCCACATCTAACCCAGTGGGTATTCCGGCACCCTGCAGCCGCTCCGAACTTGTACCTGCAAAATAAAAAGACAGAGCGCATCGTGAAGCAGGCAACAAGCGCTTACTTACGTGCTTCCAGGCACTTCTATTCATCACACGGGCTCCATCTTCAACTCACTTCAGCCCGTCATCCACCATCGCCGGAACCCTGCAAAACAAGAGACATCATTACTAAAGACTTTAAAGACATTAGAATTACTCGAAACTTACCGTTCGTGCAGTAAACGACGGACAGCAGTCCTCTGAAGTCAAGAGGCCTGCTCCCCTTATCCAGTGAAGAAACTGGTTACAGCACCCTGCCCCGAGGCAGATGGAGAGCACGGCGTTCACTTACCTAAGGTGAGAGCGTTAACCTTCGGGGTCCTACAGGAGAAGAGAAAGGGAAGAAGAGAGATACATTCAATAACCCAGTTCATTAATCCCATATTTTCTATCTGCAGACATCTTACCCTTCGAGTCAAACATACAGTGCACAGAGGTCCAGCCCAAAGAGCCAGCCGTGTGTTACACATCACCTTTGAAGATACGGTATACGCCCAGTCAAGACCGGCGCCTCTACGGGAATCAGGTGAGCGTTACACTCGGGTGGTGGTAGACATGAGTGGGGGCCTGGTGGAGGCTGCCCCTGCACTGCTGGGGGGTGGGGGTGATGGGAGACATGGGTGGGGGCCTGGTGGAGGCTGCCCCTGGTGGCTGGGGGGGGTGGGGTGGTTGTAGACATGGGTGGGGGCCTGGTGGAGGCTGCCCCTGGTGGCTGGGGGGTGGGGGTGATGGGAGACATGAGTGGGGGCCTGGTGGAGGCTGCCCCTGGTGGCTGGGGGATGGGGGTGATGAGAGACATGAGTTGGACATGGGTGGGGGCCTGGTGGAGGCTGCCCCTGGTGGCTGGGGGGGGTGGGGTGGTTGTAGACATGGGTGGGGGCCTGGTGGAAGCTGCCCCTGGTGGCTGGGGGTGGTGGTGCAGGGGGACATTTGTGAGAGCCTGGTGGAGGCTGCCCCTGCACTGCTGGGGGGTGGGGGTGCAGGGAGACATGAGTTGGACATGAGTGGGGGCCTGGTGGCGGCTGCCCCTGCACTGCTGGGGGGTGGGGGTGATGGGAGACAACGGTGGGGGCCTGGTGGAGGCTGCCGCTGTTGGCTGGGGGGTGGGGGTGGTGGTAGACATGGGTGGGGGCCTGGTGGAGGCTGCCGCTGGTGGCTGGGGGTTGGGGGTGATGGGAGACATGAGTGGGGGCCTGGTGGAGGCTGCCCCTGGTGGCTGGGGGGTGGAGGTGCAGGGGGACATTTGTGAGAGCCTGGTGGAGGCTGCCCCTGCACTGCTGGGGGGTGGGGGTGCAGGGAGACATGAGTTGGACATGAGTGGGGGCCTGGTGGAGGCTGCCCCTGCACTGCTGGGGGGTGGGGGTGATGGGAGACATGAGTGGGGGCCTGGTGGAGGCTGCCCCCGCACTGCTAGGGGATGGGGGTGATGGGAGATATGAGTGGGGGCCTGGTGGAGGCTGCCCCTGGTGGCTGGGGGTTGGGGTGGTGGTAGACATGGGTGGGGGCCTGGTGGAGGCTGCCCCTGGTGGCTGGAGGGTGGGGGTGGTGGTAGACATGGGTGGGGGCCTGGTGGAGGCTGCCGCTGGTGGCTGGGGGGTGGGGGCGATGGGAGACATGGGTGGGGGCCTGGTGGAGGCTGCCCCTGGTGGCTGGGGGGGTGGGGGTGATGAGAGACATGAGTGGGGGCCTGGTGGAAGCTGCCCCTGGTGGCTGGGGGTGGTGGTGCAGGGGGACATTTGTGAGAGCCTGGTGGAGGCTGCCCCTGCACTGCTGGGGGGTGGGGGTGCAGGGAGACATGAGTTGGACATGAGTGGGGGCCTGGTGGCGGCTGCCCCTGCACTGCTGGGGGGTGGGGGTGATGGGAGACAACGGTGGGGGCCTGGTGGAGGCTGCCCCTGCACTGCAGGGGTGTTGGGGTGATGGGAGATATGAATGGGGGCCTGGTGGAAGCTGCCCCTGGTGGCTGGGGGTGGGGGTGGTGGTAGACATGGGTGGGGGCCTGGCGGAGGCTGCCCCTGGTGGCTGGGGGTGGTGGTAGACATGGGTGGGGGCCTGGTGGAGGCTGCCGCTGGTGGCTGGGGGGTGGGGGTGATGGGAGACATGAGTGGGGGCCTGGTGGAGGCTGCCCCTGGGGGGTGGGGGTGCAGGGGGACATTTTTGAGAGCCTGGTGGAGGCTGCCCCTGCACTGCTGGGGGGTAGGGGTGCAGGGAGACATGAGTTGGACATGAGTGGAGGCTGACCCTGCACTGCTGGGGGGTGGGGGTGATGGGAGACATGAGTGGGGGCCTGGTGGAGGCTGCCCCTGCACTGCTGGGGGGTGGGGGTGATGGGAGATATGAGTGGGGGCCTGGTGGAGGCTGCCCCTGGTGGCTGGGGGGTGGGGGTGGTGGTAGACATGGGTGGGGGCCTGGTGGAGGCTGCCCCTGCACTGCTGGAGGGTGGGGGTGATGGGAGACATGAGTGGGGGCCTGGTGGAGGCTGCCCCTGCACTGCTGGGGGTGGGGGTGATGGGAGATATGAGTGGGGGCCTGGTGGAGGCTGCCTCTGGTGGCTGGGGGGCTCGGGTGGTGGTAGACATGAGTGGGGGCCTGGTGGAGGCTGCCCCTGCACTGCTGGGGGGTGGGGGTAATGGGAGACATGGGTGGGGGCCTGGTGGAGGCTGCCCCTGGTGGCTGGGGGGGTGGGGTGATGGTAGACATGGGTGGGGGCCTGGTGGAGGCTGCCCCTGGTGGCTGGGGGGTGGGGGTGATGGGAGACATGAGTGGGGGCCTGGTGGAGGCTGCCTCAGGTGGCTGGGGGAGGGGTGATGGGAGACATGAGTGGGGGCCTGGTGGAGGCTGCCCCTGGTGGCTGGGGGGTGGGGGTGCAGGGGGACATTTGTGAGAGCCTGGTGGAGGCTGCCCCTGCACTGCTGGGGGTGGGGGTGATGGGAGACATGAGTGGGGGCCTGGTGGAGGCTGCCCCTGGTGGCTGGTGGGTGGGGGTGGTGGTAGACATGGGTGGGGGCCTGGTGGAGCTGCCCCTGGTGGCTGGGGGGTGGAGGTGGTGGTAGACATGGGTGGGGGCCTGGTGGAGGCTGCCGCTGGTGGCTGGGGGGTGGGGGTGAAGGCAGACATGAGTGGGGGCCTGGTGGAGGCTGCCCCTGGTGGCTGGGGGGTGGGGGTGCAGGGGGACATTTGTGAGAGCCTGGTGGAGGCTGCCCCTGCACTGCTGGGGGGTGGGGGTGCAGGGAGACATGAGTTGGACATGAGTGGGGGCCTGGTGGAGGCTGCCTCTGCACTGCTGGGGGGTGGGGGTGATGGGAGACATGAGTGGGGGCCTGGTGGAGGCTGCCCCTGCACTGCTGGGGGGTGGGGGTGATGGGAGATATGAGTGGGGGCCTGGTGGGGGCTGCCCCTGGTGGCTGGGGGTGGGGGTGGTGGTAGACATGGGTGGGGGCCTGGTGGAGGCTGCCCCTGCACTGCTGGGGGGTGGGGGTGATGGGAGACATGAGTGGGGGCCTGGTGGAGGCTGCCCCTGCACTGCTGGGGGGTGGGGGTGATGGGAGATATGAGTGGGGGCCTGGTGGAGGCTGCCCCTGGTGGCTGGGGGGCTCGGGTGGTGGTAGACATGAGTGGGGGCCTGGTGCAGGCTGCCCCTGCACTGCTGGTTGGTGGGGTGATGGGAGACATGGGTGGGGGCCTGGTGGAGGCTGCCCCTGGTGGCTGGGGGGGTGGGGTGGTGGTAGACATGGGTGGGGGCCTGGTGGAGGCTGCCCCTGGGGGGTGGGGTGGTGGTAGACATGGGTGGGGGCCTGGTGGAGGCTGCCTCTGGTGGCTGGGGGGTGGGGGTGCAGGGGGACATTTGTGAGAGCCTGGTGGAGGCTGCCCCTGCACTGCTGGGGGGTGGGGGTGCAGGGAGACATGAGTTGGACATGAGTGGGGTCTGGTGGAGGCTGCCCCTGCACTGCTGGGGGTGGGGGTGATGGGAGACATGAGTGGGGGCCTGGTGGAGGCTGCCCCTGCACTGCTGGGGGGTTGGGGTGATGGGAGATATGAGTGGGGGCCTGGTGGAGGCTGCCCCTGGTGGGTGGGGGTTGGGGGTGGTGGTAGACATGGGTGGGGGCCTGGTGGAGGTTGCCCCTGCACTGCTGGGGGGTGGGGGTGATGGGAGACATGAGTGGGGGCCTGGTGGAGGCTGCCCCTGCACTGCTGGGGGGTGGGGGTGATGGGAGATATGAGTGGGGGCCTGGTGGAGGCTGCCCCTGGTGGCTGGGGGGCTCGGGTGGTGGTAGACATGAGTGGGGGCCTGGTGGAGGCTGCCCCTGCACTGCTGGGGGGTGGGGTGATGGGAGACATGGGTGGGGGCCTGGTGGAGGCTGCCCCTGCACTGCTGGGGGGTGGGGGTGATGGGAGATATGAGTGGGGGCCTGGTGGAGGCTGCCCCTGGTGGCTGGGGGGTGGGGGTGGTGGTAGACATGAGTGGGGGCCTGGTGGAGGCTGCCCCTGCACTGCTGGGGGGTAGGGGTGATGGGAGACATGGGTGGGGGCCTGGTGGAGGCTGCCCCTGGTGGCTGGGGGGGTGGTGGTAGACATGGGTGGGGGCCTGGTGGAGGCTGCCGCTGGTGGCTGGGGGGTGGGGGTGATGGGAGACATGAGTGGGGGCCTGGTGGAGGCTGCCCCAGGTGGCTGGGGGTGGGGGTGCAGGGGGACATTTGTGAGAGCCTGGTGAAGGCTGCCCCTGCACTGCTGGGGGGTGGGGGTGCAGGGAGACATGAGTTGGACATGAGTGGGGGCCTGGTGGAGGCTGCCCCTGCACTGCTGGGGGGTGGGGTGATGGGAGACATGAGTGGGGGCCTGATGGAGGCTGCCCCTGGTGGCTGGGGGGCTCGGGTGGTGGTAGACATGAGTGGGGGCCTGGTGGAGGCTGCCCCTCCACTGCTGGGGGGTGGGGGTGATGGGAGACATGGGTGGGGGCCTGGTGGAGGCTGACCTGCACTGCTGGGGGGTGGGGGTGATGGGAGATATGAGTGGGGGCCTGGTGGAGGCTGCCCCTGGTGGCTGGGGGGTGGGGGTGGTGGTAGACATGAGTGGGGGCCTGGTGGAGGCTGCCCCTGCACTGCTGGGGGGTAGGGGTGATGGGAGACATGGGTGGGGGCCTGGTGGAGGCTGCCCCTGGTGGCTGGGGGGGGTGGTGGTAGACATGGGTGGGGGCCTGGTGGAGGCTGCCGCTGGTGGCTGGGGGGTGGGGGTGATGGGAGACATGAGTGGGGGCCTGGTGGAGGCTGCCCCAGGTGGCTGGGGGTGGGGGTGCAGGGGGACATTTGTGAGAGCCTGGTGAAGGCTGCCCCTGCACTGCTGGGGGGTGGGGGTGCAGGGAGACATGAGTTGGACATGAGTGGGGGCCTGGTGGAGGCTGCCCCTGCACTGCTGGGGGGTGGGGTGATGGGAGACATGAGTGGGGGCCTGATGGAGGCTGCCCCTGGTGGCTGGGGGGCTCGGGTGGTGGTAGACATGAGTGGGGGCCTGGTGGAGGCTGCCCCTCCACTGCTGGGGGGTGGGGGTGATGGGAGACATGGGTGGGGGCCTGGTGGAGGCTGACCTGCACTGCTGGGGGGTGGGGGTGATGGGAGATATGAGTGGGGGCCTGGTGGAGGCTGCCCCTGGTGGCTGGGGGGTGGGGGTGGTGGTAGACATTAGTGGGGGCCTGGTGGAGGCTTCCCCTGCACTGCTGGGGGGTGGGGGTGATGGGAGACATGGGTGGGGGCCTGGTGGAGGCTGCCCCTGGTGGCTGGGGGGGTGGGGTGGTGGTAGACATGGGTGGGGGCCTGGTGGAGGCGGCCCCTTGTGGCTGGGTGGTGGGGGTGGTGGTAGACATGGGTGGGGGCCTGGTGGAGGCTGCCGCTGGTGGCTGGGGGATGGGGGTGATGGGAGACATGAGTGGGGGCTTGGTGGAGGCTGCCCCTGGCGGCTGGGGGGTGGGGGTGCAGGGGGACATTTGTGAGAGCCTGGTGGAGGCTGCCCCTGCACTGCTGGGGGGTGGGGGTGCAGGGAGACATGAGTTGGACATGAGTGGGGGCCTGGTGGAGGCTGCCCCTGCACTGCTGGGGGGTGGGGGTGATGGGAGACATGAGTGGGGGCCTGGTGGAGGCTGCCCCTGCACTGCTGGGGGGTGGGGGTGATGGAAGATATGAATGGGGGCCTGGTGGAGGCTGCCCCTGGTGGCTATTGGGTAGGGGTGGTGGTAGACATGGGTGGGGGCCTGGTGGAGGCTGCCCCTGGTGGCTGGGGGGTGGGGGTGGTGGTAGACATGGGTGGGGGCCTGGTGGAGGCTGCCCCTGCACTGCTGGGGGGTGGGGGTGATGGGAGACATGAGTGGGGGCCTGGTGGAGGCTGCCCCTGGTGGCTGGGGGGTGGGGGTGCAGGGGGACATTTGTGAGAGCCTGGTGGAGGCTTCCCCTGCACTGCTGGGGGGTGGGGGTGCAGGGAGACATGAGTTGGACATGAGTGGGGGCCTGGTGGAGGCTGCCCCTGCACTGCTGGGGGGTGATGGGAGACATGAGTGGGGGCCTGGTGGAGGCTGCCCCTGCACTGCTGGGGGGTGGGGGTGATGGGAGATATGAGTGGGGGCCTGGTGGAGGCTGCCCCTGGTGGCTGCGGGGTGGGGGTGGTGGTAGACATGGGTGGGGGCCTGGTGGAGGCTGCTCCTGCACTGCTGGGGGTGGGGGTGATGGCAGACATGAGTGGGGGCCTGGTGGAGGCTGCCCCTGCACTGCTGGGGGGTGGGGGTGATGGGAGATATGAGTGTCGGCCTGGTGGAGGCTGCCCCTGGTGGCTGGGGGGCTCAGGTGGTGGTAGACATGAGTGGGGGCCTGGTGGAGGCTGCCCCTGCACTGCTGGGGGGTGGGGGTGATGTGAGACATGGGTGGGGGCCTGGTGGAGGCTGCCCCTGGTGGCTGGGGGGGGTGGGGTGGTGGTAGACATGGGTGGGGGCCTGGTGGAGGCTGCCCCTGGTGGCTGGGGGGTGGGGGTGGTGGTAGACATGGGTGGGGGCCTGGTGGAGGCTGCCGCTGGTGGCTGGGGGGAGGGGATGATGGGAGACATGAGTGGGGGCCTGGTGGAGGCTGCCCCTGGTGGCTGGGGGTGCAAGGTGACATTTGTGAGAGCCTGGTGGAAGCTGCCCCTGCACTGCTGGGGGGTGGCGTTGCAGGGAGACATGAGTTGGACATGAGTGGGGACCTGGTGGAGGCTGCCCCTGCACTGCTGGGGGGTGGGGGTGATGGGAGACATGAGTGGGGGCCTGGTGGAGGCTGCCCCTGCACTGCTGGGTGGTGGGGGTGATGGGAGATATGAGTGGGGGCCTGGTGGAGGCTGCCCCTGGTGGCTGGGGGGTGGGGGTGGTGGTAGACATGGGTGGGGGCCTGGTGGAGGCTGCCCCTGCACTGCTGGGGGGTGGGGGTGATGGGAGACATGAGTGGTGGCCTGGTGGAGGCTGTCCCTGGTGGCTGGGGGTTGGGGTGGTGCTAGACATGGGTGGGGGCCTGGTGGAGGCTGCCCATGCACTGCTGGGGGGTGGGGGTGATGGGAGACATGAGTGGGTTCCTGGTCGAGGCTGCCCCTGGTGGCTGGGGGGTGGGGGTGGTGGTAGACATGGGTGGGGGCCTGGTGGAGGCTGCCCCTGCACTGCAGGGGGGTGGGGGTGATGGGAGACATGAGTTGGGGCCTGGTGGAGGCTGCCCCTGCACTGCTGGGGGGTGGGGGTGATGGGAGACATGAGTGAGGGTCTCGTGGAGGCTGCCCCTGGTGGCTGGAGGGTGGGGGTGCAGGGGGACATGTGTGGGAGCCTGGTGGAGGCTGCCCCTGGTGGCTGGTGAGTGGGGGTGATGGGAGACATGAGTGGGGGCCTTGTGGAGGCTGCCCCTGCACTGCTGGGGGTGGGGGTGATGGGAGACATGAGTGGGGGCCTGGTGGAGGCTGCCCCTGGTGGCTGGGGGGTGGGGGTGGTGGTAGACATGGGTGGGGGCCTGGTGGAGGCTGCCCCTGCACTGCTGGGCGGTGGGGGTGCAGGCGGACATGTGTGGGAGCCTGGTGGAGGCTGCCCCTGCACTGCTGGGGGCGGGGTTGGTGGTAGACATGGGTGGGGGCCTGGTGGAGGCTGCCCCTGGTGGCTGGGGGGTGGGGGTGATAGGGGACATGAGTGGGGGCCTGGTGGAGGCTGCCCCTGCACTGCTGGGGGGTGGGGGTGGTGGGAGACATTAGTGGGGGCCTAGTGGAGGCGGCCCCTGGTGGCTGGGGGGTGGTGGTGATGGGAGACATGTGTTGGTGATCAGTAGTGCAAGGTGACATGTGGGTTGGCTAGTGGGCATGGCCATGGTGGATGGGTTGTCTGTGCGACATGAGCAGGGGTGCAGGGTAGTACCCTGTGGTGTGGGCTGCCTGCAGGGGCCATGGAGGGTGTAGAGGGAACACCTGGGAGGACCCACATGGCCAAATCACGTGTAGCATTCCCTGGCACCACCGAAATACACTTACCCTGCTTAAATCGCGTGTGAATCTTCCCGCGCACCTCGGAATACACGTACCCAGGCCAATCGCGTGTGGAACTTCCCGCACACCCCGAAGTACACGTACCCAGGCCAATCGCGTGTGGAACTTCCCGCACACCCCGAAGTACACCTACCCAGGCCAATCGCGTGTGGAACTTCCCGCGCACCCCGTTGTACATGTACCCAGGCCAATCGTGTGTGGAACTTCCCACGCACCCAGGAACACATGCACACGCTATTTTTCACACAGCGTGTGTCCGTGTTTGTCGGTGCCCCTTTGCACCTCATTTGTCCTAGAGGGCCACTGTATGGCCCATTCATCATGGCTGTATATGGGTGCTTTTTGTTAGCGCACATTTTGGCGCACATTTTTTTAAGTAGCAGGGGCGCTACCGCCTACTTTCTTGTGGCGTACTTGTTTGGCCCTGTGCGCGTCTTTGACCGTGCGCTGGTTTACCCTGTTCGATTCCATGAATACGGGTTGTAGGCGAGCGTGTGGGCGTTCCGCGCACTTGCCTCCTGTACTTCCCCCGTGACGTCCATATTTTCACGCGTTGTTCCCCATTCCGAGTGTTACGCCCCGTGTTCCGCTTACTTTTGTGGTGTGCGCCGCGCTATGTGCGATTTCGCAGTGGCCGTGGCGCACGCTGTTGGATGACCTGTGTGCCAGCATGCGCCGCGCACATTTTTAGCGCACATCCAATGTTTTTCTCGCTCACGGACTTCCATGAATCGATGTGCGCTGGTTTCCCTGCGATTTTCGCACTTGCACTGCGATTTTCGCACTTGCACTGCGGTTCGCACGTTTTAGCACCCCCCTAAATATAGTTTCCCATATGTCTCCATATTTATCAACTCATGGATGTAACTTGACAACAATGATTTCAAAAGAAAGTAATCTGAAATACTAGTCATGCATTTAATTGGGTGATTTAGTAGCAGTTGAAATTATGCTGAGAACTGCCTTTCACAAACTGTGCGGGCTCTGGCAGCAGCCACTGTGATGTCACGGCTCAAATGTAATAAGAGTAGTGAAGTCATTCTTATTAAACTTACAGGCTTTTCTACTGATAGTTCAGGCTTCTATGTATTTTATTTGTATTACTATCATTAAAAGATAATGTTGTGAGTCCGCCGCCCCTACCGCATCCCCCGTGATGTTTGTGATGTTTCCCCCACTATGTCTTGCTCAAATCTTGATGTGTCGTGAAAGTGACCAAGATTAGTAAATTAGGTGCCAACCAATAAGATGTTCCCTTGCCACACGACTTAACATAGATGATAGATAGTTCTGACCAATTAACTGTCCCTATTATGTTCGAATAGAAATAGTATCTGTAGAAGTATGGGTCCAAGTGGAGTCATCAGATAGGTACCCACTAATGGAGTGACTAACCCCTTTATATCATATACGCAGTTTGAGCAATTAACCCCATTTCCCCTTAGGTTTTGTAAATTGATAGTGTAATGTGACATCATTTCTGAAGTAATTCTGTAACAAAACCGGTCCTGCAACATAGGTGTGCATATTTACAGGACACAAAAAAGGGAAAACAATTATAGCACAGAATGAGTATTATAGAACTGTGAAAAACTTTGGAAGAAGAAGAGGAGGATTAAAATAGAAAGAATGGATGCTTAACCAGCAAGACAGAATGGGCACAGATTCCACAGCTCCTCTCCCTTTTCTTCCCCCAACCTGTAATCCGTCCCCAACAGTAAAGGATTTATATCCATTAAAGGCCATTACACAATATTGCAACCCCATATATTTGCCCACAGCATATAGTGATGAAGACAGTAGGAGGGGCAAGAAAATGTGCACACAAAGGCCGTTGTTATTGCAGGAAGAATCTCATGTGCTGCACAGGGTGCAAGTGAAGTTAACAGACAAATATATAGTAGGGCAGATTTTATTAAAACTTGATGGAAAGAGCATCAATGAAAGCAAAGAGAAGACAAGGGGAGGTAACAATGGACAGAAGGCAGAAAACGAGAAGAGGGTGGTGGAAGAGAGAGAACGGGAAAGACGAAAGAAAGAGAGAGCAGATGTGGGAGAGAGAGAGAGGGAGCAAAGAAAAGAGAAGAAGGAAAAGGAAAAGAAAGATGACAAGACGAGGAAAGGGAAAAGGAGAGAAGTTTAGAGATGCTGCAAAAAAGTTGTTTGCATCAGCTAGGTTCCTCAGCGATTTGGCTTATCTAGGTGTTAGAAATTGATTTTGTTTTTCCAATGCTCCAGTTCCCTCTCCAGGCTTTTCCCATTTGATTGATACATGTGGTCACGCATTATTGATTTATTCTCCCTTAGATATGCACATGATGTCTTGCATTGCTCTTTTCACCAGGTCAACCGTGACCACCATTATAACTGCCCTTTGGGACGTCCCCCCCTTTTTTCTTTCCCTTCTTTTTTTTTCTTTTTATTTTCTTTCTCTTTGTCTCACAGCTACAATTGTGCTGCCACATCGTTTTCACGCCACATCAGTCCTCCTGGAATTGACCTGCGGCGTACATGTTTCCTGTCTCCTACTGAGCACCGACTGTTACCGTGCTCCCAGGTGGGTCGTTAATCTGCCTTTCTGGGGTTCGTTACACACTTACGCCAGTTTCACACTTGGAACCCACTTTGGGTGGGTCACGCATCTGCCAGTGTGGTGTCTGTTTTTCACCTACACCAACCTCACACTTGGAACCTACCGTTGGTGTCTGCCGTCCTGTAGTTTTCCCTGCTTTTCACTTCTTTGCTTTATTCAGCACCCTCCTCGCTCTTTTTACAGACTATGGCCATCCGTGCGCTCACAACTGCTTCTCCTCCGGATGGTCATGGACAAATGATGTACACATAGCTGTCTAATTTAACACATCATTATCTTTTTCTTTCCCGTTTACCCTTGATACTCTCAACTGTGCACAACTAAACAGACTTCACGCTCCACCCCCATCTTTTTGTGACACAGCACTTTATTGTATTTACTTTCGTAGTGTTTGACTGACAGAGCAAGCAGAAGCTCAGCAACCTACACCAGCAGTACCAGAGTCCCGACACACCCCGGGACAGCAGCCGCACGACATTCCCCTGTCCTTTATAGATTCATAGGGTGAGTGCTCTGTGTTTTTCTGTCAACAGTATCCTTAAACCCGACACTCCTCTGAAAAAACGTTCTCCTTTTGAGTACAACCCCTACCTACAATGTGTTCATTTTGTCTGCCCCCTCTAGGTATTCACTTCTAGACTACATCAACTCTGCCCTGAGGAAGGCTTCTACCACACCAAACTATTTAGGCCCGCCGAAACGTGTTTTTCCCATTGCTGGGTCCCGCTCCCTCCTGGAAGCACCCCCGGGAACTACTCCATGATTTCTCATACACGTTGGCAGTCAATGATATGGCAAATAACTACATGTCATTAGTTGATTATGAATAATTCAATTCTGTACTAACCAGGGTCATTTTTTACACACCCTGGTTAAAACCCAACAGGCACAACTGCCTTTTTGTGGTTTTCTCTGTTCTTTTTACTAATTGTCTTATTGCATTGTTTTCTATTCCAATTATTTGTTGAAATCATAATGTACATATGCTTTGTTGTATGCCTCCTTTTCATCTTTTGTTATGCTGTTTTTTTTAAAAACTTGTAAAAAACATTTTTGAAATACGTTAAAGAATATGTTTATTTGCATAATCTATTTTCATGTACTCCTTAGGTTTTTTTCTTTGGCTCTGTTGTTCCTATGACTTTTCTTGAAAGCATATGCCTTATAAATAAGATGGAGATTCAACCATAACATCATTGACAGAATTTAGGACTGTCTTGTGCGTGGGTTCCTTTCTGAGGTTCCTTGTATTTAATGGTTACATCATGCGTAGACACAGGGTTAGACAAGGAAGATGTTATGAGAAGAAAAAGTGACAGTTTATACAGGAATAGAAGGTATGCTACCAGTAAAAGAGGAAGTTGGGAAAACGTATTAGCAAGAGGAAGGTAGGGATGTATCGGAAGAGGTAATGAGTAGAAGATATGGGACAGATACCCTTAGAAGACTAGATTTTGAGGATAGGGAGGATGAAGAGGAGGTTACACGGGCCCTGTCTACAGGCACGTGCAGATAGGGAGTTCTAGCTTGTTCAGATTTGGAGGAACCAGCCATAAGGCTGGAATCTATTAAATATATGTGGTTCCCAGAAATGAGCAAGGGGTAGGAAAGAAGACCCCATATGTAAATAGACTACAAGATTTACCAGGTAAAAAGAAATTTAGCATAACCAAGGTGCCAAAGAGCACCAAGTGTGTGGCTGCACCCTTATGTAAAACTGGACAGACACAATTTCCTTATTACAGAAAGGTAGAGGACTAGCCCAGTAGATACAGAGGCCGGAGACAGATACAAATAATTTAATTTACAGATTACCGTTGCTTACACCAGGGAAGTGGATTCATGAGTTAGAATGAAAGACAGCTGGCATGACATTAGCTTTCGGGGATATGAGAGCCTTGTTTGCTGCAATATTGTGTGAACAATCAGACGACTTTTGGAAGTGAGCAGGGTATCCTGGGGTGACATCCCAAAATACAAGCCATGATGGGGCACCTTTTAATAATTGTTGATCGGACATTTGGAAGGCACTTAAAATAGAATTTCCAGACACATCAGACATGAGTGCAATAAAGATGCGAAAAATGGGACCAGACGAAGACCCTGCTGCTCATATACAGGAGATTCAGGAGAAATGGCATCTAGAAACAAGTGAAGCTTGGGACAAAAATATAACAATTGTTTATCACATTTTATGTTTGGGTCTTCCCGAAGAAGTACAGAGACAATTACATAGAATAGTGGGGATTGAAGCAAAACCATGGCCTGAGATACAATTGAATATTGTTCATCATTGTAGACTAAAACAAGAGAACAGGATAGAAATAAGGTTGAGGAAAGAAAGATAGAAGAAGCAAAGTTGGTCCAAAGGAAGCTATCAAAATTGGCAGTATGAGGAGCCATGTTAACAAATGCTGGGGAAAACCACAACATGCAGGAAACATAGCAGATGCAACAGGGGTCAAATGAAAACTTTCGGGAAGAGGGGACTATAATTATTACCCTCGGGAGAGGCTTTCGACCCAGAAGGAAGAGGGTCTGGATTGCATGCACCACAGGTAAGTGGGTTTATTGGAGGGCAGCCGTGGTTCAGCGGACCTCCAGCACAGTGATGGCCATGCAGGAAACTGTGGAACGTTTCACGAGTGAGTAGAGTAGGAAATGCATGCAACAAAACCGGCATACATGTGGCCAAAGAATGGTGTCCACATACCAACCACAGCATAGCGCTGCACCACCAGAGTATAATGCCCAAGATTACACACAATATCAACCAACACAGGTGCTGCAAATGCTGCAAGCACAACAGACAGTACAATCTCAGATACAGCAACCACAAGTGCTGACATAAGTACCTTGGAATGCAGTAGTACAATGGGATGCAAGTGTATTACAGCAGGCAACAGCAGAACCCAGAGTAGGCGGTGTGACAGTAATGGGAGGGAATCCCTTTAATGGAACAGGACTGAACATGTATCCACAATAGGACAGCCCAGAGAGTGGCTTGATGTGTCCCATTCTATAAATTACCCAAGACCCCCAAGAGGAACTGAGGGTCAGGGTAACTATAGGTGACACACCCTTTTCCTACTTGGTAGGCATGGGGGCAACAAGATCCTGTGTTAGAGAGGGAAAATACTTAATGTCAGGAATATCAATGGATGCACAAGGATTCTCTGGGGATATGACCAGGGTTCCTTTTACAGACACATTGCTCATAACAATAGGAGAGTATGAGATGTCTATGTCATTATTTAATTCTTAGAAGAGATCAGTAAACACATTGGGGAGAGACTTGATGAGCAAATTAAATATGAGAATTGTTTATACCGAGGAGGGATACATTTTTACACACCAGGCATCCATTATGTGAATGCTCACAAGTTCCTCAGAGCATTTTATGGTCAGAAAGCACAATGAGGGTTACTATTAAGCTCAGAGATATATTCCTTTATGGAGTACAGATATTATTGGTATGGCTTCCATGACTACAAGGAAATCTGTTGAAATTACCCTCAGAATTTGTAGTCAGGCCAGGGATAGCCACAGATGTGGAGGAATTGTCCATTGTCCATGCACCAAATGTATATCACTGTTTTTTGTGCTTACATTTGCACACTTTGGAATAATAAAACACAAAACAGATTAGCAAAAGCATGCTTTCAGGTCCTTACAATTGCTGCTCATGATACAGGTTTGTTGTAATTCAGTATAGCTCTTCAGGCTGTTGCCGCAAGCAAAATATTTTCACCTTCAAACTAACGGCTTTGGCTGTGCTGCATGCCCCAATAATCAGAGTACACGATTATCAAGTGATTGCAGGGTGGTTGAATGGCTATATCACTGTGATTCATCCAGTAATTTAAACTGATTACTATAATGCTATTTATGGGATTGTTTTGTAAAGGTGCCCTTCCTTCTTCAAGTGTTGGGTTTCGAATAAGAGAAAAAGCCCTGTTCACCTTAGCACTGGGTTATTCAATAAGTAACTATTTTCGTAATAAAGCAATCTTAAAATCCATTGTTGCTGCTATATTTATTTTTAGAAGTCAGCTGACACGTGTTTCGACTCTCTAACGTTATTCTCAATGCGTGTGGATTAAAGGCCAGTCATTGCTGCATGGTCGTGGACATGAGTCTTGCATGCAATCCCAATATCTTATCCCGATATGGACTCAAATAAAGGTGGTGAATGATTTCAAGGGGTGGCCTAGTGAACATGTGGGCACCTAGTTCAGTGTCCTCAGTAATTATCTGCTGATTAGCATTGTCTCATAGTGTATGCAGCGGTAGTCACAGTGATCTGTTGATGCAATCCTGTGCAGCACTGAGTTGTAGCCACAGGCAGAAAGAATTTTAGCCACAGGCAAAAGGTTTTTCCCATTCAAACCTATCCTGATTTTCAAACACTTGACCTCATAGCCATTCCCTGCTGGCCATGCCCACTTTAACCCCATTGCCAGACCCTCATGGTCATAGCCAGTACCCAGATTGTCCAAGTCATGGCGTTTGGCCATGACTCGGACAATCTGGCCACTGCCTATGAACACAGTCCATGTGTCATACTATCTGGCTACTACCCATGGCCACAGGCTACACCCAGTCACCAAAAGTATATCATTAGTTTGTATACCTACATTATGTCACTTTAAAAAAAATAAAACACAG
Source organism: Ambystoma mexicanum (assembly GCF_040938575.1). Classification (NCBI taxonomy): domain Eukaryota; kingdom Metazoa; phylum Chordata; class Amphibia; order Caudata; family Ambystomatidae; genus Ambystoma; species Ambystoma mexicanum. Next base: position 373,912,358 of record NC_090933.1, read on the forward strand.
ACACATAGGGCCTCATTACGAGGTTGGAGGTAGCCATGGCGCTATTAGCTATTAGCGCCATGGCTGCCTCCAAAACCCTTCCTATTCTGCCCTGGTGAATGGAGCAATTACCGGTCCATTCCAAGGTTGGCGAGACCGGTAATTCCCCATTCACCAAAGCCCTTCCCCATTCCCATTTGAGCCCCCATAGGGCTCAATAGGAATGGGGAAGGCACTAATAACGGTACCGCAAATTGCCGTACCGTTATTCGCTTCAGAGTCCCTTTGCGGGTCCTTACCGGTGCCGGTAATCCCTTACCGCCCACCTCGTAATGAGACCCATTTGCAAAACCATGCTTTCAGGTCCTTGCCAATGCTCCTTGCACAATTTTGCTGCACATCCATCTATGTTTTATTTTTTCAAAAGTATAAAAATGTGCATACATAATGTAGTCATATAACTTAGCTCCCAATTAACAAACTTCATTCAGATTTTGCAGACACGTTCAAGGTTGAATCTCTAATATTTCTAAAATCATTTGTACACATTCGTTAAACGACAACAAAGTTATAAGCCATCTGAAAATGTTCAAACCCCCCTCTAATGTTGCCCCCTCTTCACAGAAGCCCACTAAACTTAAAACATTTAAATCTGTTTCTTAAATGTGTTTGCACAGATGCGTGAAACATCACCAAATGTATAAGCCTTGGCAAAACAGCACCAACCTTTGTAGGACCATTCAAAGTTCGATCTAGAATGATAGCATAAAATGTCATGCAGTTTCATTAAGTGACGTCAAAGTTATAAACCATCCAAAAACTGCTTTTCACCAACCCTGTAATGCAAAAATATGTATGGATGTCCCCGAAGATCGGAGATGTGTACAAACATAACAGGGCTGTCCCCGAACTGTTAGTGAACTTCGAAGGCGGAAAACCACCTGTTTTTTTGCTTGTTATGGCCATATCCCTTCCCATCCTCATCACCCCTCACCTTCCCAGAGATTATTTCATTAGTTTCACAAGTGCAATGTTGTGTTTTTTCATATGTTTTTACCGCGATGTCTGCAGACAACGGCAGCAGTTCGTGGATCCAACATGGCAACCATTTCAAAACATCTGACGTTTTTTCACCATCCTGTGGACATCACGCCACTCTCTGATTGGTCCAGAGGGGTGTCCACTAAACCGAATAGGGAAGTGAGTCTGAGGACCGAACCCAGATATCCTAACTTTTTTTACTTACTTTTTGGCTATTTTATTTTAAACTACTAGATGGATTTATACCAAATTTACAAAAGCACGCTTTCGGGACCAAACAGCTCTCCTGGCACAAATTTGTTGAACATCTGTCGATGGTCCTCTTCATTGATTTTGGAAGTACTGTGCTTTTTTTGCTTTGTAGGTGCTCCAGCTGTTGGTGGTGGCTGTTGGGGAGGAAGGTTGGAAATAGCTGAGGCCGTTTTTAAGATAAATAGCAGTTTTGCTAATATTCTTCCAAGTATGTTCTGTGTACTAGATTGTAAATGGATAATGAGTAAGAATAGGTGTAATAGCTGTGTAAGAGTAGATTTTGAGCTTGAAAGTTCCTAGGTCAGCAAAAAATGCAGTACCGAATTTGGCGTGAAGCATGGACCCGATTGCGAAGTGAGGATGTATTTGCGAACACGCCATCCTGCCATGCCCGCGTGCAAGGACATGTTAGGCTCTTAGAAAAGTCTGCAATGATGTCAGATGTTCGCGGACGTCGAAGAATGGAAAAACAGCGGGGAAAATAGCAAAAAGTGTATAGAAGTGTTAAAAATTATGCTAGAAGGTGGGGAATGGCAAAGTTATAAGCTGAAACCTAGTAAATTGGACATAAAAGTTGCTATATTGGGGTAAGTATGATATTAGTAAATTAAGGGTGCACTGGTAAAAACCCATGAAATTCGCTGAAAAAACTTTGTTAGAGAGACGTTATGGTTAAGTTGCACTAATAAAAACCGCAGAAGTTCACTGAAAAACTTTGTTTCAGGGACGTTATAGTTAAATTGCACTAATAAAAACCTATGAAATACAATGAAAAAACATTGTTAAAGGGACTTTATGGTTACAAGTAAAACATAAATACCTCAGAAATTCACCACTTAAGGTAAACTAAGCAAGCAGAAAAATATAACACAAAAGACCAGTAGATAGAGGATGACAATATACACTTATTTACTTTTTAAACATAGAATTTTATTACAAATAATCATGAAAACACATAATTATATCTGCTCTAGGTATCTCACACTTTTCTGCTCACATTCCATTTTTTCGCATTCCACATTCATACTCATTCTCCCCTCATAGCAACACATCTTTCTCAGATTTACAAAACAAGATAGTCAAGTTCTTCACTTATATATATATATAATGGTATTTTCACAACATATATAGTTCCCTTCCTTTATCCAATACAGGTGATCTTATTTGATATTAACATTCCAACAGATTTTGGACTATCTTGTTTTGTAAATGTATGTATGATTCGGTTCCTCTACTAAGAACAACAACAACAATAGAATATCATCATTTTTGTCCATTAGTACATTCTTTAATGCATTGAGTAGTCCATGATAGTTATGCATTGAGTAGTCCATGATAGTTCTCCCAATCACCCCTAACATCTTGTTTCCAACTTTATGAACTCAACTCCTTGTAGGGACTGTTTATTAAAATTAATGTAATATGTGATATCATCAGTGATGTCATCAATGCCATTTGTGATGTCATCTTTCATGTCCTGGGTGTAAGTCTTAGCAGTACACAGTGGTGGCACGAGTTATGGTTACTTAGCTTACCATAAGTGGTGAATTGCTGAGGTTTTTCGGTTTTACTTGTAACCATAACGTCCCTTTAACTCTTTAATTGACTGCGTTTAAAGCAGAGGAAAGATCCAGGTGTATGAGGACAGAAGGAAGGCTAGAGTTAGATTAGTGAGCAGATCATAACGGATGTTCAGGAGAGCAGTTGCTGTGCCTCTGGCTACTCTGAAGCCAGACTGATGATCATGTAGACAAACAACAGATTCAGTGTGGAGAGTAAATTGGGAGATGGGCAACTTTTCCAGGAGTTTGCCCAGGAAAGGAATGATAGAGATTGGGTGGTAGTTTGCCAGACAGGAAGGATCGGCAGAAGGTTTTTTCAGGAGCGGGTGTACAAGGGAGTGCTTTAAACGGAGGCGAAAGTTCCAGTGGCAAAAGAAATTGCAGAAATTGTCCTCGAGCGAGGCTGGTGATGTAGTCCTTGATGGTTCTGGAGGATCAGGGGGGAACCTGCTTGGATGAAGCTTTCATAGATCAGACTCGTCTAGAAACATCACCAAGTGTGATCAGTGTGCAAGAGGAGAAAGGAAGAGGAGCAGGAGAGGCAGCCTGGGGGGTCAAGAGAAGGTGAGAAAGATGAGAGAGAGGACAGGATATCCTGAGTTTTTCTGGTGAAGTGAGAAACCAGAGTCATCCTGCGGGCATGGGGGAGAACAAGAGTTGGAGACTGCAGTACGATTGGCCAGCTTCTTTCAGATTTTGAAGAGTTAGGCCGTGTTGTTAGAGGCCTCATAGATGCATGCTTGAATCTGGACTCTCTTCTTGGACAGGCCAGAGAGTCTGTATTGCCTTAGGAGCAGGTGGCAGGCTATTTTGTCAGAGGATATGCCAGATGCCCTCCACTTCCTCTCAGCCACCCTACACTTGCGTTTCATGGTGGCAAGGTCAGAGTCATACCAATAGTTGCACTTGAAGGTAGTCCTCAGTCGGATTCTCATGACAGGGGCAAGGACATCCAGAGTGTTCGATATGGAAAGATGCAGGTTACAGTGGGCTGTGTCAGAGTATGAGTATGAGTCAGCCGCAGTTGTAGGAGGAGGAGAGAAAGTAGTGGCAAAGGCCTCCACTGACACAAGTTTAATGGGTCGGATGACAGAGAAGCTAAGTGGCAGTGCTTGGGTCAGTTTCACCTCGGGGACAGAGAGCTTCAGGTGGGAGAAGAGCAGCAAGTGGTCGGTTCAAAATAGGGGAGTGGTGAGTGGAATAGAGAGGGTGATGTCTGAGGAGATGAGCGCATCCAAGGTATGCCTGGAAGATTGTGTTGGGCCAGAGGTTAGAATAGTAAGAGAGAGGGTGACACTGAGATTGCGGAAGAGCCACGAGCAGGGATTAAAAGCTTCAAGGTGGATGTTGAGGTCTCCGAGGAGGAGAAGTTGAGAGGTAGAGGCAAGGAGAGAAGAGGAGAGGTCATCTTACTCTGAGATGAAGAGGGAGACCTGGCCAGTAGGCCTGTAGATGTTGGACGCAGTCAGAGAGAGGTCAGGAGAGATAGAAATCCTAAAAACAAGGCATTGAAAGGAGGAGTAGGCCTGCATAAGAATGACTGATGCCGGGATGCACTTGGTAAAGATCAGAGCTACTCCACCTCTGGGACGGTTGTTTCTAGGTTCAGAGAGGATCTTGTAGCCGTCAGGGAGGAGAGGGTCAAAACTCGTGACCGAGCCGGCCGTGAACCATGTCTTAGTGAGAGTAAGGACATCCAGGGCCAACTCTTCAAGGAGGTGGCAGATGTCAGAGGAGTGTTTGACAGCAGAGCGAGAGTTGATAGTAGCGATCTGGAGCAGGTTGCCACATTTGAAAGACTTCTGTGGAGGGGTACAGGATTGAGGTACGCCCTTCGGAAGTGGTAGAGGGGCCCGACAGTGGGCAAAGGAGGAAGGAGGAGATGTCAGAGCAGCCAGAGAGGATGAAGAGGGTGCCAGGGAGGTGGCAGAAGATGAAGGTGGCAGAGGCGCCAGAGATGTGATAGTGACTTGTTAGTGTATTTAAAATACAGCGCACTAGCCACTGGTAAAAACCAAAGGCTATGGTTGGTGGCCTATTACTGAAGGGCTGAAGGCCGTGGTGAGTGTCCATGACTTCGGGCCTATAAATGTGTTGAAATATATTTGGCTACCTTGCACTATTTGATGTATAAAGATGGATATCCACTACAATGATTTGATTCAGAACCCAATGTGATTTTATAAGTATAGTGAAGACATGTAGTCTTAATGGTCAGCCGAAACATGTTTCGACCTCAAGGGTCCTTTTCAAGGCTGTCTTGAACATACATGTATGGTAGTGAGATTTTATGACAAGTAATTGTGACATATGTGGGTTAAAAACGTACATGAGTTTTTAGAGAAACAGAAATAAGGGGTCACCCCAATCGTCAAACAATTGGATGTATGTGAATTATACAGGTGATATATTGCATATTGCAATTACAGAACCGTCATGATTATAATTATTTATGTTTTAAGGTTAAAACATTCCAATTTTCAGAGGTGGTCAAAGGAGAAAGAGGTGAGAAAAAAAGGAGAGAGAATGATTTGGATGGTTAGTGTCTTGGGGTTGAGATAAGCATAATGCCCGCATGAAGGGCTAATATTCACGTTGTGCTTATGTGCTGTTCTTACCCAAGGCAATTGTTATGTCAGGCCCACTGTCAATTCTCGGGCTGGTTTTGCAGTCCTGGTTAGGCTGGGGAGAGATAGCATGTATATGCGGTCTGAGGGTAGGGGCGAGGGGGTGAGGATCACTGGTAACCCATATGCCTTGTGGTTCCTTGTGCCTGTGACTGTGCATACTTGTGCCTATGACTGTGATGTGACATTGAATAAAGTCTGTGTTTAGACGTGGTGATGGTGGAATTGTGGTTAAAGGTGGCAGTGATGTTGTCCCACACCGATATAGTGAAATCATAGTCCCTACAGGTGGTACCAAGTGGATTTAGCGAGTTGGTTGAGATGCGAGTGGCTTGGGAGTCCAAATCTGCTGTTTCTGCCTACTAGGGTGTTAGCGTGGCTATGGATGCAGTAATCACAAAATTGAAATCCATTTCTAGCTTGCAGGTTACGACAAACCCAGTCGGGAGTGGGTTATTGATGGCCGGACCAGAGTTAAGTGATGCCTATTGCAGGTGAGACGAAGGGCTGTGTCTTTTTTGGAGACTGATTATCATCTTAGTTAAGCCAGTGCATGAGCGAGGGGTAAAGTGCATCAAACAAGATCATTCTTGATGACAGTGGGACATGGGACATGGGAGCAGTGATCCGGGGGGCCGGTGGGTGCATAGAGGGAGCGGTCGTGGCCCCCGTGTAACTAACCTGATTAGTCCTATGCCCATCGCAGTCTGCATAACACTCCTAATGGTGTGACTGTGGCTGGTGAGCCCTGTCGGTATATTTATTGGATATCCGTGCCTGGGTTCGCTTTACCTGTCTGCATGCGTGTGTCCACGGGTAGTGTTGGGGAAAGGTGCGCATGTGTCGGGTGCCTGAACCAGGCAACTGGGGAGGATCCAGTCCTCCTCAGAACATGCGCACGCTTGTGGCCACAATTTTGAGGCTGTATAGAGGATGTGGGTTCTGTGTGTAAGTGAGCCTGCATCTTGAAAGTCTATTTAATTACCTGTTAATGGTTTCATGATTCAGGATGGTTCTATATTGTATTTACACACAGAAGTGGGCAGTATAGTTACTGGGTCCATGATGTCTATTAGATGACTAGTTTTGTCAGGGGGGGCCCAATTAGGGAGCCAGAGGGGAGCGGGTGGATACGACAGGGAGGGGGATAAAGAAGGGTTCTGGGAGGTTTGTGGGGGCGGGGGCGGGCAGGCAGCCATGTGGTTGTCTTTGCTTAGTAGGTCTATGTGGGAGTCGGGTCCGGAGAAGGTCCTAAGGTGGGTAGCCCATGTGACTGGACCTAATGGGGGTTCCGGATGGGTAGGTCTGATGTTGACCTGGTCTTACATTGGTGGGTACACAGTTGGACACATACATGGTACATTTTATAAAAATACATTGAAATCATGACCTTTATTCAGGCCTTTCATTACGCATCTGAATCTAGAGATCATACTACATTCCTGTTGTCTCAGCTTGGGCTCTCTTTTTTCTGCCCCATGTTACACATTTCATAGTTTGCAGTCTCACAAAGCAGATCTTCCTTTTGTCATCCAGCTGGTAGTTCTGTTGCCAGGGGGAACTTCTGATCTTGTGAGTATATAGTGTTCAGGTGTTTCCTGATACCAGATATGGTGCTCCCTATATATATTTTGTCACAGGTGCAAATTATTGCACAAATCGCATATTTAGTGCAGAAATTGATGTGTTGTTTAATAATACATTTTTTTACAAACTTTGTATTTGGTGATTTGTGTTTTTTCAGCATAACCACACATGTAACATTCTCGCATTTGGTGAATCTTATTGGTGTCATTTGGCTGAGCCAGTCTGTTGCAGAGATCTTTGCCTGGGCCATATAAGATGGGCTGAGAATATTGTGCACAGTTGTGCTCTGCTAAATGAAACACTAGGGTGTGAGGTCAGATTTTATATCTGGGTCCATGAGTAGTAGCTACCAGTGTTTCTTCAAAGAAATGTGTATCTCATAACTATTAGACTTGTATCTTGTTACAAATCTAATAGTGTTGTCATCACGTTGTTTCTTTTGCTTGGGTATAAAAAGGGTCTATTTTTCCAACGTTGCAGTTTTCTCTTTTGTAAGTTTCAAATTGCTAGCAGTGTAGCCTCTTTCCTTGATTCTTTGCTCAAATAGTTTGCATTCCTGCTTGAATGCCTCATTTGTGTTACAGTTGTGCCTAGCTCTGAAATATTCTCCCTTTGGAATGTTGGTGATGACCGATCTCATATGGCAGCTAGATGCATGCATGCACTTCTGTCGGTTTACAATACGTGTTTGTGAGCAATTCGTGATTGTTAGGTCTAAGTATTCCAGTTGTGTCACGCTCATGTGACTTGTTAGTTCAATACCAAAGTTATTGTTATTTAGATATTGCACATATGTCTCTAGTTGTTCTCGTGACATAACAATGGCTTTAGGTAAGAACAGCACATAAGCACAATGTGACTATTAGCCGTTCCTGCAGGCATTAAGCTTATCTTAACACCAAGAAACTAAGCATCTAAACCATTCTCTCTTCTTTTTCTCTCCCCTCTCTCTTATTTGACCACCTCTGAAAATTGGAATGTTTTAACCTTAAAACATAAATAATCATACTCATGATGGTTCTGTAATTGCAATATGTGATATATCACCTGTATGATTCACACACATCTAATTGTTTTGACGACCGGGGCCGCCCCCTATTTCTGTCCCTCTAAAAACTCATGTATGTTTTTAACCACAATTACTTCACTTGTCACAAAATCTCACTACCGTACATGTATGTTCAATGACAGCCTTGAAAAGGACCCTTGAGGTCGAAACACGTGTTGGCTGACCCTTAAGACCCTTAAGACTGCATGTCTTCACTACACTAATAAAACCACATTGGGTTCTGAATCAAACCATTGTAGTGGATATCCATCTTTATAAATAAAATGGCACAAGGTATCTGGGATTTAACTACTTTTACTCTAGCCAAACAGGAGGCGTGGGCAGCACCTTCACCCACCCTCGACCTCGCTGCTAAAAAACAAACCATGAATTATAAAGCAAAGCGCAAGGACAGTTTCAGCCTAGGGCCCTACCTTTCTGTATACAATTACTATAAAACAGCCTGCGCACACGCTCATGAGCCAAAATGGAAGATTACTTACTATCTCGGACTGATGACATACAGGCCTCATTTTCTCCCAGAGGACCAACTGATAATGAATTTAGGAATACAACAAACCCCAAAGAGGAACTGAAACATACGTTTATGAAATTGGAAACAAAATCTACCATGGAAATCAACATATTCTGTGAAAAATCTACCTTGCAGCAATATGCTGACTAGAAGAAAATACCAAGAGGCTAACAGATATTAATATTTCCTGATTTTGAGGATACTAGGGACATGGATCTGGCTGAACAATGAGAAGAGAATCTGGTCCACAGCTCGACAACCATGATTCTACTGCTAATCGAGCATGCTGAACGAGTACAAAGTAGACTGGTTACCCAGATTGAAGAAACCAAGGCGAAAATGGAAAATTATGATGCAACAACTACTACAAAATAACAAAAAAACTATAAGTCCATGTGCAGGATACTGTAGTTACGCCAAGACAAGGTCAAGATGAGAAAATTACATACATTCTTTAGACACGACTGGGATTACAGGGTAGACAGACTCTTCACATACCAGTCCAAATACGACCAGACTACACCTAAACGCCTAATAGTTCCCCAGGAAGTTCTGAACCAGAAAGTGAACTTGAATACTCAATCACAAATAGTAGAAGCCTGGACCAAAATATCATAAAGCTATCTTTTTTAGAACAAATCCAACGGCACAGGAAAGCCAACCACTCAAAAGCCAGACAAACAAAACACGATCCTCTAACAAATACTGGAACAGTATCAAACGAAGAAGAGGCAGGCGAATTGGCAAACAACAGCAATGAGTTAAAGAAGGAAATAGACAAAAGACTAACAAGATCGCATTCACAAAACAAATTGGGGCAGGCAGTTCCCAGACCTAGTCATGAACCTATCAAAGAAACAACTATCACCTCTAGAGAGGCAAGTATTAAACAAGGGACTGTCGTTTTCACCGACCAGTTACAACAACTTTGTGGATATACAAATCGAGCTGTACAAGTTCACACAAAGATTAAAATTTAAAAAATTCTTTGCTACCAAACCAACCATTTACAAAAAAACACCTACAAAGGATATTCCTAGTATGACCAGACTTGGTGATCTCCATGACATACACCTTTTGACATCATTGGATCAGGAAGGTACAACCAGCATGGGGGAACTAATGGCTCACCTAGACATAGAAGACATACCCATGAATATACCATAACTGAAACGCAAATCTAAATTTACCCCCAACATTTTTCCGAATATTATGTCGATATATTCCAACAAGCAATTACTCTGGACCTACACAAACTTGAGGACAGAGGAACGCAAAACAAAGAAATAAGGGAAAACCTAAATAAGGAGGAATTTCAAGCACTACAAAGGCTCCAAAATGACACTGACTTCACGATTAAAGAAGCAGACAAGGGTGGTAACATCGTTCTGATGGACAAGGGAGATTACATAAAAATGGCCAACAATCACCTTAGTACACCAGCGGGCTATATCAAACTGATTAAACAACACAAGCCCAGTGATACTCAAGTAGCACTCAGCAATGTTGCAAACGTACACCAGCTTAGGAATGCTAAAGGATGATGAATAGCAGTATCTCTCAGTAACCCACCCATCAACACCAACCCAGTACTTCTTGCTCAAGATTCATAAGGAACTTAAGGATGTCCCTCAGGATAGACCGATAATGAGTGGAATTGGCGGAATAACAGAACATCTAGCCTGTTACATCAAGAACATAATACAACTATTAGTGCCAACCATACCATCCTATCTCAGAGACTCCATGTACATTTCCGAATTGTGGAAAAAATAGAGTGGGAATCCGGCTTTCTCCTTATAACCTTAGATGTCAAAACCGTTTACACATCAATCGATCATCAACTGGCAGTGGATAGCATGGACTTCCTATTTTATGGCAAATCAGCATCATATCATGCACAGCTAGAAATGACCAAGGAATTTTAAAAATGTTCACCGGCTAACAACATGTTTTTGTTCAATGATGAATACTGTAGGCAAACCAGGGGCATAGCAATGGCAGCCAACTATGCCCCTCACTGGCAAACTGCTTTATGCACTCCTATGAACAGAAGCATGCCTTGAGCAATAGTGACAATAAACAGCAGATTATTGAATGGTATCGCTATATAGACGATATAATTCTCATCTGCCAAGGTACGCAAGAACAACTAGAGACATATGTGCAATATATAAATAACAATAACTTTGGTATTAAACTAACAAGTCACATAATCGTGACAGAACTGGAATACTTAGACTTAACAATCACAGTCATTAACAACAAATTGCTAACAAAAACTTATCGTAAATGGAAAGAAGTGAACTTAGTGCTTCATGCAACAATCTGCCACAGATCGGTCATCAAAAACATCCCAAAGGGAGAATATACCAGAGCCAGGTGCAAATGTAACACAAATGAGGCATTCAAGCTGGAATGCAAACTACTTGAGCAAAGATTTAAGGAAAAAGGCTACACGGTTAGCAATATCAAAACTTACAAAAGAGAAAACTGCAAGGTTGGAAAGACAGACCCTTCTTATACTCAAGAAAAAGAAACAACATGATGACAAAACTATTAGATTTGTAACAAGATACAATTCTAATAGTTATGAGATACAACATTTTTGGAAGAAACACTGGTTGATACTACTCATGGACCAAGATATCAAATTTGACCTCAAACTTTACCATAGTCTTTCATTTAACAGACACTAACTATGTGCAATATTCTCAGCCCATCTTACATTGCCCAGGAAAAAATCTCTGCAACAGATTGGCTCTGCCAAATTAAACCAGTACGATTCACCAAATGCGGGACATTTTTGGTTATGCTGAAAAAACACAAATCCTCAAATTCAACAATTATAAAGATGTTATTATTAAAGAACACATCAATTGCTGCGCTAAATATGTGATTTATGCGATCATTTGAACCTGTGACAAAATATATATAGGGAGCATCATCAGGGAACTCTGTATAAGGATCAGGGAACACCTGAACACTATACACTCACAAGACCAGAAGCTCCCTCTGGCAACCCACTGGCAACAGAACCACTAGCTGGATGAAAAAAGGAAGATCCACATGTCAACAAGAAAGTGTACCTCTGTGTAGTTCTCCAGGGTCGGAAAGGAAAATTCGCTCAATAGGCTTTTATTTAGGCTATTGATGAGTCGTATTATCGGGTCTCTGTAATTAGAGATTATCAAAGAAAAAAAGGAGGATCCACTTCAGGGGACTGCAAACTGTGAAATGTGGAACCAGAGGTGGAAACAGAGAGCCCATGATAAGACAACAGGAATCTAGGATGATCTGCAGATTCAGATGCGTAATGAAAGGCCTGAACACAGATCATGACTTCAATTTATTTTTATAAAATGTACCATGTAGGTGTCCAACCTTGTACCCACCATTGTAAGACCAGGTCAAATCTGCCTACCCATCCGGAACCCCCATTAGGTCCAGATACACTCACTCACATGGGCTGCCCACCTTAGGACCTTCTCAGGACACGACTCCCACATAGACCTAAAAGGCAAAGACAACCACATGGCTGCCCACCTGCCCCCATCTCTACAAGCCCCCTCCCCCCCAGCACTGATTCTTTATCCCCCCCCCCTGCCTTATCCCCCTACCCCCAGGCTCCTTAACTGGGCCCCCCCTGACAAAGGACAAATCAGTGCAATGTTATTTTGCTACCTCGAACATCAAACAAACAATTGGAGAATAAAGACCTGGTTTTCCCTAGTGGAGGAACACCCATCCCCGACAGGAGTGAATAACCCTAGGTGATGGATGGTGCGCCGCCTATCTAATAGGGGTAGGAGAAGAGAAGCTGTCCCTCACTGCTACTGCTCAATTAGATTAGATAACTGGTTTCTCCCATATTTCTTGTGATAAAAGAGAACATAGAGCAAATCATTGGCATATATTTAAACAGGCAAGACTGGTTATTAGATCTTGGGCCTCATCACGAGTCTGGCGGTAACCCTTAAATAGGCGGTAGCACTATTACCGCCGCATTTAAGGGTCTGCCAGATCATGACCTTGGCAGATTTCCCCCAGCTGTAAACTGGGGGGAAATCTGCAGCAAAATTGGCTGATTTTCGGCACGTTTACCGCCGGTGGGAAATCCGCCTGCAGTAATAGCGCACATTTTCCCCATTGGGCCCAATGAGGAATGAGGAATTCCCGAATGGGCCCAATGGGGAATGGGCAATAACCGTACCGCCCAACTCGTGATGAGGCCCCTTGTCTGGATCACAGATTAAATGGAAGGTTACTTGAAACCTGGGGGTTTCTGCTACTTTGATTCACCCATAAAGGTCAAGTGTACCAGAAAACAAAATTGGTTTGTTCAAATGCTTCATAAATAAAAAAGCCTGTATAATCAGGGCAACATTAAAATGCTCATGCAGCGTGATTAAATATTAGTCTTGTTGCATCGTATCCCCCTTGTTTCTGTGGGATATCAAGTAAGTCATGAGAACACTCGTGACCCAAGGGTCAGTGGACCGGTTTCGATGGCAGGTCTAATTATTTGACAACTTCTTCAGGACCAGTGACTTTCTAATGGTAAATCCAGTTCCAGCGTGTATCTGTATGTAACAGATCAGGTGAGCCCGTCCATCCCCTGTGTGGAGACAAAGAATGCATAAGGCCGGGTGTGAGTACCCCAATGGCCTAATACAATATGTATATAAAAAAACAGCCACATTGTTATACGAGCTACGTGGTGAATCTGTGTCTTCAATTATGGTAACTGTTCATTGCCTAGTTATTGGTGGCTTGCCAAATGCTGTGCTGCTAAAAGGAAAGTGCAGGAGCACCGTGAAGGGAAGTGGGGACAAAAGTGAAAGGAGAGGGCACGGCACAAAGTATGGTCATGCTACATGCATTTTTTATGTTGCACCCCATTGGAGAAAAGGGTCTCTGTGCTCAGTTTTATTACAAAAGGGGGTGCTGTGCCCCTGATCACCCACCTAGGAGCGAAAGGAACGCTGGCAGGGGGGCGATGGATAGTGTAATTGTGCGGCAATATGCTTCTTATTTCTTACAAGCCATACTTGGTGATTCTGTATGGTAGACAAAGAGAACAAAGGTGAGTTGTCACATAAACCTGTGGGCTTTCTATGAAAAGCAAAACGCAGCACACTTCGTATATGCATATAATGGTGCTGTATTTATCCTTAACGCGCAACTTTGCCGTGATCTCAGATATTTTGATTGTTAGTGGCTGTTTCTCAGACCCGCTTGCTGGAAAAACACTTCCTTGGATGGGACGCGGACAGTAAATGAAAACTGTTCCGCTTTCATCACGGGGGTGTGTTCTGGCCGGGTCAATTCACACCGTCTGACTGTACGAGCAGCGACATTGAAGATGTTTGGGTTTCAACTGTCTCTAGTGGTGCGCGGTTTCATAGGAATGTGCAAACGAGTAGCTGAGCAAATATTCCTTTTTGAGTCAATGTAGTATTGACAAGGAATTCCTACAGTTAGATTGAGTGATTGATTTTCAAAAAGAAAAAGAAAATCGTATCACTTGTTCTAATATTTATGTTCCATATTAGTAGGATTGTATGAACGAATAGGTGGACAACTGTTCCTTATAGAGTCAATGTGTTGTTGGCAAGGAGTTGCTACAATTAGATTGAGTGATAGCTTTAGGTATTTTCGAGAAGAAAAACATATCACTTCTTCTAATGTGTGTATATGCCTTATTAGTTGGTCTTGCAATTTGCAGAAAGGTGTGGCTGGTAGATAGGTGAAGCTGGGTAGGGCTCAAAACACCTACACTTAAGTGTGCCACCACTAGATACCGTCTGGCTATTGCTATTGGCAAGGGTATAGTATTGAAAAGTGCTTGCAACAGAGTGATAAATCTAAGCACTATGGTACAGAGATGGTAATTAGCGTGACATAATGGCTAGTTGATTTATTCAGTCCCTGTTTGCAAGTGTCCAAACGGAAAATCCAGGATTGCTCTCTCCTTAGTAGAATATTGTGGCAGTTTCCCCCTCTTTTTGAACACTTGCGAGGTAATTCATAGATTTCAGCGCACAGGCAGCGCACGCGAACAGCGCAGAGAGGGAGTGTGCGCCAGCGTGAGCCAGCCTTGTACGCTAAACAGCATTCTGGCGCACCGCGTATTCATGGAATTGGCAAGCCATTTTGAGCGCTGGCGCAGAAAACATCCCGCAGCGCCAGTTACGCCCCCAAGAACGCCCCTTGCGCATAAGGAAAAGCCATTGAAATCCCCAAAGCAGCGCAAAGGGCCGCACTAACCCTGGACCAGCTAACAGGGCTGCTACACTGCAATCGCGCGAGCGGGGAACGAGTATTCCTTCCTGGGGTGCGCGGGTACTTTCACACACGATTTCGCTTGCAGAGCGTGGTACGTGTATCCAGTGGGGTGCGCGGGGAGTCTCACACGCAATAGGTAGAGGGCGAGCGGGTTACGTGTATTTCTGGGGTGCGCAGGGAGTTTCACACGCGATTTCGCTTGCAGAGAGGGGTACGTGTATCCAGTGGGGTGCGTGGGGAGTCTCACACGCGATAGGCCTTGGGCAAGTGGGGTACGTGTATTTCTGGGGTACGTGGGGAGTTTCACACGTGATTCTGCTTGCAGAGTTTGGTACATGTATTCTGAGGAGTGCACGGGTACTTTCACGCGCAATTTTGCTTGCAGAGCAGGGTACGTGTATCCAGTGGGGTGCGCGGGAAGTCTCACACATGATAGGCCTTGGGCGAGCCGGGTATGTGTATTTCTGGGGTGCGCAGGGAGTTTCACACGCGATTCTGCTTGCAGAGTGGGGTATGTGTATTCTGAGGGGTGCGCGGGTACTTTCACATGCGATTTTGCTTGCAGAGCAGGGTACGTGTATCCAGTGGGGTGCGCAGGGAGTCTCACACGTGATAGGCCTTGGGCGAGCAGGGTACATGTATTCCTGGGGTGCGTGGGTACTTTCACACGTGATTTTGCTTGCAGAGTGGGGTATGTGAATTCAGTGAGGTGCGCGGGGTGTTTCACACATGAATTGGCAGTGTGCGTCCTCCCAGGTGTGCCCTCTACCCCCTCCACATGCAGGTAGCCCACACCACAGGGGACTACCCTGTAACCCTGGTCATGTCCCGCAGGCAGCCCATCCACCATGGGCATGCCCCCCAGCCAGGCCACATGCCACCTTGCACTAGTGATCACCAACTCATGTCCCTCTGCACCCCCACACCCTCAGCATTGACGGGCACCTGCCAGCAGGCCCCGACTGATGTCCCCCTGCACCCCCACCCACCCAGCATTGACGGGTACCTGCCAGCAGGCCCTGACTCATGTCCCCCTGCACCCCTACCCACCCAGCATTGATGGGCACCTGCCAGCAGGCCCCGACTCATGTCCCCCTGCACCGCCACCCACCCAGCATTGATGGGCACCTGCCAGCAGGCCCCGACTCATGCCCCCCAACACATCATAAAGATGCCCAATCATGGGCCTCATGTCCACCAAAATCCCACAGCACGCCACCCCAGTCTTGAGACGCAATGAATTTCCCAATCCACACCACACTTACATGCCTATCTCATGAAACAAACCAAAGGTCAACTATATACATCAACACATGTCTGTCACACACACACACCCTGGGTGCCATTGAATGTGTAAACTCACATTTTGACATTCATGAACCCAATGAGCAAATCCCACACATGGAAGTGAAATATCTAAATGTATTATGAACAAAATGAATGTAATGAAATGAAAGCATAAAAAAATGTCAAACACGAAATGAAATGTATGTCCAAAACATAATAAAGTGAAATGTAGAACCAATCCAAAGAAATCCAAAAGAAAAATCGTCCAAACTCTCCGTCCACCGAAGCAAATCCAAAGGAAATGTAAAATGTTAAATCCATTGATCCATGGTGATTTCCCAAAAAAAAGTTCTCAAAAATCTAATGTTCAACTATGTACAACGAATTTTCAAAGGGTCCATGAGCCCAACGAAAGAAATGAAACCTAGAAAAGAAACTACCTAACAAATAACTATATACAAAAGTGTGGGGCATAGTCCAACCACCCCAAAATAAAGCAAAACGAAAATGAAACCTAACACTAAAAACTATATACAATGGCGGCGGGCTAGTCCGACGGCTCACTTTCCGATTTCCCGGGCCAGGGCATCATCGAACTCCTGCTCTATGTCCTGGAGGCGGTCCTCTTCCATGGCCCTGAGGGTTCGCAGGGTTGATGCCATGTTCAACTCCAACTCCCTGCGAATTGCCTCGAGGCACTCGGCCCGCCTCAGCGCCCTTCACATGGAGTTCTCCGCCCTGACCATTGTGAGCCGTGCCTCTTCCGCCAGCCGCCGCTCCGCACCTATGGCCTGGCCCAAACCCTGCCACACAGAAAACACTCCCAATCCTGGGTCCTCCTGCCCTCTGGCCGATGCCTGCCCCACGGATGTTGATGGCCCCGAGACATCATCGCTCCCACCTTGTTGCTGCTGCTGCTTTGCCTGTGCCCTGGCTCTTGCTGCCTGCATGTCCTTCTCCGGCTGGGGTGCAGTTGTTGTGGTGGCCACCCCTGCTGGACGTCCGACTCCGGACTGTGGCAGGGATATGTCCTCCACCAGCCTGGCCGCTGGGTCAGAGGCAGCTCCACAAGGTACCCAGGTGATACATGGGTGGGAAGATGGCATGGAAGACGACTGGCGCATAGGGGGTTCAGGTGAGGAGGGGGTCGGAAGAAGGTCCAGCACACGGAGGAATCCAGCACTGGTGACCCGTCCCAGTAGGTCAACGCGGTCAAAGAGGCATCCGAGATGACATGCAGTGTCTTCACGAAAACACTGCAGGTCACCTCAGATGTCCCGTTGACGCAACGCTATCCCAGCCAGGACAGGCTCAAACCGGTCCCGGATTGCCACGTCCGCAGGGAGAGGAAGGCCAGTTGTTGTGCGGTCATCCCCTCCCTGAAAACGGGCCTGGACGTAGGCATCCCTGCAGTCACAGGATTGGGGACAGGATTACACACAGGCACCTCCGCAGCGGCCTGTGCTGGCTCCTGTCCCTGACCCTGCACTGCACCACTAGCACCAGTGGAATCCCCACCTCCAGACCCCGTGTGTGTCCCTTCCACGGCCTCCTCCTCCACCAAACCCCCCACCAACCTGGATGACTCTGTGCCATCTTCCTCCGTCGGACCCTGTGGGGTCTCAGCTGCCCCTTCTGCTGCCGAGGAGTCCACCTCTGACATCCGCCTCTTGGACCTACCCTCGGCAGCTGCAGCCTGGGACGCGGTACCAGACTCCTCACTCCCCAACGAGATGACAACCTGGGAGGGGAGCCAGGCCTTGCGTCTCTGGCTGGTGGTGCGATCCCTGCCGCTTTGCTCCACAGCACCCTCTCCGCCCTCTTCATCAGTTGACGCTGCAGACAGGGAGAGATAGAACACAGGCATCAGGGCACTGTACAATGGACTGATACACACATGACAGTTGTACATAAGTGGCAGTGTCAAACTTCAGACATGGCATCACACTCCCCAACACACATGCCATTTCAACTCACACACATAAGCAACAGGAATATTGCACCAGGCAGCACCATCCATACACAAACAACAGCACGAGCAGCCGAAGGTGAGCCTGACGTCACATGCAACACGGGGAGTGCAGAACACATGCACACACGCCACCAGACTTACATGCATCTGTACATCTCCACCACCTGTCGCAGTGATGTCATCGCCATCCACGTCACATCTGGCATTCAGCCTTCTACATGTCAGTGTCACATGCATCCATGTTGCATCACAGTTGCACACTTGTCAAATACACACAAATGCACATGTACATAGTGCAGATACATGCAGCAGTAACCAGCATCCATGTGTGGCACCACAACCATGCCACAGTACATACATATATAACAAATGAGAGGAATCACAAGTGGCAGGTACACGTCCCTGTACATACGCATCCATACATGGCCCTACAAAGACATATGTGCAACCTGCACACTCCTGGCACACCACAACACGCACAGCATCAAATCAGTACACATGTACACTTACCGTTCGACTCCAGACGGGTCTCCCTCTCAAGGACCTGGACGTGGAGCGCTGGGCGTATACGTTCCAGGACCCTCATTTGGTTGTCGGTTAGGTGGACCCGGAACCCCTCGGCATCTGCTGCCTTCAAGAGGCGTCGGGCCTTGTTGAGGGTCCTGGACCTGAAGTCCTCCCAGCGCTTCCGGATGTGTAGAATGTCGCGGACTGCCACCCCCTCCTCATTGATGGCACTCACAATATCCATCCAGATCCTCTTCTGTCCTTCATTGTCTGCACGCAAACTTCCAAAGAGGGCATCATACTGCCCCAGGAATTGCTCCACCAGGATACCAACTTGTCATGATCTCTGCTTCCAAAAGGTCAGGGTTTTCCCCAACTCCCTTGGAAGCAGATCCATAACCCAGGTTCCGAGTGCCAACCAGTCCCAATTGGGACCTTTTGGACCCAGTCCTGGCACCAGTGGCACCAGGCTCATAAATATGCCCAGTCCCAGCGCTGGAAGCGCCGGGCTCATAATGCTTGGGTGGCCTTACCTGCAGCAGACCATGCTGCTTACTTGCCTGCCAATTGAGCCTCTGATCCTCTTCTGTTTGGAACTACTTTTCCTGTTGGGTGGGGCAGGAGCCACTCCCTAGATTCAGAACACTGGAACTCTTCTGGAAAGCAGGGACTCCTTTCTTACCTAGGCGTGGCTGTGGAAGGAGACACCTAAGCACTACAGGAGGCTATTTAAACCACACCCGATGGATGAATCTTGCTTTGCGTTATTCTGCATCCTCTGCAGCAGAACGCTCATCGTGTCTTCTGCATCTGATCCTGGGCCTAAGGAAAAAGGCTTACCATCCTGAATCCAGTCTTCAGCAACACCTATAAAGACAAGAAAGAACAGGTTAGCATTACGGTCTTCAGTGACAGCCCTTCACTTACCTGGTCCATCGGCTGTCACCAACGCCTCGCGCTGCATTCCGGCATCTGAAAGACAAAGGCTTACCTACTCTTCGTGCGCTCCGGAGGTCTTCACACTGCATTCCGGCATCTGAAAGACAAAAGCTTACCAACTCTTCGCACGCTCCGGAGGCCTTCGGCTCTGCATCCCACATCTGAAAGACAAAACAAGGTGCGTTTAAAGACATTGGGGAACTTTAATACTCACGTGCCATTACTCCTTTCCACATCTAACCCAGTGGGTATTCCGGCACCCTGCAGCCGCTCCGAACTTGTACCTGCAAAATAAAAAGACAGTTAGAGCGCATCGTGAAGCAGGCAACAAGCGCTTACTTACGTGCTTCCAGGCGCTTCTATTCATCACACGGGCTCCATCTTCAACTCACTTCAGCCCGTCATCCGCCATCGCCGGAACCCTGCAAAACAAGAAACATCATTACTAAAGACTTTAAAGACATTAGAATTACTCGAAACTTACCGTTCGTGCAGTAAACGACGGACAGCAGTCCTCTGAAGTCAAGAGGCCTGCTCCCCTTATCCAGTGAAGAAACTGGTTACATCACCCTGCCCCGAGGCAGATGGAGAGCACGGCGTTCACTTACCTAAGGTGAGAGCGTTAACCTTTGGGGTTCTACAGGAGAAGAGAAAGGGAAGAAGAGAGAGACATTCAATAACCCAGTTCCTTAATCCCATATTTTCTATCTGCAGACATCTTACCCTTCGAGTCCGACATACAGTGCACAGAGGTCCAGCCCAAAGAGCCAGCCGTGTGTTACACATCACCTTTGAAGATATTGTATACGCCCAGTCAAGACCGTCGCCTCTACGGGAATCAGGTGAGCGTTACAGAACGCAAAGCCTACCACAAAACTCCCGTCCAGGCGCTATGGAAACCTTGGATACCGACCAGCTAGCCCAGTTACTTGGGGAACTAAGGGCAGAAGTGCATGCAGCCCGTCAGGAAACGAACGCTCTAAGAAGGGAACTGATTATTTCCAAGGAGCGAACAGATGATCTCGCTAGACAATTGCTACAGTCAAAAGCCGGACAGACCCCGTTACCCGCATCTGGGGGAAATCTTCCTTCTACATCCTCTATGAATCCAGTGCAGATCAACCTACCTGGGAATGTACCTCTGGCTCCGCCCGAACGATTTTCTGGTGACCCAAAGAGGTTTGCAGTATTTATCAATCAGTGCCGGTTGCATTTCTTATGCCGGCCAGCAGCCTTTCCAACTGATCAAGCTAAAGTAGCTTTCGTGCTTTCGTACCTTAGTGGCAATGCGGCAGACTGGTCGATCCCTCTAGTAAATCAAGATGATCCGGTCCTCCATGATTTTCAAGCTTTTCAGCTCAGTATGGAAAAACTGTTCGCAAGACATTCACAGGGGCAGGCCTTGGACAATGAGCTTCTTTCGTTGCGACAAGGTAATCAAGACCTTTTGGCTTATATTGCGTCTTTCAACAGACTGATAGTGGAAACTCAATGGCCTGAGGACAAAAGGATTACGCTGTTTTATAGAGGTCTACGTGGAGAGCTCAAAGATGTGTTAGCCCAAGTAGTGAATCCCCCACAAGATTGTTCAGACTATATAGACTTAGTCGTTCAAATAGATCACAGACTGCAGAACAGGAAGGCCGATCGTTCCAAGTTTGATGCTCGAGTATTTTCCAAACCGCCAACTCCTTCCAAAGGAGTAGACTCCGGGGAACCCATGCAAATAGGGGGTCTGAAAGGTCCTCTAACACAAAAGGAGCGGGAAAGGAGAAAACAGTTGCAATTATGCCTCTATTGCGGAAACTCAGGGCACTTTCTTCGAGACTGTCCGGTGAAACCTGCCAAGAAGGCAGTAGGAGCTGCAGTTACCAAAGTTACAAACTCTGAGCAGGGAAATGACCTCGCCCGACAAGAATAGAGGTCCTCTTGCCGAGCGTAAAAAACCAGTTCCGTGACCTCGCATTTCGTGATACCTATGGTCCTCATTAGCCCTGATAATCCGGATCGATTACATGCAATTGAAGCTTACGTCGACAGCGGTGCCATCGGCAATTATGTGGATCATGAAATGGTTTTGAGGATGAATCTAACTCTTTGTCCCAAGGCTGTAAAGGACATCATTACTACGGTGGATGGTACGGAGATAGCCTCCGGGCCAGTAACGCATACCACTCAAGAGGTGACGCTAGTAAGTCAAGATGGACACCATGAGAAGATTGTGTTCGATGTGATCAAGGCCCCTCAGTTTCAGATTATTCTAGGAATACCTTGGTTAGAGAAACACAATCCTCTGATCGATTGGCGAGCAAGAACGGTCCAGTTTCCAGAATGTGTCTCTACTTGTCACCCTCCACCTGGTGTTGCACTGGCAGCAATTTCTTCAGAGACTCCCCAGTTACCTCCCGAATACCTAGAATACCAAGATGTTTTCCGGAAGGATCAGGCTAACTCTCTACCTCCTCATAGGTCTTATGACTGCCAGATAGACCTGATACCTGGATCTACTCCTCCTTGTAGTAGAATTTATGCCCTCACCGAGCCTGAGAACCTTCACCTTCGACAATACCTGGATCAATACCTGGCAAATGGGTTTATTCGTCCTTCCAAGTCCCCTGCTTCTTCAGCTTTGTTCTTCGTTCCAAAAAAGGAAGGAGACCTTAGAACTTGTATAGATTATCGCTCCCTGAACCAGATCACCGTTAAGAATAGATATCCGTTACCTTTGATCCCTGAACTCCTGGACCAAGTCAGAAAAGCATGCATATATACAAAGCTGGATCTTAGAGGAGCTTACCACTTGGTACGAGTAAAAGAGGGCGATGAATGGAAGACGGCCTTCCGCACCAAGTATGGGCTATTTGAATATCAGATCATGCCCTTCGGACTTTGCAATGCCCCGGCCGCCTTTCAATATTTTATGAACGATGTCCTCAGAGAGCTCATAGATGTGTGTGTTGTTGTTTACATTGACGACATCCTCGTTTATTCTTCATCGGAATCTGAACATCGGAAACACGTGAAAATGGTCCTCGAAAGATTGCGTTAACACAAACTTTTCGCTAAGTTGGAAAAATGTGTTTTCAACGTGACTGAAGTTGAATTCTTGGGATTCATATTATCACCTGGCGGAGTGCGTATGGATTCAAAGAAGGTCGATGCAGTTCTCAAATGGCCATCACCATCCTCCGTAAAAGGTGTGCAAAGCATGTTAGGCTTCGCTAACTTTTACCACAGATTTATCCCCGAATTCTCTCGAATAGTCCAGCCCATCACTGCCTTGTTAAAGAAAAACAAACGTTTTGAATGGTCTACCGAGGCGGAACAAGCTTTCCAGGATTTGAAGACTAAATTTATCTCTGCACCAATCTTAAAACACCCTCGCCCCGAACTCCCCTACATCGTGGAAACTGATGCTTCAAGCCTTGCCATGGGGGCAGTTCTATCACAAAAGGACCCGGTAACCAATCAGTTGCATCCCGTGGCATTTTGGTCCCGCAAATTCTCGCCTCCTGAAATCAATTACCCGATTACTGACAAGGAACTTCTGGCTATCAAGTCTGCCTTTAAGGCTTGGCGGCATTATCTGCTGGGGGCCCGACACACCGTTACTGTGATTACGGATCACCGAAACCTGCAATATTTGAAAACCGCAAAAGCCCAATCCTCTAGACAACTCCGTTGGGCATTATTCTTTGCCGAGTTTGACTTCATAATTACCTATCGTCCTGGTACAAAGAACGGTAAAGCTGATGCCCTTTCTCGGATGGGAGTGGAAGAACACTTGATCAACCCTAAACCTGTACCAATCATTCCCGAACAAAGAATTCTGGGTGTAATCGCCACAGAATCCATAGAGGAAGTTAAGGATAAAGCCAGGCAACTTGTAACTCCAGCAGACATACAGAATTGGCATCTGCAGGGAAAGGACTTTGCAGTAAAGGACAACTTATTGTATTTCCAAGAACGATTATACCTACCCAGCACAGATTTACAGAAAAAAGTAATCTCTTGTTATCAAGATTCTTTAATGGAAGGACATCCCGGTATGGCCAAGACCTCAGAAAAGATCAAGCGCTACTTCTGGTGGCCGTCTTGGAAAAAAGATATCAGAGACTTTATAATGTCCTGTGGAGTATGCGCCCAAAACAAGAGTCAAAAGGAAAGACCAGCAGGCCTCTTACGCCCTATTGACATCCCACCTCGCCCTTGGCATACGCTTTCTATGGACTTCATCACCGATCTACCTCCATGCTCCGGATACAATACGATTCTAGTAATCGTGGACTTATTCTCCAAGATGGCGCATTTCATTCCGCTCAAAGGCTTGCCAACAGCAGCAACTCTGGCCCAAGAATTTCTCGAAAACATCGTCCGACTGCACGGTTTTCCTTCGGTTCTAATTTCGGATCGAGGTAGTCAATTTATTTCTCATTTTTGGCGAAGTTGCTGTCGGTCGGCTCAAATTGATGTGAGACTATTGACCAGTCACCACCCTCAGACCGACGGACAAACCGAGAGGACCAATCAAACTCTGGAACAGTATTTACACTGCATGCTGCAACAAACTGAAAAAACTTGGAAAGACATCCTTTGGATAGCCGAATATGCCTACAATAACTCTGTCCATTCGGGAATTGGGAAAACCCCGTTTTTTCTTTTGTACGGCAGTCACCCTCGAACCTCGGAGTTGGATCCCCTCCAAGATCTGGAAACACCAGCAGTAGACTACCTGCATTCTACAATCACCCAAGCCTTTAAGGAAGCTGTTTCTCACCTTCAAAGGGCTAAAGAACAATACAAGAAAGGAGCAGATCAACATCGGAAGGAAGCCCCTCAATATCAAGTAGGGGATCAAGTCTGGTTATCCACCAAATATCTACCTCTAAAAGGGCCACGCACATTCAACCCAAGATACCTTGGTCCCTATTCCATCACTACCATAGTAAACCCAGTAGCGGTCAAGTTGGACTTGCCCCCGCACATGAAGATACATCCGGTCTTCCACGTCTCTCTATTAAAACCCGTGCAACCTCAAACCCGACTAACCAAATCTCCACAACCTATCCTAGTTGATGGAGAACTCGAGTTTGAAGTCAAAAGCATTCTGGACTCCAAGATCTCCAAATCTAAACTATTTTACCTAATTGACTGGAAAGGCTACGGCCCCCAAGAGAGATCCTGGGAACCTGCTGAATATGTCCACGCTCCTCGCCTAATCAAAAGATTTCACCGAACATTTCCTGACAAGCCAAAACCCCCGGAGAAGCCCGGTTTGGGAGGGGCCTTGAGGGGGGGTACTGTCATGATCTCTGCTTCCAAAAGGTCAGGGTTTTCCCAACTCCCTTGGAAGCAGATCCATAACCCAGGTCCGAGTGCCAACCTGTCCCAGTTGGGACCTTTTGGACCCAGTCCTGGCGCCAGTGGCACTAGGCTCATAAATATGCCCAGTCCCAGCGCTGGAAGCGCCGGGCTCATAATGCTTGGGTGGACTTACCTGCAGCAGACCATGCTGCTTACTTGCCTGCCAGTTGAGCCTCTGATCCTCTTCTGTTTGGAACTACTTTTCCTGTTGGGTGGGGCAGGAGCCACTCCCTAGATTCAGAACACTGGAACTCTTCTGGAAAGCAGGGACTCTTTTCTTACCTAGGCGTGGCTGTGGAAGGAGACACCTAAGCACTACAGGAGGCTATTTAAACCACACCCGATGGATGAATCTTGCTTTGCGTTATTCTGCATCCTCTGCAGCAGAACGCTCATCGTGTCTTCTGCATCTGATCCTGGGCCTAAGGAAAAAGGCTTACCATCCTGAATCCAGTCTTCAGCAACACCTATAAAGACAAGAAAGAACAGGTTAGCATTACGGTCTTCAGTGACAGCCCTTCACTTACCTGGTCCATCGGCTGTCACCAACGCCTCGCGCTGCATTCCGGCATCTGAAAGACAAAGGCTTACCTACTCTTCGTGCGCTCCGGAGGTCTTCACACTGCATTCCGGCATCTGAAAGACAAAAGCTTACCAACTCTTCGCACGCTCCGGAGGCCTTCGGCGCTGCATCCCGCATCTGAAAGACAAAACAAGGTGCGTTTAAAGACATTGGGGAACTTTAATACTCACGTGCCATTACTCCTTTCCACATCTAACCCAGTGGGTATTCCGGCACCCTGCAGCCGCTCCGAACTTGTACCTGCAAAATAAAAAGACAGTTAGAGCGCATCGTGAAGCAGGCAACAAGCGCTTACTTACGTGCTTCCAGGCGCTTCTATTCATCACACGGGCTCCATCTTCAACTCACTTCAGCCCGTCATCCGCCATCGCCGGAACCCTGCAAAACAAGAAACATCATTACTAAAGACTTTAAAGACATTAGAATTACTCGAAACTTACCGTTCGTGCAGTAAACGACGGACAGCAGTCCTCTGAAGTCAAGAGGCCTGCTCCCCTTATCCAGTGAAGAAACTGGTTACAGCACCCTTCCCCGAGGCAGATGGAGAGCACGGCGTTCACTTACCTAAGGTGAGAGCGTTAACCTTTGGGGTTCTACAGGAGAAGAGAAAGGGAAGAAGAGAGAGACATTCAATAACCCAGTTCCTTAATCCCATATTTTCTATCTGCAGACATCTTACCCTTCGAGTCCGACATACAGTGCACAGAGGTCCAGCCCAAAGAGCCAGCCGTGTGTTACACATCACCTTTGAAGATACGGTATACGCCCAGTCAAGACCGGCGCCTCTACGGGAATCAGGTGAGCGTTACACAACTTCACCAGCACTCATGCTGGTAGCCCTCTGCCTCTCTGGCTGAGGGTTGCCAGTGGTTCCAGATGGTGTTGTGTCCGACATGGCGACCCCCGAGGAAGGTGTGGGTGGGCAACTGGGTACTGGGGCTGGGCTGTGGAGCGATGGTATCCCAGTCGGGAGTCTTCAGTTCCAGCAGGGGTGGTCACAGCAACTGCACCCCTGCAGATGGCTGACGTGCAGGCACCAAATAGCAGGGCACGTGGGCAGCAGGCAGGCAGGCAGCAGCAGATGGCAGGTGGGATCGTTCTTGGAGCTCTGGGGGGCAGGAAAATGGCCTTTTAGGCAGGAGCGTGGTCTTCTGTGTGTTGTCGCGTGGCCAACTTGATACGGAGTGATTTGTAAATAAAGGAAAGGACCTAAACACGTAAGCGCGTCTGTGACGTTGCACGCGCGGGCGTTTCCCACAACACTGATGCATGTTTATTGTACATGTGAAAAAAGTGCACGTCTGGGTGTCACTGCGTGTGATTGGAGGAAAGGCCCTTAGCGCGTAGGCGCCTAAGTGATGTTGCACGTGTGGGCTGGCTTAAAAGGTACGTGTAGGACGCCAATTTCTTGTACGTGCTTTTTGTGGAGAGCGAGCGGATGATACTTGTACTTCTTGTTGGTTCACACACGATTACTTCACAACGGTTCCAGTTCGTACTCCCTGTTTCCTCAGACTGCGTTCATTTCTTCTTTTGGCGGGGGTATTGCCAACGCGCACACGCGCGTCTTTTTCACATTCTTAATCCAGGCAGACGGTGAATTGCGCACGTATTTACCAACTGTGGTTGCCCCCGTGTGTTGCGTACCCCTTCAGAGGTCATTGTAGGCTGCGTGTAACACGCATACTCTTATTTGTTTGTTTCTGGGTGCCACCGAGTAGTGCAGGTTCATTTTTCCACGCACATGGTCTACCAGGGGTTGTGTGCACATTTACTTTTGTTTTTGGGGTGCCTGTGCGTTGCGTGACCCATCATCTTCCCCCAGGGGTCACAGACAGCCTTGCTAGAGCACTAGGGTATGAATTCCATCTAGTACCCTACCCCTTTCACCCCAATTGCCCAGGACAATTGTTTACTGCAACTCCCATACGCACAACAACATCAGTGCCATGGTTGGGAGGCGACCAAGCAGTAAGGGAGGCAAAGGTGGCCGACCTCCAAAAGGTGGCCGCGGTAGGGGGCGTGGCCAGGATGTGCAGGGTGCCCCAAGAGGCCAGTGTGTGGAGGACCAATCAGGGCCACCAAATGCCCACCCCAATGGTTGTGGAAAATGTAGCTGACACCATCCCAGCTCAGCCGTTGTTAAACCGGCCCATTTTGTCAACTGAACCGGCACAGGATGACTTGCAGGCTGACTTCCAGGCCTCCAAGTCTAAGCCACGTGTGGCGGTGAAAGTTGCTGTCACCAGGCCACGTGGATCTGGGGCAGCAATGTCATCTGCTGCCCCAAGTAGCCAGGATGAGGAGGCTGCAAGGGCAGCTGCAGCTCAATCCACCCCAGCTCCGAGTCTCCCAGCCGGGACAGTGTCGGTCCAAGTCCATCACACCGACATTGGTCAGGCCAACATCACCCTGCAGCCGATGCCTGCACTGAGACCTTTGGTCATTGTGCCTTTACAAACTTCAAGTACCCAGTCCACCTGTCCTTCTTCCCCTACCAACCAGAGCGGCGTAAGCCACTCAGGATCCACACCACCTTCCAAGAAGAAGAAGGGTGCACTTGCACTACAGGCCCGGGACCCCAGACACTGCCACACACTCCGCCACGTCAAGGAAGCCTAGCTTCAATGACGCCGAACTAGATGCACTTGTGGCCTATGTGTTGGCACATAGCCACGAAATGGTGGTGACTGCAGGTGCAAGACTACGCCTGCTCAATGTAGGGCCCACTGGCAGACCATCGCGGACCACATTAGTGCCCTTGAATTTGTGAGGCGCACAGCTGATGATTGTTACAAGCGGTGGAATGATCTGAAACGCAGAGCACAGAACAAGCTGGCTTCCAATCATGCCTCTACTCTGGTGAATGGCGGTGGGTCTCCACCTGAGGACGACCAACTCACTGAACGTGAGTCTGTCTCTGGAACCTTCATCACAGAGGAACAGATCCGAGGCGTGGGAGCCCTACCAGATCTTGAAGCATTGTCCGGTGAGTGCCCATTCATGTGTGTGTAATCCATCTGTATGTTGCTTGGGTGATATGTTCTGATTGAGTGCCAGGTGAGGGTGTGTAGTCATGACTGGTATGGGTCACCCATGTGCTTCCTCCAAAACATTCCCCGGACTTGGGTTTGGGTATGACAGTATCCCTTCTGACTACAGTAGCCAATTTGCACCAGATTACTGCAGTTGCCCTTCAACTGTCATCTTGCATCAACATTGTTCATAATATTTTCCTGTTCATTCAGCCTGTTTGTTTCAATCCTTGCCATTTTTACGATGCATTTTTCTGCCCTACTGCCACATATGTGACATGCTTCTGTCATAGATTATACCCCACAATGGCCAACATTTATTACCTTGTTATGGGAATGATTTAACCATTCAGGTTGATTGAGTAATGACCTGCTCTGCTCACATTCATATGTGGGCCCTGTTTGAATGTAGAACATGACTGTTGTCTTCTGTCATGTTGAAGTGACCAACCATTGATGTATCCATCTGCCTGCCATCACTGTATAATTGATCACTGGATGTGTTGCAATGTGTGACACAGGCATATTTTGTCACACTTTTTT
This sequence comes from Ambystoma mexicanum, assembly GCF_040938575.1. NCBI lineage: Eukaryota > Metazoa > Chordata > Amphibia > Caudata > Ambystomatidae > Ambystoma > Ambystoma mexicanum. The sequence goes on from NC_090933.1 coordinate 373,941,507, forward strand.
GCATGTTTCATCTCATCATGTCCATCTCACATGGATGCGTGACAGTACTCATTCACTAACATATGGCTGTAGTTGTCAAATGTACCATGGCTAATCTATGTGACATCTGTGTGATGGCATGTGTCATGGATGTGTATTGGACATGCCACTCACAGGCTAATGTGTGCTGCCAGTGCAATCCAGCATCTGCACATGTGTTGCCTTTCCATCTTGGAGTCCTCAGTGTGTGCTTTTTGCCTCCCCTTCCAACTCATTGACAGGGCATGCATGCCAGAGTTATTATATTCATGAGGGACATGCGCAATTTATGTACTGGATCTCTGTCTCGTCTGCTCTATGTGTGTGCTATGGTGCTCATGCCTGTTTCCATTTGTTGTCTGTCATGTTTTTGCAGGTGATGAGGCACTTGATGCTGTTGAGGAGGAGGGGATGGTGCAGACCCAGGAGGGATCTCAGCCACAACTGGGCACCAGTAGAGGACGTGGGATGGTGGTGGGTGAAAACCCATTCCTCCTGCAGACCATTCTGTCCACGGGTGTCTCTGGGTACACCTCCGGAGAACTCTATGAATCAGGTGCTGAATCGGACAGTGAGACATATGTGCCATCGCAGGTGAGTATTTTTGGCAGGGATGCTGTTCTGTCCAACCCACCTGCTCCAGGGGTAGACTCCTCTATGGGGATGTCAGTGTTGGAAAGTCCGCCTGTGGCGGTTACGGATACAGGGTCACACTCCACAATGTTTGCTCCTGTTCCTGGGCCAGCAGATCATAGGAGGAATGCAGTCCTGCAGCCTCAGGCAGTGCCATCACAGCAAGGTGCAGATTGCCTTGCCCCAAACAGGTGTGGTGCCTGTCAACGCGGTGGCCATGCACCACCACGCAATACAGTGTGGGCGAACTCCATGTACAGTAATGCAGCACAACAGGGAGCATCGTGTGAAATGATGGCTCAGGCAATGGATAGGGTGGCCACTTCCATTCTCCCCCAAGAAAGGCAAATGGAGCTCCAGCAGCAGGCAACAGACGCCATATGCCACTCACACAGGGAGGACATGTTGGCGTCCAACAGGGACCGACGGGCTGGACTGGAGGCTCTGCGTGAAGCCATATCTGTAGAGTCACAGGCGCACAGGGAAGCCCTGAGGTTAGAACACGGGTTCCTCAGAGATACTCTGAGTGAACTTGAGGCTTCCTGGAATTTTAGGTCAGAACAGCAGCTGGAGCAGCTCACACGTTCACTCTCAGCTGAGCTCCAGGCAACCTGTGCGGAGATGCGGGCATCACGCGAGGCCATGCATGCAGAAATGCAGGCAACCCGTGAGGTGCTGCATGGGGATCTCCGTACCAAACCTTCCAGACCCGCATGCTTGCTGCCATGGAGGACCATACCAGGGCTTTGCATGGGCTGCCTCCCATATCACGGCCACCTCCTGATGTAGCAGCAGAGGGTGAAGAGAGCGACAGCAGTTCTCCCACTGTAGCGTAGCCGTGCAGGCCATGAGCCCATGGAGGTATTTTATTTTCCAACATCCATATATGTGGGTGTTGGGATGCACCCTGTAACTTGTGCCTCCTGGGTGCCCCCCCCCGGTCCACACATGGCCATTTTTGATTTTTATTTCACTTTTTTTTTTTACAGTGTGTTGCTTTGTGTGGCTCCCGTGGGCATCCACTGTATGTTCCAGCTGGGCACATCCAGGCTTGTCCTGTCTTTGGGTTAGATGCTTGGTTTCCCGACACACACACCCCTCCTGCTTCCCCTTTCCATGGGCTTGCAGGGTGTGACCAAGTGACAGTAATTTACACAGTGACATTGGGCTCCCATGAGTTGTGTGGGCAGTCTGTATTCAAAACTGTGTGTACATCCCTAGTGGGGATTGTTGTTGGATTCTACAATGCATGGTGTATTGCTATGTGCTTGTGCATCCATGTCTTTCTCCTTATTTACATGTAGGTTCTTCATGTCTTCACAAGGCTGTCTCCTTTGCAGATGCAGTTCATATTGTATGCAGTACACTGACACATTTGCCTGACAGCAACACTCTGCAGTTGGAAGGGGTCGATGTGCTGCCTTGGTCAGGTTGTGATACTTGCACTACTTTGATTTTTTCCTGTCTTATATTGCCACGGTTTCTTCCTGTACTGATGTATTGTGTTGCTGGTAAGTATTTGTTCATGCATGGTGTTTCTTATAGATTACTGAGAGCATATTGTCTGTGGACTTTTTACATTTGGAACATTGCACTTTGTGACACTTGTGTCATGTGTTGTGCATTCATTCAGTTGCTTTCACATTGCATGCCATGCCATGAGGTGTTGGGTAGCTGAGATGGGGAGGGGTTGGGTGACATGGCAGTATTTTGATGTGGTATTTTGCAAGGGGGTAATCTTTCCTGCTGCATGAATGTGTCTTTTTGTGACACAGCATTGGGTGTCTTTGAGTAGGTAGGGATGCACACAACGTAACACTTCCAGGTGAACAATCTCAGGCTGGTATGGTTGTGACAGTTGACTGTCCCTTTTGCCATCATCATTGATCGTCAGCTGGTATGTGCCAGGGCTGTGTGCACTCTGCAGGGGTGTGATTTTAGGCGAAGTAATTTGCCACAATCTGGGTACGGGCTGGATCACCATGTGCCCTTTCACCTCCCATGCGCAGGGGCTATGCATGTGGTTGGGGATGTGGGGGCACCACCATGTCCACGGCACGCCCCGGCGTGTTGCAGCGTTGTGCAGGACACATGCTGCCACTGTGATCCTGCACACTACAGGGGGCGTGTATAGCAGCTGCCCACCAGAGCGGTCAAGGGAGCGAAAGCGTGACTTGAGCACTCCGAATGTGCGCTCCACTATGCCCCGTGTTGCAATATGGGCTGTGTTGTATCTTACCTCGGGTGGTGTGGTGGGGTTCCGAATTGGCGTCATCATGTAGGTGCTCAGAGGGTAGGCACTGTCCCCTGGGGAGGTTATAATGGTTCTCAATAGTGGGGTTTTCCCTTTTCTCAGTTTTTGATATGCATGTATGTGCAGAGGCATTTATACTCACCAATTAGCCATGTGTCGCCATGCCGGCCAGCTTCCAGGTCCCGGTTTAGGGTGACATTCTGAAAATGAAACTATCATGGCTTGACCCTGGATAGTTGGCATATACTGAAGTGATGATTCCCTTAGCATCACATACAACCTGCACGTTGATTGAATCCCAATGTTTGCTGTTTCCATATATTTGCTCAGTGGCCCTGGGAGGACGTAGAGCCTCATGGGTGCAATCAATGGCACCTAGCACTTTGTGGAAGTGTGCCACCCCGTAAAAGTCCTGGACCACGGCCTGCCTTTCTGCAGGTGTTCTGGGCATGTATATGTGCCTGCAGACTGAGGGGCGTGTAGTCATGATGGCCAACACCTGGTGTCGGCAGCGTGACTGCGTGCCCTGTGACACACCCCCCACTATGGCACTTGTCCGCTGAAATGACACAGTAGCCAGTGCAGTACATTGAGCACCTTTTCCAAGGGGCTCAGTGCTTTGGAGCACAGGGTGGGTGATGTGAGGTCATCCTCCCACTCCCTGAACAGTTCTAGGATTATGTGTGGTGAAAACCTGTACCTCCCATACACCTGGTCATCAGGCATCCCAAAAAAGCTGGTCCTGGGTAAAAAAATGCATGGCCTGGCTATCCTCCTCCTCCTGCGGTGTCACACGACCACTGCTCCGAGGAACAGTATATTCATCGTAGCATCTGAGCTTGTCTGTTGTTTGCACGCACTTTTATGCTGCGCGGGCCCGCTTACACCTGCTTCCTGCTGGCGTACGTGTTTCCAGATTAGCGCGTCTTTTTTGGCGCACGCCTTTCCCCTGTTCGATTCCATGAATAGGTGTTGTTGGTGCGCGTGTGGGCGTTTCAGGCATTTACCTCCTGTACTTCCCCCGTAACGCCCACATTTTCGCATGTTGTTCCCCATTCTGCGTGTTACGCCCCGTGTTACGCCCACTTTTGTTGTGTGCACTGCACTATGTGCGCTTTCCCTGTGCGTGTAGCGCACGCCGTTTGACGTGTGTGCCCGCATGCACCAACCACGATTTTAGTGGACATCCCAGGATTTACACGCGCACTTAATTCCATGGATCAATGTGCGCGGCTTTGGCACGCATGCGCTGCGATTTTCACGTTTGCACTGTGATTTTCACGCTTGCGCTCCCCTTCTCGGCGCACATTTATTCCATGAATCAGCCCGTTGATGTTTTCTATGATTGTCCACTTGAAGTCTTTGGGAGAATGACCTTCAGACAAAAAATGGGCAACTAGAGGTGCAATTAATTTGCCTGTCCTATGAGATGACTGATGCTCAATCATGCGTTTCCTCACTTCTCTTGTAGTCATGCCCGATGTATTTGAGATAACACGGGCAGGTAATCATGTATATGACAACACAGGTGAAAATCCTAAAAAAACGTCTCATTGACTGGGGGTATTCGACCAGAATAGTCAAGAATACATCCAAGAGAACAAGAAACAACCCCAGAGCGGTGACCCTCGAACAACACAACAGAAAACCGCTTGAAACAGATGAGATCACTGCAGTATTCAGCTATTCACCATTAATGTATACATTTAAGAAGGAAATTAACAAGCTCTGGCCCATTCGCAACACAGGAAAATGCAATTTACTGTCACCACGATTTGCACTCAAAAGAAGGCAGAATCTTAGGGAAAAATTTGTCAAAACACTCCCTCATTCTGACCCAGAAAATCAACAGGCACAACACACACTATGGAACACAAGCTCACACACGGGCCATTCCCGATGCGGATTGTGCTCCATGTGCGCTCAAACTATGAGAAGCACCCAAATTGACATCGGATGGAAGACTCCGAAAGTACAAAAAACTTTACAAATTGCATATACATGATTACTTGCCGGTGTCATCTCAAATACATCGACATGACTACAGGGGAAGTGAGGAAATGCATGATCGAGCATTAGTCATGTCACAGAACAGGCAAATTAACTGTACCTCTGGTTGCCCATTTTTTGTCTGAATGTCATTCTCCTGAAGACTTCAAGTGGACGATCATTGAAAATATCAAGTGTTCAAAAAGAGGGGGCAACTACACCAATGTTCTACTAAGGAGAATAAAATCCTGGATTTTCTGTTTGGACACTTGCAAACAGGGACTGAATGAATCAATTCAATGGCAAGAACTAGCCGTTATGCCACTCTAATTACCATCTCTGTACCATAGTGCTTAGATTTATCACTCTATAGCCAGCACTATTCGATACTATACCCTTGCCAATACCAATAGCCAGACGACATCTAGAGGTGGCACATGCAAGTGTAGGTGTTTTGAGCCCTACCGAGCTTCACCTATCTGCCAGCCACACCTTTCTGCAGAGTGCAAGACCAACTAATAAGGCATATACACACATTAGAAGAAGTGATATGTTTTTCTTCTCAAACACTTCAAAGCAATCACTCAACCAACTAACTGTAGGCATTGGTCGAAGTGTACAAAAAGAAGTAGTGGAACTATGTTTCCTGCTGGCCTACACCCACTCCCCACAAACCCCATCACCACGCCCCCTCCCACATAAAATACAAACCCCCAAAAACATGCACCTGCTGCTTAAGGAAACGTGAAGTGCGTTGCAGTGAAAGTGCAAGTTTCAACTTCTTTCTAAACTTTTATTTTAAAACGAAACCATTCCAGAACGGTTTCTTTTTAAAATAAAAGTATAGGAACGATAACACTTAATTTAATAAAGTAGAGGAGCACCGCTCCCAACCGCTCCCGCTCATTTCGAACACTGACTGTAGGAATTCCTTGTTAATACTATATTGACTCAAAAAGGAATATTTGCCCAGCTACTTGTTTGCACATCCTTATGAAACCGTGCACCACTAGAGATAGTGGAAACCCACATCTCTTCAATATGGCCGCTTGTGTAGTCAGGCGGTGTGAATTGACCCGACCAGAACACACTGCTGTGACGAAAGCGGAACAGTTTTCATTTACTGTCTGCGTCCCGTCCGAAGCAGTGTTTTTCCAGGAAGCGGGTTCATAGAAACAGCCACTAACAATTGAAATCTCTAAGATCACGGCAAAGGTGAGCGTTATGGATCAATACCGCACCATTGTATGCATATACGGCGTGCGCTCCGTTTTGCTTTTCGTAGAAAGCCCACAGGATTATGTGACACTAACCCTTGTTCTCTTTGTCTTACCATACAGAATCACCAAGTATGGCTTGTGAGAAATAAGAAGCACATTGCCGTGCAAATACGCTATGCATCGCCCCCTGCAGCCATTCTTTCGCTCCCAGGTGGTTGAACAGGGGCACAGCACCCCCCTTTTGTAATAAAACTGAGCACAAAAACCCTATTCTCCAACAGGGCGCGACATTAAAAATGCATGTAGCATGACCATGCTTTGTGCCGTGCCCTCTCCTTTCACTTTTGTCCCCACTTCCCTTCACGGTGCTCCTGCACTTTCCTTTTAGCAGCACAGCATGTGGCAAGCCACCACTAGCTCTAGGCAATGAAAAGTCACCATAATTGAAGACACAGATTCACCACGTAGCTTGTATAACAATGGGGCTGTTTTTGTTATATACATATTGTATTATGCTATTGGGGTACTCACACCCAGCCTTATGCATTTGTTGTCTCCACGCAGGGGATGGACGGGCCCGCCTGATCTGTTACATACAGATACACGCTGGAACTGGAATTACCATTACAAAGTCACTGGTCCTGAAGAAGATGGCATATAATTAGACCTGCCATCGAAACCGGTCCACCGACCCTTGGGTCACGAGTGATCTCGTGACTTACTTGATATCCCAGAGAAACAAGGTGGATACGATACCACAAGACTACTATTTATTCATGTTGCGTGAGCATTTTACAGTTGCCCCAATTATACTGGCTTTGTTATTTATGAAGAATTTGAACAAACCAATTTGGTTTTCTGGTACACTTGGCCTGTATGGGTGAATAAAAGTAGCAGAAACCCCCAGGTTCCAAGTAACCTTCCATTCAATATCTGATCCAGACAAGATCTACAGGCTTGCCTGTTTAAATATATGCCAATGGTTTGCTCTATGTTCTCTTTTATCTCAAGAAATATGGGAGAAACCAGTCATCTAATTTAATTGAGCAGTAGCAGTGAGGGACAGCATCTCTTCTCCTCTCCCTATTAGAGAGGCGGAGCACCATCCATCACCTAGGGTCAGGCACTCTCGTCAGAAACAGGGTGTTCTTCCACTAGGGACAGCCAGGTCTTTGTTCTCCAATTGTTTGTTTGATGTTCACGATAGAAAAATAACATTGCACTGATTTGTTCTCCCAGGGAACTGTTTTCTTTGTGCTAAAAAGACTGTTTTCTAACGGTTAGGGAATGTAATGAATCCCAATTAGGTACAAACCTAACCCTGTTGTTGCAACCCCCGCTGAAAAAACAGTAATCTAATAGATATCATGGACCCCGTAACTATACTGCCCACTCTGGGTGTAAATACAATATACAACCATCCACCATGATACCATTAACAGGTACTGAAATAGACTTTTAAGATGCTGACTTACCTACACGCAGAATCCACATGTTCTACACAGCTTCAAAATTGTGGCCACAAGCATGTCCATGCATCGAGCTGGACTGAATCTACCCCAGTTGCCTGGACCAGGCACCCGACGCATGTGCACCTTACCCCAACACTACCCACGGACACACACATGCACACAGGCCCAGGTGCGCATATCCAATAAATATACTGATAGGGCTCACTGGCCACAGTCCCCCGTTAGTAGTGTTATGCACACCACGACAGACAACGGACTGACCATGTAATCTACACGGGGGCCACAACCACTCACTCCACACAACCACCACCCCCACCCCCTGGTCACTGCTCCCATGTCCCACTGTCATCAGTAATTCTCTTTCTTGATGCGCTTTACCCCTCGCCCCTGCACTGGCTTAACTAAGATATTCAGGCTCTGAAATCTTTAGACACAGCCCTTTGTCTCACATGCAATAGGCATTACTCAACTCCGGCATGGCCATCAATCACCCATTCCCGACTGGGTTTCTCAAATCACTTCCCCCTTGGGCATGTAACCTGCAAGCTAGAAATGTATTCCAATTTTGTGATTACTGCACCCATAGCCTTGCTAATGCCCTAAGTTACAGAAACAGCGGATTGGGACTCCCAATTCCCTCGCATCTCCACCAACTCGCTAAAACCACCTGAGACCACCTGTAGGGACTATGATTACGCTGTATCGGCATGGGACAACACCACTGCCACCTGTAACTACAATTCCACCATCACTGCATTTATACACAGACTTTATTCAATGTCACACCACAGTCACAGGTACTAGAACACACAGGCACTGTCACAGGCATAAGGAGGCAAAAAGCAAATGGGTGTATCAGTGTTCCTCTACATGTCTTCACTACACTAATAAAACCACATTGGGTTCTGAATCAAACCATTGTAGTGGATATCCATGTTTATAAAGCAAATAGTGCAAGGTATCTGGGATTGAACTACTTTTACTCTACCCAAACAGGAGGTGTGGGCAGCACCTCCACCCACCTGCAACCTTGCTGCTAAAAACCAAACACAGTGGGCCTCATTACGAGGTTGGAGGCAGCCATGGAGCTATTAGCTCCATGGCTGCCTCCAAAACCCTTCCGACTCCGCCCTGGTGAATGGAGCAATTACCGGTCCATTCAGAGGTCGGAGGGACCGGTAATTCCCCATTCACCAGGGCCATTCCCCATTCCCAATTGAGCCCCCATAGGGCTCAATGGGAATGGGGAAGGTGCTAATAACGGTACCGTAAATTGTGGTACCGTTATTAGCTCTAGAGTTCCTTTGCGGGTCCCATCCTTAAGGCCTGCAAAAACCAGCCGTTACTGAGGGACCCACAAAGGGAACTCGTAGTAGGGCGGTAGGCGATTACCGGCACCGGTGCCCTTACCGGTGCCGGTAATCCCTTACCTCCCACCTCATAATGAGGCCAAGTGACTATTAGAGAGAAGCGCAAGGGCAGTTTCAGCCTAGGGCCCTTTCTGTGTTAAAATATATTTGGTCATGCACACTGACCATGCCTGAAGGCCATGCTTTGCACTATTTACTGTTGTAATGTAATTAGTGATGTTGTCAGTGATATCATTTGTGATGTCATCATTGTGGTCATAGGTTGCACAACACGGGGTGGAAAGGATAGGTGTTTTTAGGGGAATTTCAGGGGTTTTGTTGCATAAAGTTCTCACCTTTACGTCCCTGAAACTAAAGAATTTTTAAATGTCAAGGGTTTTGTTATTCCATAGTTTTTTTCCCCGTCACACTAGCCATTGGGCCTCATTACGACCCTGGAGGTAACCATGCCGCTTTTTGCGGCATGGCTACCCCCATTTAGGGTACCGGGTCTGGGTTCCCTGAATGGGGAAATACCGGGCCATTCCCACCTTGCAGGGGCCGGTATTTCCCCATTCAGGGATCTGGACCCAGTACTTCCCCATTCCCATTTCAGCCTCCATAGGGCACAATGGGAATGGGGATGATGCTAACAACGGGCACGTTAATGACAGGCCTGTTGTTACCATCCTGGTCTGATCGTGGAACCGCTAAGGGCACCTGGTACGGCCATGCACCCAAGACTCTATGCCCTGGCCGCAACCACCGCAGCATATCACGCCCATAGGGGCTTTTAACTTTGGGACCCAAGAACAAATTTATAAGCACTGAAGTTATAAGCCACTATGGGTGTGATTTGCTGCGATGGTTGTACTTATTGTAATATACTTACTGTTTGGTTTAGTAACTGGAGTACATATATTCTTTGTTAATTTCTGTGATAAAAGAAAAGATCATGTTAGTATTGTTATTTTGTAATGACTTATAATATTGAATAATCGACATTTTCTTTTTTTACCCTCATATTTAGTAGATTACAAACCAGTGTACTGTGTTTGTTGCTAAAATCATTGGGTCTGTGGGAAAAAAAATCCATGTTGGATAAAAAAAAAACATTTTTTGTTATGCTACAGTCTATTTGTTTGTTTTTAGTGTTCACTTGTTTCTGGCTAATGTTCTATATGTTGGCTTGTTCTAACTTTCTATTTTTTGTTATAATGTAGTGGTAATGATTTACCTGTTTGGTTATTGAAAATCTTGGGGCAGTTAGATACCAGTTGGCGTATTCTAACTGTTTATTTTTTTTTATATAATTTAGTGGTATTCATTTATCTGTTTAGTTGTTGTAGAATCTTGGGGCAGTTATATACCTGTTGGCATATTCTAACTGTATATTTTTTGTTATAATGAAGTGGTATTGATTTATCTGTTTGGATATTGTAAAATCTAGGGCCCGTTAGATAGCTGTTGGCATATTCTAACAGTTTATTGTTTTTTAATAGAAGTTTTGTTAATGTTTAAGTACAGATTAGTTAATACATTTTGGTTTAAGAAGATTAAATAAGCGTTTGTAAGATTTGCTGGTAATCTGTGCTTTAGAGTAATGGTACTATCATTACATTCGAACCATCCACGTTTTTTTAATGTATATACAGTACAGTGACCTTCATTGGTTGTGGCTCCTGCGTGGTAGATTATACCTATTGTTGTGAAGGTTTTCTTACCAAGTGATACTTGACCATGTGTGAATCCAGTCAGCTTGCAGTTGTTTTTGGTACCCTCTGCATTGTAACGTAGAAGCATTAGTATGACGTATTTACTATGTGTTTGTATTAGTAAGGTGGAGCGATTATCCGAATTGCAGGTAGTACATAATCTACCATGGTTTGCATTTTGAACAAGTTGCTGAAATGGAATGGATTCACAATTAGGTATGGATACATACACAAATCACTCATTTGGGATTTCTTCCTGTATAACATTGTTACAGAGAGTGCATGAATGTTTCCACATGTATGAAATCTGGAAGGTATGTTTTTGTTTTCCAGTACTTGTAGTAGGTAGGTTAAAAAATGTTGTGGATCTTCCTGTGAGTTTATAGTGAATTTCACCATTCCAGCACAGTAGTCCATTTTGTGTCTTATTCCATGAACACTATACATGCTGTCAGGATTGTTTTTTTGCGTTTCTATGAAATACTAACATTTGCAAACACAATTGGTCTGTACTGTGTAAGTAAATGTTGTCAACAATTGGTGGCAATTGACATAGAATATTCATTGCTACATTCGCCTTGCAACTTACACCAGTTATATTTTAAAGTTTAAATGGACTAGGTAGTTCTGTATCTGAGTGGGTTTTTTTTTGAGTTTGTCTTCCTTCTTTGAAGAAGTACCTGGTTTACTTTCCCTAATATGTTCTTTTTTACTTGTGGTACTTGATGAAGTATTAGTTTCTTTTACTCTCTTTGGAGGATTTGAGGTGACATCCGGTTGCATTTCTGTTTGATTTATTTTTCTTTTACAACGTTTTACTTTTTGTGGAACAGGATATGTTTTTAGATGGGGGTGTATAGTGAACAAAGTCTATTGCATTCTAAAATGCAAGGAATATCAGCGTTTACTTTGCTTGCATCAAAGTTGATTAGGAATAGACCGTCAAGTGTACGTTAGCGAGATAGTGCGACGTAGCTCATGCCTTCTTTAAAGACTGTGTTACCAATATCTATCAATGCTTTGTCCAGGGTAAGACTGTAACGCTCACCTGATTTCCACAGAGGCGCTGGGATGGACTGAGCTGTCGCCGTGTCTTCTAGTGTGACTCGTAGATCTCGGCCTTCTCCTAGGGCTGGTCCCCTTCTCACGATGTACCGGACGTGTAGAGTGAGGTGTCTGCAGATGGAAGAACAAGGATTTAGGAACTGAATTGACTGAACTTCTCCTTCCTCAGTCCTCTTATTCGAACCAAGGGCGTGGCTTGCTCACCTTAGATATATTAAGGCCGGGCTCTCCATCCTGCGTCTTTGCAGGGGCGCAAGTACCAGTTACTTCACTGGTTCACTGACAATCCTCTTGATTGTAGAGGTTGATGTTGGAAGATACCGCCGTTTACCGCACGAGCGGTTTCTTGATAGTTATTGGAGCACCCTTAATTTAGTCCCTTGCTCAGTCTCAGGGTGTCAAGATTGAAATTGTAGAGGAATGATGCGGCGAGCAGGTGAGTAGGAAAGATGACCGGTTGCTGTCACCCTTTCTAATGTCTCTTTGTCCTGCAGGTTTAGGTGCAATGGGCGCTGATGAATAAGTGCCCAGGATCGTGCAAGTGCGTATGTACGAAGAAGATGAAGCGCGGTGCACGTAAGTAAAATGACTGCTGTTTGTTTCAAAAGCACGCCTTAATGTCTCTTTTGTCCTTGCAGAGCGTGGATGCAGAGAGCGTTGCTAGATGGATGCCGGCGAACGTGCGAGCGCGTAAGTAGAAAGTTTATGGTTGGTTTAGAATGCGCCTAAAAATGTCTCCCTTTGTTTTGCAGATGCCGGCATGCAGCGCTTCTTGAAGTTCAGAACGTGCAGAGCGCAGGTAAGCAATTCAAGAATGCAATGCTTAATCAAGTCCTTTTCTTTGCAGATGTCGATGGGGAGCCGAAGAAAGCGGCGGAAGGCTTTGGAAGATGCCGCCGTATTTGGTAAGTAAGAGCGCTGCTCTCGAATTGAATTCTGCTAACCTGTTGTTTTGTCTTGGCAGGTGCAGCTGAGGATCGGATCTCTAGCAGGTAAGGAATTCGTTTTCACAGGAACTGGAGCTGAAGAATCACAGGAAGACTGGAGCTGACACGGTGAGCGTCCTGCTGCAGATGCAGAATAACGCGAAGCACGTTTCATCAATCGGGTGTGGTTTAAATAGCCTTCTGTAGTGCTTAGGCATCTTCTTCCACAGCCTCGCCCAGGTAAGAAAAGAGTTCCTGTGTTCTGATTCCAGGGAGTGGCTCCTTCCCCACCCAGACAGGAAAAGTAGTTCCAGGCAGAGAAGGATCAGAAGACCATCGAGCTGGTAAGTAAGCAGCATGGTCTGCTGCAGGTAGGTCCACCCAAGCACTCTTAAGCATTATGAGCACTTCCAGCGCCGGGACTGGTCATCTTTATGAGCCTGGTGCCACTGGTGCCAGGACAAGGTCCAAAAGGTCCCGATAGGGACTGGCTGGTACCCAGGGTCAAGGTTATGGGCCTGCTTCCAAGGATGTGAGGCAAGTCCTGACCCCTTGGAAGCAGGGATCATGACAGCACCCCCCCTCAAGGCCCCTCCCAAGCTTGACTTCTCCGGGGGTCTTGGTTTGTTAGGAAATGTTCGATGAAATTTCTTGACTAAACGAGGTGCGTGGACATGTTCTGCAGGTTCCCAAGACCTTTCCTGGGGGCCATAACCTTTCCAGTCAATCAGGTAGTATAGCCTTGATTTGGAGATTTTGGAATCTAAGATGTTTTCGATTTCAAACTCGAGTTCTCCATCAACTAGGATAGGTTCTGGAGATTTAGTCAATCGGGTCTCTGGCTGCACAGGTTTTAGTAGCGAGATATGGAAGACTGGGTGCATTTTCATATGAGGGGGCAAGTCCAACTTGACTGCCACTGGGTTTATTATGTTAGTGATTGAGTAGGGTCCCAGGTATCTTGGGTTGAAGGTGCGCGGTCCTTTTAGGGGTAAATGTTTGGTGGATAACCAGACTTGATCTCCTACTTGATATTGAGGGGCCTCCTTCCGATGTTGGTCTGCTCCTTTCTTGTATTGTTCCTTAGCCCTTTGCAGATGAGAAGTGGCTTCCTTAAAGGCTTGGGTGATTGCAGAATGGTGGTCTACTGCTGGTGTCCCTAGATCCTGAGGTGGGTCCAGATTAGAGGTTCGAGGATGGCTACCATATAAAAGAAAAAACGGGTTTTTTCCGGTTCCAGAGTGGACTGAATTATTGTAAGCGTACTCGGCTATCCAAAGGATGTCCTTCCAAGTTCTTTCTGTTTGTTGCAGCATGCCGCGTAAGTACTGTTCCAAAGTTTGATTGGTCCTCTCGGTCTGTCCGTCGGTTTGGGGGTGGTGACTGGTTGAAAGCCTTACATCAATTTGAGCCAACCGACAGCAACTCTGCCAAAAGTGGGAGACAAATTGACTTCCTCTATCCGAGATTAAAACTGAAGGAAAGCCGTGCAACCGAACAATGTTTTCGAGAAACTCCCGGGCCAGGATTGCTGCTGACGGTAGACCTTTCAGTGGGATGAAGTGCGCCATCTTGGAGAATAGGTCTACTATTACTAAGATCGTATTATATCCGGAACATGAAGGTAAGTCGGTGATGAAATCCATGGAGAGAGTATGCCAGGGACGAGGTGGGATGTCAAGTGGGCGTAAGAGGCCTGCTGGTTTCTCCTTTTGACTTTTATTTTGAGCGCACACTCCACAGGACATTACAAAGTCTCTGATATCCTTTCTCCAAGACGGCCACCAGAAGTGACGCTTGATCTTTTCCGAGGTCTTGGCCATACCGGGGTGTCTCTCCATTAGGGAGTCGTGATAACAAGAGATGACTTGATTCTGTAAACTAGCACAGGGTAGATATAACCGTTCTTGGAAGTACAATAGGTCGTTCTTCACCGCGAAGTCTTTTCCCTGAAGATGACAATTCTGTATGCCTGCTGGAGTTACAAGTTGTTTAACTTTGGCTTCAACTTCTTCGATGGATTGTGTGCCGATTAGACCTAGGATTCTTTGTTCGGGAATGATAGGTACGGGTTCAGGATTGACCATGTGCTCTTCCACTCCCATCCGGGAAAGGGCATCAGCTTTACCGTTCTTGTTGCCTGGTCGGTAGGTAATGACGAAGTCAAACTCTGCAAAAAATAGTGCCCAGCGGAGTTGTCTGGAGGATTGAGCTTTAGCTGTCTTTAGGTATTGTAAGTTGCGGTGGTCTGTAATCACTGTGACTGTGTGTCTGGCACCCAGAAGATAGTGTCGCCAGGCCTTGAAGGCGGACTTAATAGCCAGAAGTTCCTTATCGGTAATGGTGTAGTTGATTTCAGGAGCCGAGAATTTGCGGGACCAAAATGCCACGGGGTGTAACTGGTTTGTTTCTGGATCTCTTTGCGATAGGACTGCACCCATCGCAAGACTGGAGGCGTCAGTTTCTACGATGTAAGGAAGCTCTGGGCGGGGATGTCTCAAAACAGGAGCAGAGATAAACTTGGCTTTTAACTCTTGGAAGGCTTGCTCCGCCTCGGTAGACCACACAAAGCGTTTGTTTTTCCTTAGAAGGGCAGTAATGGGCTGGACTATTCGGTAGAATTCTGGAATGAATCTACGGTAGAAATTGGTGAAACCCAACATGCTTTGGACTCCTTTCACCGACGTTGGTGATGGCCACTTAATGATAGCGTCTACCTTTCTTGAATCCATGTGGACTCCATTTGGTGACAGAATGAATCCCAGAAATTCGACCTCAGTGACATGGAAAACGCACTTCTCAAGCTTGGCAAAGAGTTTATGTTGGTGAAGCCTCTCAAGAACTGCCCTGACGTGTTTCCGGTGATCGGCCTCAGAGGACGAATATATAAGGATATCGTCGATGTAGACAACTGTACACACGTCAATTAGTTCTCTGAGGACGTCATTCATGAAGTACTGGAAGCCGGCCGGGGCGTTACATATTCCAAAGGGCATTACTTGATACTCAAATAATCCATACTTGGTGCGGAAGGCCTTCTTCCATTCGTCGCCCTCTTTTATTCGGACCAAGTGGTAAGCTCCTCTGAGATCCAACTTCGTATAAATGTGAGCATTCTTGACTTGGTCTAGAAGTTCAGGGATCAATGGCAAAGGATATCTGTTCTTGACTGTAATCTGATTCAGGGCGCGATAATCGATACATGTTCTGAGATCCCCTTCCTTTTTCGGAACGAAGAACAGAGCTGAAGAGGCTGGAGACTTAGAAGGACGAATAAATCCATTGGCCAGGTATTGGTCCAAATACTGCCTAAGGTGGATATTTTCTGGTTCGGTGAGAGCATAGATCCTACTACATGGAGGAGTGGACCCAGGTACCAGGTCTATCTGACAGTCGTATGACCTGTACGGGGGTAGGGAGTTGGCTTGTTCTTTCTGGAAGACATCTTGGAACTCTAGATATTCAGGAGGCAGTTGGGGACCCTCAGATGTAATTGCTGCCAGCTTAATGTCAGACTTAAGATAACAAATGGAGGCACATTCCGGAAACTGAATCGTCTTTGCTCGCCAATCAATTTGAGGATTGTGTTTTTCTAACCAAGGGATCCCCAGGATAATTTGAAACTGAGGGGCCTTGATCACATCAAACACGATCTCCTCACGATGTCCATTTTGGCTTACTAACGTCACTCCCTCGGTGGTATGGGTAACTGGTCCGGAAGCTATTTCCGTACCATCCACTGTGGTAATAACGTCTTTAACCATTTTAGGACAGAGAGGTAGATTCATCCTGGATGCCAATCTCGCGATCCACATAATTGCCGATTGCTCCACTGTCAATGTATGCCTTGATGGCATGCAAACGATCTGACTTCTCGGGGCTTATTAGGACCATGGGCACGATGAAATGCGAGGTCAAAGAACTGGTTTTAATGCTCGGCAAGCGGACCTCTACACTTGTCGGGCGAAGTCGTTTCCCGATTCTGGCTTTTCGATGCTTTTGTCGGAAGCTCCCACGGTCTTCTTAGCAGGTTTCACCGGGCATTCACGAAGAAAATGTCCTGAATTCCCACAATAGAGGCACAATTGCAGCTGTCTTCTTCTTTCTCGTTCCTTTTGTGTTAATGGCCCTTTCACGACTCCTATTTGCATGGGTTCTACGGTATCGACTCCTTTGGCGGAACTCTGTGGTCTTGAAAAAACCCGATATATTCAGAACAATCTTGCGGAGGATTTACTACTTGGGCCAGGACATCTTTGAGTTCTCCACGCAACCCCCTATAAAACAGCGTAATCCTTTTATCCTCGGGCCATCTGGCTTCAACTACCAGTCTGTTAAATGATGCAATATATGCCAGAAGATCCTGATTACCTTGTCGTAAAGAGAGGAGTTCGTTATCTAAGGCCTGTCCCTGAGAGTGTCTGGCAAATAGTCTTTCCATACTGGACTGGAAGGCCTGAAAATTACGAAGAATCGGGTCATCCTCGGTTACCAGGGGAATTGACCAGTCTGCAGCACTGCCACTTAGATGTGAAAGTACGAAGGCCACTTTGGCCTGATCAGTGGGAAATGCAGCTGGCCTACACAGGAAGTGCAGACGACATTGATTGATGAACACTGCAAACCTTTTGGGATTGCCTGAGAAGCGTTCGGGTGGAGCCAAAGGCACATTTCCAGGTAGATTAATTTGTACAGGATTAGTGGAGGTCGCTGGGATATTACCCCCCCTGGGGTCGGCAGCGGTGTTTGCCCCGCCTGCGTTTGTAACAACTGTCTAGCAAGATCATCTGTGCGCTCTTTGGACACAATTAGCTCCCTCCTTAGGGCGTTTGTTTCCTGGCGCGCTGCTAGTACTTCTCCTCTTAATTCCCCTAGCAACTGGGCTAGTTGGTCAGTATCTGAGGTTTCCATTGCGCCTGGGTGGAGGATTTGTGGTGGGCTTCGCGTTCTGTAATGCTCACCTGATTTCCACGGAGGCGCTGGGCTGGACTGAGCTGTCGCCGTGTCTTCTAGTGTGACTCGTAGATCTCGGCCTTCTCCTAGGGCTGGTCCCCTTCTCACGATGTACCGGACGTGTAGAGTGAGGTGTCTGCAGACGGAAGAACAAGGATTTAGGAACTGGATTGACTGAACTTCTCCTTCCTCAGTCCTCTTATTCGAACCAAGGGCGTGGCTTGCTCACCTTAGATATATTAAGGCCGGGCTCTCCATCCTGCGTCTTTGCAGGGGCGCAAGTACCAGTTACTTCACTGGTTCACTGACAATCCTCTTGATTGCAGAGGTTGATGTTGGAAGATACCGCCGTTTACCGCACGAGCGGTTTCTTGATAGTTATTGGAGCACCCTTAATTTAGTCCCTTGCTCAGTCTCAGGGTGTCAAGATTGAAATTGTAGAGGAATGATGCGGCGAGCAGGTGAGTAGGAAAGATGACCGGTTGCTGTCACCCTTTCTAATGTCTCTCTTTGTCCTGCAGGTTTAGGTGCAATGGACGCTGATGAATAAGTGCCCAGGATTGTGCAAGCGCGTATGTACGAAGAAGATGAAGCGCGGTGCACGTAAGTAAAATGACTGCTGTTTGTTTCAAAAGCACGCCTTAATGTCTCTTTTGTCCTTGCAGATCGTGGATGCAGAGAGCGTTGCTAGATGGATGCCGGAGAACGTGCGAGCGCGTAAGTAGAAAGTTTATGGTTGGTTTAGAATGCGCCTAAAAATGTCTCCCTTTGTTTTGCAGATGCCGGCATGCAGCGCTTCTTGAAGTTCAGAACGTGTGGAGCGCAGGTGCAGCTGAGGATCGGATCTCTAGCAGGTAAGGAATTCGTTTTTACAGGAACTGGAGCTGAAGAATCTCAGGAAGACTGGAGCTGACACGGTGAGCATCCTGCTGCAGATGCAGAATAACGCGAAGCACGTTTCATCAATCGGGTGTGGTTTAAATAGCCTTCTGTTGTGCTTAGGCGTCTTCTTCCACAGCCTCGCCCAGGTAAGAAAAGAGTTCCTGTGTTCTGATTCCAGGGAGTGGCTCCTGCCCCACCCAGACAGGAAAAGTAGTTCCAGGCAGAGAAGGATCAGAAGACCATCGAGCTGGTAAGTAAGCAGCATGGTCTGCTGCAGGTAGGTCCACCCAAGCACTCTTAAGCATTATGAGCCCGGCGCTTCTAGCGCCGGGAGAAATCATCTTTATGAGCCTGGTGCCACTGGCGCCAGGACAAGGTCCAAAAGGTCCCGATAGGGACTGGCTGGTACCCAGGGTCAAGGTTATGGGCCTGCTTCCAAGGATGTGAGGCAAGTCCTGACCCCTTGGAAGCAGGGATCATGACAAAGACCTTGTGATTTATGAATGGTGACTGCGTATGCAAGAGTTAGAGAAAATTGTTCTCTGCGTACATACATGTCTTTGAAGAGAAGGAATCGAGCTGTTGAGCGTCCTATCTTTTTCACTTCTGAGAGTTTGTCAAAGAGAAAATTGACAAACTGAATGTTTTTTTCATGTGGGTATGTTTGAAAGCCAACAACTGAGCCCACTGCTCCATTAACTAGTCCATGATCCACGTCAAGGTTACGTTTAAGCATTACTCTACAATTTAAGGATAATTTTAATATTTTTTTCCAATCCAGCTGTGTTGGAGATTGAATTTTCTAAACGATTTAGTCCTGTTTTGGCTTGCTCACATATGGGTAGTGTCATACCATGTACGTTTAGTTTGTCTGTGGCGCTAATTTCAATTATTGGTTGCATTTCTTTTTTTAACATTGTTTCATTGAATTTGAAACAGCTTGCAAGAGTTGGCACTAAGGCCATACAATTGACATTTTTGTGCGCTAATTGTTCCATAACATCCATAGCACATGCATTATCGCCATAAAGTGCATGAATGTGCCCGCTTTTCAATATTGCTTGTGCTTCTCGAGATAGTATACCAACTCTAATACTTTTTAAGATGTTGGCATAAGTGAGATCTGCAGATTGCCGCATGTTTTCTGTTAATTCTCTGTATTGGAAATGTTTCCAAAGGTTGACATTTCCTATGCTGCCAACAGTTTTACAGCAGAGTTTGTGTCCTAAGGTTTTAAAAATAGGCTCACCTTTCACTGGTGTCAATTGAAGAAGATCTCCGAAAACAATAATGTGTTTTCTTCCAGAGAGCTCTTCGTAGTTTGTTTTGAGTACTTCTTGCAATCTGAAGTGAATCAAAGCCAACATTAGGTTGGAGACCATGCTCACTTCATCTATTAGTAGCATTTTCATTTGTTTTAATACTCTGCGTAGTTGCATTGCAGCTTCTGTAGAAAGTTTGTAATAGTCTCATTTGTTTTGGTGTTCTACTGGCAGGAGTAGTAATCGGTGAAAAGTGACAACGCCTATGTTGTAGGCAGCTAAACCTGTGGGGGCAGTGACAACAGCTGACAGTTTGTTGTTTGTCAATTGTTGAAGGCATGTGCTGATGATTTTGATTAAGAATGTTTTGCCAGAACCATCTTCACCACTGATGTACAGTAGTATAGGTTTGTAATTTTGGCAGGTGCATTATTTATTTTCATGTTCCACACAATGTGCAATTTCTTTTGTTACTTCTTGAAAAATGCTACGCTGCTCATTGTTTAGTTTTGATGGTAGTATAGTTAAGTCTTCTTTATCTTCATACTGACACATGGGGCCTCATTACGACCCAGGCGGTAAGTTACCGCCTGGGCCGTGACTTTACCACCATGGCGTAAACTATGTTTACGCCATGGTGGTTGGCGGACTTACCGCCCCATTCCGACCTTGGCGGGGCGGTAAGTCCCCAATCCCCATTTACCCTTCCCCATTCCCATTTTTGCCCCATAGGGCATAATGGGAGTGGGGAAGGCGTTAATTACGCCACCGTAAATTACGGTGGTGTAATTAACTCCATGGTCCCTTAGCGCCATGGATTTTAACACCTGCTAAAAGCAGGTGTTAAATCCGCCATGGCGCTAAGGGACCTCGTACTCAGGCGGTAAGGGTCGGCGCTGTTTACGGCGCCGTAAACCCCTTACCGCCTGAGTTGTAATGAGGGCCATGGGGTTTTCAACTTCCGTCATAGCTAATTTTGCCTCATTTGCTATTAGTGACTATCCAGTGGTTCTTGGCTTCCTGTTACAGAAAGTTGACTACTGTCAGGAGTGTCCTTATCTAGTTGGGCCTGGAGTTCTTCTTCGTGTTGCTCTTCATTGTGCAACATTGTTTTGTAGTGTGTAAAATTTACATCAGTTATAGTGCTTTCATTTGCTAAAGCAGGTGTTAAATCCGCCATGGCGCTAAGGGACCTCGTACTCAGGCGGTAAGGGTCGGCGCTGTTTACGGCGCCGTAAACCCCTTACCGCCTGAGTTGTAATGAGGGCCATGGTGTTTTCAACTTCCGTCATAGCTAATTTTGCCTCATTTGCTATTAGTGACTATCCAGTGGTTCTTGGCTTCCTGTTACAGAAAGTTGACTACTGTCAGGAGTGTCCTTATCTAGTTGGGCCTGGAGTTCTTCTTCGTGTTGCTGTTCATTGTGCAACATTGTTTTGTAGTGTGTAAAATTTACATCAGTTATAGTGCTTTCATTTGCTTTGAAAGCATTTTCGTAGGAGTCATTGTTATCTAGTATTTCTTCTTCTTTTCTCCATGGTTTAAAGAGTTGTAGCAGGGACATGTAATATAGTTCTTTATGTTGAGGAGTCTTTAATGAAAATTTGACATGATTTATTAAATTTGGTTTGGTGAGTTTTACTAAGCTGCCTTCACAATTTGTCACTCTATATCTACCTTTTTTTTCATCGGGTTAAATAATATTTTTGTATGTGAAGTTTTGGGCTATGTGGTATAGACACATGGTTTCCAGAGTGGTACTTCTGTTTGGGTAGTATGTGTCAAGCAAATTGTTTTTCAAAATGTCTTGGCTGTTGGGATCATTTTTGGCTATTGTTTCTATGTCGTCGTACGATTTGAGAACTCTTTTTCTAGATTTAGCAGGACCAAGACTTAGCCATACTATATTTTCAGATTTACCATATACAGCAGTACCGGTTAAACAATCTGCTGCTTCATAGGAGCCACATACTCTATGGGAGAGCATTTTTATGCCCAAGCTGTATAATTTCTGAGACACTGTTGTGTCTGATGACAGGTCATTCCAGAGGTCTTGAAGCTCTGTTTTTTCTGCTTTGGTTAAGTATGCTGTAACATATCGTGCAACTGCAGTGGAATTGTCTGCAATGTACTGCACATCTATGTTTGCATTCCATAAGAGGGCAATGATTGCATTGTAATCATTGATATATTTTTCTTCTTCTGTTCTTTTTATGTAATATGTATTTTTAGGTGATTTACCTTTAACACTATGTCTAACTGAAGACATGAAGTTGTTTACTTGACCTGTTTTTGTAACTGGTCTAGGGAAACCAAAGCAGCATTTGATGTAGTATTTCCCTTTTGTTTTTGTATTTGCGACAATATTTGCCACATTGTGTCTTTGAAATTGTAAAATGTGTGCATGAAGATCACTATTTGTTGCTTCCGTAGGAACATTTTAATCCATAAAAGCATGTGAATATGTGGTGATCCCCTGGCTTGGAATTCTTGATGATGAAAATATCTTGAAACATTAACAGGATCTACAGAACAAAGTTCTCCAGGTGTTAGTACATCTATGTTTGTTTTGTTTTTGTTTGATATGCGTATGAAATCATGTAAATCTTCCCATGCATATTCTGCACAACTTAATGTAACAAACTAAGTTGGTGGGCCAAGGTTTCTAATCATACAACGTACATCTCCATGACGTCGGAACCAGTACTCTTTAGTACCACGCATGTTTGCTAATAGATTTGTAATACTTGATTGTAAAATCTCATCTTTTTCTTGCACTTTTTGTAATAATTGTGTAGCTGAGATATTTTGAATTTGGGTTCCTGATTTTAATGTGTGTGCAACTCCGTAACATATAGTTGCTAGTTCACTTTCAAAGAGTAGGTGGAATATGTATTCCCAGATTTAGACAAAATGTGGATCTTCAGAATACATTCGTAACGAGCGGTATTCTGATGCTGTTATCTGAGTGGGTCTATCATCGTACCTTCCTCCTTTGCCAGTAGGAAAGAGTAGAGGAAAAGCAAGTGCTTCTGTACTTTTTTCCCATATGCTGATCCTTTCGTTTGTCGCATTTGGTACGTTTCTAGTGCATCTTTTACGGTGTCATTAGAGTATAATGGATGAATTGTATAATGGTCTAAAGTATTTGATACTGTAGCAGGATCTAGGAGCTCAAATTGACCAGTTTCTGGTGCTTCTTGAATTATTTCAGTGGTTTCCTTCAAGTTTTCTTCAATATTCATTTCTTTGTAGTATTCATTATTGTCTTTTAGATATTGCAAGGCTTGTCTAACTTTATGCAAGTCTACCAGTTGTTGCCAACATTTTTTTGTCTTTTGTAGGTACACCATTTACGAAGATAATTAAAGATTTCTCCATTGGACGTTGCACTCCCAGAGTGTGCACATTTTGTTTTAGATTTAATGGTAAATACACTACTTTGCCACAAATGCTTTTCACCAATTCAGAGGGAGATAATGTTGCTGCTTTTGGTTGAAGGCGTACTATTGCTTGAAAGGGTTGCACTGTTTGAATTATGATGCTCTCATATAAATTGAGTTGTTGTAGGGGTTTTGGTAGAGGGAATAATTCCAAATTATTTGCGATAGCAAGTGAAGGAGTTTGGTTGTTGTCAAGTTTTATAGTGCAGTAACTGCAAAGTATTAAGGGGTCAGTTATTTCATATTTGTTTTGTGCTATACGTTAGAGAGCTAATTCAAACCATTTAGAATCTTCATTGTGTTCTATTTTGTATGTTAGGTCTACAGTTTTTGTGTTACTTTTATAAAAAGTTCTGCGGCAACATACACACACATGGTTTGGTACTTCAGCAGATGTACTTTTAAATTTTAGTATTTCTTTTTTGTATGTGTGTAGTAGAAGGTTGCCATGCGTAGAATTTGTGCTAGTCTGTTGTAAAGCTATTGCATTTTGTAAGTGACTAACACTTCCAAAACATTTTTTCTGCATATAGTCGATTTCTTCAAGTAGGTCTTCTGTTGTACCATGTAGAAGAATGTTATTTAAATTGGCTAGTGCTAAAGCAGGACTTTTAGCATAGCACAGTTTATAGACTAGATTTCTTATAGTTGAATGATGTGTTGATATCATTTTGATGTGATGGAAGGTGGTTTTGCAAATAGGTCCTGAAATGCAGGCTAATGAATGTCCTTGTAGTCCTGTGTACTTGCGCACTGGAAAGGTATCCATATTTTTCAGTAGTTTAATTTTGATTTTGTCTTTGCCTTTCACATACAGATTGAGGAATTGGCGTAAAGACTTGAAAGATTTTTTGGGAATGTTACACATTGACGTGCATGGCCATTTGTATATTAGACGTTCTGGTTCAGTTGAATGGAGAGGTAATTCTAAGTTTTCTGGGGATATTTTTGTAAGCAGTATTTCTTGTTCCATTATGGTATTATTAACTTTTCATAACCTCGTCCACTGCTATGTATGGCAATTGTATTTGTTTGCTTTTGTTTGTATCCTTCTTCATTAAAATATGGTTCTGTGCTTGTGGTGTGACTCCACTCACCTCCACAGATATTTAAGAAGTTATTTTTGTTGAAATTTCGTTTATTCAGAAGTCTTTTTTCTAATTTAGTCATTAGTTTTTTTAGTGGTTTCATTTTGTTTAACACTAAAATAAATAACTTTCTTTTGAGAAGGATTGCACTGTCTATCAAAGCTTCTAAGATTAATTTTCTACAGTACGCTTTAAGGGTTGTGCATGATTTCTCTCCTGTATCTATAACATTTTGAAGGACTCTGTGGCAGAACATTTTTGCTAAAATAAATTTGTTGCTATGCTTACTTGGCACTATATCAAGATTTATAGGAACAGTTTTAGAAGTAGTGTTAGCTGAATTCTTGTTAATCGTTTTCTGTTTCGTTTTACATTTTGATAGAGGTGGCAATGTTTCTGTACTTGAAGCTTGTGTTGTTTCACTAAATCACTGTATTAGCTGTTTTGTTTGAACTTTTTGTACAATTCTGTTAGAGATGCATGCTTATTTTGGACACTTTTATTTTCATTTGCTCTGCGTCTGTGTTGCTTTCTATGGACTGATTTTTGGTAGGCATTCTTTAGGGTCTGTTGAAAAAATAAAGAAGGTATGGGTTGCGGTATTCTACAATGTATATGTGCTGTGTGCATGAGTGTCTGAGTATGATGATAAAGATGTATGTGATGGTGTGTGATTGTGCATTGGGCAACTAGAACTAGTTGGGATGGGTATTCTTGAATGTATGTGCCACTAAACTGGGGTTCAGATGATAGTAGAAAGTAAGCTAGTGGTGAGGAGAAGCACAAAAAGTAAATCTAATGGTATAGAATTAAAACAGTTCTTTGTTCTATAATATTAAAATTCTAGGGGCTCAGTTATGTCATTTGTGCACCGAAAAATGATGATTTGTGCGCCATTCTGCCTGTAAATCCCTGTTTAACAAATGGGGATTTGTGGAAAGAATGGTGCATAATCTCTGTTTTTAGGCGCAGAAATAGCACGAATGAACCCCACAGTGTGTTTGAGTAATAGTAAAAATATTATGGTAGTATTTAACTTACTTTTTTGTGGAATGAGCAGGTTTCTTCTGAGTTGTTGTTTGTACTTCACATTCTGCTGCTGATTTTCAGGAGAGTGGTCTTCACTGCAATTGTACAGGAAAAATATTAGTAATGTTGTGTTTTTATAGCACTGATGTTAATTTAGACATTGATGTGTATGTTTTTGTACAAGTATTCTTGTTTGATATCTGAACATAGTGTATACATGCAATTTCGTTTGACTACGTGCAGTCTTTACATTTTACTTTAAATATGTTAGTTCAACATGCTTTGCAAATGTGTCTGTAAAAAGAAATTAAATATCAGATAGGTTTGGATGTGACAGTTGATTATAGCAGATGGGAAAAATGACAGTAAGTTCATTTTATAGGTTATACAAGTTAAAGTCAGTTAATCTGTTTATATGAATTTATGCGAATTGTACATGTACTATACAGAAAATATGCATACCTGTAGTTTGTGTTCATGCATATGGATATGCATGCAGCTGCAAGTAGAAATCTTGGAGACTTGTACAGTATTTCTTGTAGTAGGTGCTTTTCAATGATATGACACTTGTACTCAGAGTGATTAACAGTACATTTGAAGTGCTGATCTATGATGATGGAGTTAGATGTAGAGGTCTTGGATGTGATTGGTGGATGGTCGTGTGACTGTTTAGCTGTATCCAATGAGGAAATCTCACAGAGAGTGAAGTGGAAATGGTAGAAGGGCTGTCCATGTTACGCTATGTCTGAGAAGGGCTGTCCATGTTACGCTATGTCTGCGGACATGGCGTAGTCCGCGGACATCGTGTGTTACATATGGGGATTTTGGGGTGAGGAGGCATGCAAATGAGAATGAGCAGAGCAACGGATTGGTCAGTAAAGTTTAGTGGGTGTGTTGTGCCAGGAGAGAGTTTGTCAGATAGTCCTTTTCTTGAGTGAAGAACAGAGAGCTATATCTGTGTGTTTCAGAAAACAGATTGTTTGGATTTTGGGAGACTCGTGGATACATTGGTTGAAGGAGCATGCAGAAAGCTGTGGAGTAGCTGTAGATCTTAGATATTTACATGTGGAAGTGCACTGGCATGGAGTATGTGGAATGAAGTGGTTGGACTTGCTACCTCCCTATGCCACTTTGGAGACAGAGCATCATCCAGACATAATGATAATTCATTGTGGAGGGAATAGTTTAGGACATGTGTCTGGAATTTCTTTGCAATTTGCAATGAAAGAAGGACTCGGAAAGGTCATGGACATGTTTCCAAATTCTCAAGTAATTTTTTCTCGGATTGCGCAGAGACAAATATGACTGTGGTCTTCTTCATTTGGTCCACAAATGGAGAAAGTGAGGCGTAATGTCAATAAGGCTGTTTGTGCATTTCTAAGAGATGTTGGCATGTCCTCTTTTCACAATGAAAATATTATGTTTTGTAGCACATACATTTTTTGCAGAGATGGAGTCCATCTTACTTATGCTGGCAATCAGATTTTTCTGAGAAATGTACAAAATGCATTGCAACCTTTTTTGGATTTACAGCCATCCATTTTGCAGTAGGTGTTTACCATTTCAAGTTTTTCAAACACAAACACCACCAAAAGGCTCTTTTCAGAGTCACCACTTCCTCCCAGAGAAAAGTGCAATGGTTATGTAGGGCAGCACCCCAAAAGTTTAGATGTCCGCGAACTGTCTGCGGACTTCTAAAAATGCACAGGGCCCTGCTCCATTTATTTGCCATTTCTATTTTTAGACTGTGAAAGGCGCTTCCTGAAAAGAGCCTTTTTTTATTTTTGTTGTGTTATACTTTTTTTGTTTTTTTACACACAACACACAACACACAACACACTAGGAGAGGAGGGGAAAGGAGGGTAAGGGGGGACACCAACCACGGGGATAAGAAAGGGCGGGTGGAGAGAGGAAGATGTAGGGTGGGCCTTACTTAGGTAGTGGGCAGGTCTTCTCGTGCTGTGAGACCGTAGTCTCGAAAGCACTATGAAGTCTCTCCCCCCTGCAGAGTACTGTGTCACAGTACATACACACAACTGTGACCCTCGAAAGGTAAGGGTCATCAGCATTATGAATGGCCTGTGAGGCAGCTGGAGGGATGCGCTCCCCCACAGGAGTGTCCCTTGTGGTGACAGGAGCGGAAACGGAGGATGTAGTAGAGGAACTCAACCTACTACGCACCTTGCAAGATACAACCTTGCGAATGGCCACACCGTGGAAAGACTTTAGGTGTCGCTTCATAGTTGTCATACCAAAGCTGTACGAACCAGGTCTCCCGCGACTGAGCACCATTTTGCACTTGTTGGAGGTGACTTTGTTCGCACGCTCCTTGGGTAAGTTGCCATGAATAGTAAATAAACACCACACCCAAGAGTCACAGCGTGTGCTGGTAGTACGGACTTCCACTACCTCATCCTCTTCATCCTCCTCTACATCCTCACGCCTGTTCCCCCTCTTCAGGCCCTTGGGGAGATGGTGGTAATGGAGGTGGTGGGGGTGGTGCTGAAGCAGATGTAGCACCAGTTGGCAGTGGAGGAGCCATGGATGCCATCAGGTTTCAGATGAAAATCTGGAAAGTTGGTAGCAACATGCACTGTGTTCTGTAAGATATCCAGAAACACAATGAGAATGAGTTCTGGGGTGTGGCCTATTATAGGGGTGCTGGTGCCGGTCGGCGGACATCCGCTCCGTCCGTGGACGGATC
Organism: Ambystoma mexicanum; assembly: GCF_040938575.1. Lineage (NCBI taxonomy): Eukaryota > Metazoa > Chordata > Amphibia > Caudata > Ambystomatidae > Ambystoma > Ambystoma mexicanum. The sequence goes on from NC_090933.1 coordinate 373,969,509, forward strand.
GAATACCAAAAAAAGGCTCAAAAAGTCCCACTAATACTTCTATGTTACAATGCAGCTGGTACCAAAAACAACTGCAAGCTGACTGGATTCACACATGGTCAAGTATCACTTGATAAGAAAACCTTCACAACAATAGGTATAATCTACCACAAAGGAGCCACAACCAATGCAGGTCACTACACTGCATATATAAAAAAAAGAATTGTGGATGGTTCGAATGTAATGATAGTACCATTACTCTAAAGCAGAGATTACCAGCAAATCTTATAAACCCTTATTTACTATTCTTAGAACCAAAATTGAATAACTAATCTGTACATAAACATTAATAAAACTTCAATTAGAAAACTATAAACTGATAGAATACGCCAACAGTTATCTAACTTCCCCAAGATTCTGCAACAACCAAACAGATAAATCAATACCACTAAAATATAAGAAGAAATAAACAGTTTGAACACGGCAACAGGTATCTAACTGGTCCAAAAATCTGCAACAACCCAACAGATAGATGAGTAACTTGAAATATAAATAAAAACTATAATCAATTAGAATACACCAACAGGTATCTAACTGCCCCAAGATTCTGCAACAACCAAACAGATAAATCAATACCACTAAAATATTAGAAGAAATAAACAGTTAGAATACGCCAACAGGTATCTAACTGCCCCAAAGAAATCTGCAAAAAGCCAACAGATAGGACAATAGCCAGAAACAACAAATAAACACTGAAAGCAAAGAAAGAAATATATTGTACATAACACAAAAAGGTTTTATTTTAATCCAGCATGGCTTTTTTTACCACAGACCCAATGATCTATTAAAAAAACCCTGAAACTGAGCAAATTGCATAGTACACTGATTTGTAAACTACTAAATATGAGGGTTGAAATAATGCAGAAATGTCTATTATGCAATGCAATAACTCATTATGAACTACCTAAACTAACATGATATTTTTTTATCACAGAAATTGAAAAAGAAAATCTGCTCCAGTTACCCAAGTCATGAAAAAATATATGCAATCACCAAAAAATCAAACAGTAAATACATAATAATTGTTTTTCAAAATGTCCTGGCTATTGGGATCATTTTTGGCTATTGTTTCTATGTCCTCATATGATTTCAGAGCTCTTTTTCTAGATTTAGCAGGACCAAGGCTTAGCCATACTATATTTTCAGATTTTCCATACAAAGCACTACCGGTTAAACGGTTTGCATCCACATTCTCTATGAGAGCATTTTTATGCCTAAGCTATACAATTTCTGAGACAGTGTTTCGTCCGATGATAGGTCATCCCAAATTTCTTGAAGCTCTGTTTTTTCTGCTTTGATTAATTAGGCAGTAACATATTGTGCAACTGCAGTGGAATTGCCTGCAATGTACTGCACATCTATGTTTGCATTCCATAAGAGGGCAATGATTGCATTGTAATCATTGATATATTTTGCTTCTTCTGTTCTTTTTATGTAATATGTGTTCTTAGTTGATTTACCTTTAACACTATGTCTAACTGATGACATGAAGTTTTTTACTTGACCTGTTGCTGTAACTGATCTAGGGAAACCAAAGCAGGATTTGGTGTAGTATTTCCCTTTGTTTTTGTATTTGCGACAACAAAATTTCCCACATTCGTTTCTTTGAAATTGTAAAATTTGTGCATGAAGATCACAATTTGTTGTCTGTAAAGGAATTTCACAAGTGACATATGTTTCGATAAACTGTAAAACAGTGGCATCACTATCTTGACCAAATTTAGGAGCATCTTTAATCCATAAAAGCATGTGGATATGTGGTGCTCCTCTGGATTGGTATTCTTTTCTCCAAAAGAAGTGTTGCACTTCTCCGAGGGGAGGAACAGTTTTATTACAAATGAAGTGTAGCATAGCAATGAAGCGATGATGGAAATATCTTGAAACATTAACATGATCTAGAGAGCAGAGTTCCCCAGGTGTTAGTATATCTATGTTTGTTTTGTTTTTGTTTGATATGCGTAGGATATCATGAAAATCTTCCCATGTATATTCTGCACAACTTAATGTGACAAACTAAGTGGTTGGGCCAAGGCTTCTTATCATACAATGTACATCTCTGTGACGTCAGAACCAGTATTATTTTTTACTACGCTTGTTTGCTAACAGATTTGTAATGCTTAATTGTAGAACCTCATTTTTTTCTTGCACTTTTTGTAGTAATTGCGTAGATGACATATTTTGAAAATGGGTACCTGATTTCAATGTGTATGTAATTCTGTAGCATAGAGTTGCTAGTGCACTTTCAAAGAGTAGGTGGAATATGTATTCCACACTTTGGGCCTCATCACGACTTTGGCGGTAACCCTTAAATCTGGTGGTCACGCTATTACCGCCAGATTTAAGGGTTTGCCAAATCAGGACTTCAGCGGATTTCGTCCCAGCTCTTGGCTGGGGGGAAATCCGCCGAAAATGTGTGCTATTGCCACCAGCGGGAAATCCGCCGGCGGTAAGAGCGTGAATATTCCCCATTGAGCCCAATGGGGAATGGGCAATTCCCGAATGGGCTCAATGTGGAATGGGGAATTACATTACCGCCAAACTCGTGATCCGGTGCTATTAGCGCCGGGGAGTTCGGCGGTAGGGCTAATACCGCCAGCGTTACCTCCAAAATCGTGATCAGGCCCTTTGTCTAAATCTGGGACCTTCAGAATACATTTGTAACGAGTGGTATTCTGATGCTGTTATCTGAGTGGGTCTATCATTGTACCTTCCTCCTTTCCCAGTAGGAAAGAGTAGAGGAAAAGCATGTGCTTCTATACTTTTTTCCCATATGCTGATTGGTGATCCTTTGGTTTGCCACATTTGGTATGTTTCTAGTGCATCATCTATAGTGTATTTAGAGTCTAATGGATGAATTGTATAATGGTCTAAAATATTGAATACCGTAGCAGGATCTAGAAGTTCAAATTGACCAGTTTTTGTGTCTCTTGAATTATGTCAGTGGTTTCCCTCAGGTTTTCTTCAATATTAATTTCTTTGTAGTATTCATTATTGTCTTTTAGATATTGCAAGGCTTGTCTAACTTTATGTACGTCTACGAGTTGTTGACCCATTGTTTTGTCTTTTGTAGGTACACCATTTACTAAGACAATTAAAGATTGATCTATTGGACTTTGCACTCCCAGAATGTGTAGATTTTCTTTCAAATCTAATAGTAAATAAACTACTTTGCCACAAATGCCTTTCACTAATTCAGAGGGAGGTAATTTTGCTGTTTTTGGTTGAAGGTGTATTAATGCTTGAAATTGATGCACTGTTTGAATTATGATGCTCTCATATAAATTGAGTTGTTGCAAGGGTTTTGGTAGTGGGAATAATTCCAAGTTATTTGTGATAGCATGTGAAGATATTTGATTGTTGTCAAGTTTTGCAGTGCAGTAACTGCAAAGTATTAAGGGGTCATTTATTTCGTATTTGTTTTCTGCTATAAGGCAGAGAGCTAATTCAAACCATTTGGAGTCTTCATTGGCTTCTATTTTGTATGTTATGTCTGCAGTTTTTGTTCTACTTTTAGAAAAAGTTCTGCGGCAACGCACACACACATGGCTTGTACTTCAGCAGATGTACTTTTAAATTTTAGTATTTCTTTTTTGTATGTGTAGTAGAAGGTTGCCATTTGTAGAATTGTTCCTAGTCTGTTGTAAAGCTATTGCATTTTGTAAGTGGCTTTCAGTTCCAAAATATTTTCTCTGGATATGCTCTATTTCTTCGAGTAGGTCTTAGGCTGTACCATGTAGAAGATTGTTATTTAAATTACCTAATGCTAAAGCTGGACTTTTAGCATAGTACAGTTTATGGATAGATGTCTTGTAGTTGAATGGTGTGTTGATATCATTTTGATATGATGGAAGGTGCTTTTGCAAATAGGTCCTGAAATGCATGCTAATGAATGTCCTTGTAGTCCTGTGTATTTGCACACTGGACAGGTATCCATATTTTGTAGTAGTTTCATTTTCAATTTGTCTTTGCCTTTCACATACTGATTGAGGAACTGGCGTAAAGATTTGAAAGATTTTTTGTCAATGTTACACATTGACGTGCACGGCCATTTGTACACTGAATGTTTTGGTTCAGTCGGATGGAGAGGTGATACTGAGTTTTCTGGGGATATTTTTGTAAGCAGCATTTCTTGTTCCATTATGGTATTATTACGTTTTTCATACCCTCGTCCACTGCTATGTATGGCAATTGTGTTTGTTTGCTTTTGTTTGTAAGCTTCTTCATTGAAATATGGTTCTGTGATCGTGGTATGACTCCATTCAACTCCACAGATATTTAAGAATTTATTTTTTTGACATTCTGTTTATTGGGAAGTCTTTTTTTTGTTTAGTAGTTAGTTTTATTAGTGGTTTCATTTTGTTTAACACTAAAATAAATAGCTTCCTTTTGGGAAGGATTGCACTGTCTATGGGAGCTTCTAAAATGAATTTTCTACGGTAGGTTTTAAGGGTAGTGCATGATTTCTCTCCTGTTATTGTAAGATTCTGAAGGAATCTGTGGCAAAACATTTTTTGTAAAATACTTTATTTGGTTTGGTTACTTGCCACTACATCAAAATTTATAGGAGCAGTGTTAGTATTTGTATTTGTATTTGTTTTATTTGTAACGCGCACCATCAGGCCCGGAGGCATCAGGGCGGAACTTAGACATGGTTACATGAGCAAACAGTTACATATATTCAACAAATTTACAGTACAGGGTAATCAGGGCATACACGCAATATATACAAATATACAGACGTAGCCTGGGGCAAGCGTTTGCAGAAGTGGGTCTACGTAGCTTGGGGCAAGCGTTTGCAGAAGTGGGTCTAAGTAGTAGTGGTAGCTGAATTCTTGTTAATTACTTTCTTGTTTAGTTTTACATTTTGAAAGAGGATGCAAAGTTTTGTACTGGAAGCTTTTTTTGGTTTGCTTAATGACTCTATTAGATCTTTTATTTGAACTTTTTGTACAAATTCTGCTGGACATGGATGCTTATTTTGGACACTTTTATTTTCATTTGTTCTACTTCTGTGTTGCTTTCTACGGACTTGCTTTTTGGTAGGCATTCTTTGTGGTCTATTGGAAAAAGAAGGTATGGGTTGGGCTGTTCTGCAATGTATGTGTGCTGTGTGCATGAGTGTCTGAGTATGATAGTAAGGATGTATTTGGAGGTGTGTGATTGTGCAATGGGCAGCTACAACTAGTTGGGAAGGCTATTCTTGTATTTGTGTATTACTTTACTGGGGTTCAGATGACAATACAAAGTAAGCTAGTGGTGAGGAGAAGCACTAATGCTAAATCTAATGGTATAGAATGAAAAAAGTTCTTTGTTCTGCAATACTAACATTCTAGGGGCTGATTTATGGAATTTGTGTGCCGAAAAATTGGGATTTGTGCGCCATTCTGCCCACTAATACTTAATTAACAAATGGGGATTTGTGGGCAGAATGTCGCACAAATCCCTGTTTTTCGGTGCACAAATTCCATGAATCAACCCCACAGTGTGTTTGAGTAACAGTCAGAACATTATGGTAGTATTGTACTTACTTTTTTGTTTGGAATGAGCAGGTTTCTTCTGAGTTGTTGTTTGTACTTCAGATGCTGTTGCTTTTCAGGAGAGTGGTCTTCACTGCAATTGTAAAAGAAAGAAGTTAGTAATTTTGTGTGTTTATAGCACTGTTGTTAATTTAGACGTTGATTTTTATGTTTATGTAGTATTATTGTTGTTTGATAACTGAACATAGTGTGTGAATGCAATTTCCTTTGCCTATGTGCAGCATTTATATTTTACTTACAATCTGTTAGTTCAACATGCTTTGCAAATGATTATAATACTAAGCGTATGAAACTCACTTGGTTTTTTAAGGCTGTGTTTTTGGATGTTAGGAGATAGAAGAAATGATCATATACTTATTTTGCTATTTTTATAGGGTGAAGAACAGAAACTGTATAGAAAAGCATGGAATGTATGCATTTGTGAAGGTGGGGGTAATAAAGCAGAAGGATGTGATGTACAGTGGTGTTATTTCAGCTGGGAGCTTTTTAATGATAGTGTCTATCTGCGTGAGTGTATAAAGGTGCATGAACTTATCCTGGCTGTGTGTAATTTTATAATACACTACTAAAGTGTTTTTGTACAATTATACTGTTGAAATCTTGGAGACTTGTAGAGTAGTTTTTGTAGTAGGTGCTTTCCAATGATATGAGACTTGTACTCAGAGTGATCAACAGTACATTTGAAGTGCTGAACTATGATGATGGAGTTAGATGTAGAGGTCGTGGGTCTGATTGGTGGATGGTTGTGTGACTGCTTAGCTGTATCCAATGAGGGAATGGCACAGAGAATGAAGTGGAAATGGTAGAAGGGCTTTCTAAGAGTTACGCGCTCCGCGGACACCGCACCGGTCCGTGGACAGGGCGTGCTACATCAGGGTTTTCCAGCAAATACAGCATGGAAAGGGGACTGTAGGGATTAGCCTATCAGGTATCGAGGTTGTGGATTTGTGTTGAAAGTTGCTGTGCGTAGCGAAGATGGCAGAGTTGGAGAAAGTCAGGATGTTGGTGGTTGGAGATATGTTTGTGCATGGTTTACAGCAGTATGCTCAATGCAGGAATGTGACAAACAATTTTGATGTTAAAGGAGTGGAGGTGGTGTGGAGCACTGTGACTGATTGCACTATACAGGGAATTGTACAAGTTTATGAAGATATGGGTAGGATGAACAGTCCCCATATGGTAGTTTTGCACTGTGGTGCTTTGCATTTGGGCTATGTCAGTGCCCCTACTTTGTTGGCAGATTTGGAACACTTGGTTCAAGAAGTAATGAACGTCCTTCCAAATGCCAAAGTTATTTTTTCTGGTTCAGTACCCAGGGCAATATGGGACCATTTTTTGTTTGTTTTTTGTCCTCAGCAAAACATTGCTAGGTGTGCAATCAACTGAGGCATGTTTGCTTTCATGCTTAGAGGTGGTATGTTTTTCTGTAATAATGAGAATACTGATTCCAGTAATGCTGTTTATTTTAAAGAAGATGGCATTTCTTTATCTTTTATGGGAAATGCCATGCTGTTTTGGAAATTAAGGATTGCTTTGGAGAAGCTTATGTCAAGATTTTTGGGGTAAAGTAAGAAAAACAATACAAACAAATACAAAATAACAGGTGTCTGTCAAGCATTTGCAAAAAAACAAAAAAAACAGCTCTTTTCAAATGGGGATTTGTGGAAAGAATGGTGCATAATCTCTGTTTTTAGGCGCAGAAATAGCACGAATGAACCCCACAGTGTGTTTGAGTAATAGTAAAAATATTATGGTAGTATTTAACTTACTTTTTTGTGGAATGAGCAGGTTTCTTCTGAGTTGTTGTTTGTACTTCACATTCTGCTGCTGATTTTCAGGAGAGTGGTCTTCACTGCAATTGTACAGGAAAAATATTAGTAATGTTGTGTTTTTATAGCACTGATGTTAATTTAGACATTGATGTGTATGTTTTTGTACAAGTATTCTTGTTTGATATCTGAACATAGTGTATACATGCAATTTCGTTTGACTACGTGCAGTCTTTACATTTTACTTTAAATATGTTAGTTCAACATGCTTTGCAAATGTGTCTGTAAAAAGAAATTAAATATCAGATAGGTTTGGATGTGACAGTTGATTATAGCAGATGGGAAAAATGACAGTAAGTTCATTTTATAGGTTATACAAGTTAAAGTCAGTTAATCTGTTTATATGAATTTATGCGAATTGTACATGTACTATACAGAAAATATGCATACCTGTAGTTTGTGTTCATGCATATGGATATGCATGCAGCTGCAAGTAGAAATCTTGGAGACTTGTACAGTATTTCTTGTAGTAGGTGCTTTTCAATGATATGACACTTGTACTCAGAGTGATTAACAGTACATTTGAAGTGCTGATCTATGATGATGGAGTTAGATGTAGAGGTCTTGGATGTGATTGGTGGATGGTCGTGTGACTGTTTAGCTGTATCCAATGAGGAAATCTCACAGAGAGTGAAGTGGAAATGGTAGAAGGGCTGTCCATGTTACGCTATGTCTGAGAAGGGCTGTCCATGTTACGCTATGTCTGCGGACATGGCGTAGTCCGCGGACATCGTGTGTTACATATGGGGATTTTGGGGTGAGGAGGCATGCAAATGAGAATGAGCAGAGCAACGGATTGGTCAGTAAAGTTTAGTGGGTGTGTTGTGCCAGGAGAGAGTTTGTCAGATAGTCCTTTTCTTGAGTGAAGAACAGAGAGCTATATCTGTGTGTTTCAGAAAACAGATTGTTTGGATTTTGGGAGACTCGTGGATACATTGGTTGAAGGAGCATGCAGAAAGCTGTGGAGTAGCTGTAGATCTTAGATATTTACATGTGGAAGTGCACTGGCATGGAGTATGTGGAATGAAGTGGTTGGACTTGCTACCTCCCTATGCCACTTTGGAGACAGAGCATCATCCAGACATAATGATAATTCATTGTGGAGGGAATAGTTTAGGACATGTGTCTGGAATTTCTTTGCAATTTGCAATGAAAGAAGGACTCGGAAAGGTCATGGACATGTTTCCAAATTCTCAAGTAATTTTTTCTCGGATTGCGCAGAGACAAATATGACTGTGGTCTTCTTCATTTGGTCCACAAATGGAGAAAGTGAGGCGTAATGTCAATAAGGCTGTTTGTGCATTTCTAAGAGATGTTGGCATGTCCTCTTTTCACAATGAAAATATTATGTTTTGTAGCACATACATTTTTTGCAGAGATGGAGTCCATCTTACTTATGCTGGCAATCAGATTTTTCTGAGAAATGTACAAAATGCATTGCAACCTTTTTTGGATTTACAGCCATCCATTTTGCAGTAGGTGTTTACCATTTCAAGTTTTTCAAACACAAACACCACCAAAAGGCTCTTTTCAGAGTCACCACTTCCTCCCAGAGAAAAGTGCAATGGTTATGTAGGGCAGCACCCCAAAAGTTTAGATGTCCGCGAACTGTCTGCGGACTTCTAAAAATGCACAGGGCCCTGCTCCATTTATTTGCCATTTCTATTTTTAGACTGTGAAAGGCGCTTCCTGAAAAGAGCCTTTTTTTATTTTTGTTGTGTTATACTTTTTTTGTTTTTTTACACACAACACACAACACACAACACACTAGGAGAGGAGGGGAAAGGAGGGTAAGGGGGGACACCAACCACGGGGATAAGAAAGGGCGGGTGGAGAGAGGAAGATGTAGGGTGGGCCTTACTTAGGTAGTGGGCAGGTCTTCTCGTGCTGTGAGACCGTAGTCTCGAAAGCACTATGAAGTCTCTCCCCCCTGCAGAGTACTGTGTCACAGTACATACACACAACTGTGACCCTCGAAAGGTAAGGGTCATCAGCATTATGAATGGCCTGTGAGGCAGCTGGAGGGATGCGCTCCCCCACAGGAGTGTCCCTTGTGGTGACAGGAGCGGAAACGGAGGATGTAGTAGAGGAACTCAACCTACTACGCACCTTGCAAGATACAACCTTGCGAATGGCCACACCGTGGAAAGACTTTAGGTGTCGCTTCATAGTTGTCATACCAAAGCTGTACGAACCAGGTCTCCCGCGACTGAGCACCATTTTGCACTTGTTGGAGGTGACTTTGTTCGCACGCTCCTTGGGTAAGTTGCCATGAATAGTAAATAAACACCACACCCAAGAGTCACAGCGTGTGCTGGTAGTACGGACTTCCACTACCTCATCCTCTTCATCCTCCTCTACATCCTCACGCCTGTTCCCCCTCTTCAGGCCCTTGGGGAGATGGTGGTAATGGAGGTGGTGGGGGTGGTGCTGAAGCAGATGTAGCACCAGTTGGCAGTGGAGGAGCCATGGATGCCATCAGGTTTCAGATGAAAATCTGGAAAGTTGGTAGCAACATGCACTGTGTTCTGTAAGATATCCAGAAACACAATGAGAATGAGTTCTGGGGTGTGGCCTATTATAGGGGTGCTGGTGCCGGTCGGCGGACATCCGCTCCGTCCGTGGACGGATCGAATACCAAAAAAAGGCTCAAAAAGTCCCACTAATACTTCTATGTTACAATGCAGCTGGTACCAAAAACAACTGCAAGCTGACTGGATTCACACATGGTCAAGTATCACTTGATAAGAAAACCTTCACAACAATAGGTATAATCTACCACAAAGGAGCCACAACCAATGCAGGTCACTACACTGCATATATAAAAAAAAGAATTGTGGATGGTTCGAATGTAATGATAGTACCATTACTCTAAAGCAGAGATTACCAGCAAATCTTATAAACCCTTATTTACTATTCTTAGAACCAAAATTGAATAACTAATCTGTACATAAACATTAATAAAACTTCAATTAGAAAACTATAAACTGATAGAATACGCCAACAGTTATCTAACTTCCCCAAGATTCTGCAACAACCAAACAGATAAATCAATACCACTAAAATATAAGAAGAAATAAACAGTTTGAACACGGCAACAGGTATCTAACTGGTCCAAAAATCTGCAACAACCCAACAGATAGATGAGTAACTTGAAATATAAATAAAAACTATAATCAATTAGAATACACCAACAGGTATCTAACTGCCCCAAGATTCTGCAACAACCAAACAGATAAATCAATACCACTAAAATATTAGAAGAAATAAACAGTTAGAATACGCCAACAGGTATCTAACTGCCCCAAAGAAATCTGCAAAAAGCCAACAGATAGGACAATAGCCAGAAACAACAAATAAACACTGAAAGCAAAGAAAGAAATATATTGTACATAACACAAAAAGGTTTTATTTTAATCCAGCATGGCTTTTTTTACCACAGACCCAATGATCTATTAAAAAAACCCTGAAACTGAGCAAATTGCATAGTACACTGATTTGTAAACTACTAAATATGAGGGTTGAAATAATGCAGAAATGTCTATTATGCAATGCAATAACTCATTATGAACTACCTAAACTAACATGATATTTTTTTATCACAGAAATTGAAAAAGAAAATCTGCTCCAGTTACCCAAGTCATGAAAAAATATATGCAATCACCAAAAAATCAAACAGTAAATACATAATAATTGTTTTTCAAAATGTCCTGGCTATTGGGATCATTTTTGGCTATTGTTTCTATGTCCTCATATGATTTCAGAGCTCTTTTTCTAGATTTAGCAGGACCAAGGCTTAGCCATACTATATTTTCAGATTTTCCATACAAAGCACTACCGGTTAAACGGTTTGCATCCACATTCTCTATGAGAGCATTTTTATGCCTAAGCTATACAATTTCTGAGACAGTGTTTCGTCCGATGATAGGTCATCCCAAATTTCTTGAAGCTCTGTTTTTTCTGCTTTGATTAATTAGGCAGTAACATATTGTGCAACTGCAGTGGAATTGCCTGCAATGTACTGCACATCTATGTTTGCATTCCATAAGAGGGCAATGATTGCATTGTAATCATTGATATATTTTGCTTCTTCTGTTCTTTTTATGTAATATGTGTTCTTAGTTGATTTACCTTTAACACTATGTCTAACTGATGACATGAAGTTTTTTACTTGACCTGTTGCTGTAACTGATCTAGGGAAACCAAAGCAGGATTTGGTGTAGTATTTCCCTTTGTTTTTGTATTTGCGACAACAAAATTTCCCACATTCGTTTCTTTGAAATTGTAAAATTTGTGCATGAAGATCACAATTTGTTGTCTGTAAAGGAATTTCACAAGTGACATATGTTTCGATAAACTGTAAAACAGTGGCATCACTATCTTGACCAAATTTAGGAGCATCTTTAATCCATAAAAGCATGTGGATATGTGGTGCTCCTCTGGATTGGTATTCTTTTCTCCAAAAGAAGTGTTGCACTTCTCCGAGGGGAGGAACAGTTTTATTACAAATGAAGTGTAGCATAGCAATGAAGCGATGATGGAAATATCTTGAAACATTAACATGATCTAGAGAGCAGAGTTCCCCAGGTGTTAGTATATCTATGTTTGTTTTGTTTTTGTTTGATATGCGTAGGATATCATGAAAATCTTCCCATGTATATTCTGCACAACTTAATGTGACAAACTAAGTGGTTGGGCCAAGGCTTCTTATCATACAATGTACATCTCTGTGACGTCAGAACCAGTATTATTTTTTACTACGCTTGTTTGCTAACAGATTTGTAATGCTTAATTGTAGAACCTCATTTTTTTCTTGCACTTTTTGTAGTAATTGCGTAGATGACATATTTTGAAAATGGGTACCTGATTTCAATGTGTATGTAATTCTGTAGCATAGAGTTGCTAGTGCACTTTCAAAGAGTAGGTGGAATATGTATTCCACACTTTGGGCCTCATCACGACTTTGGCGGTAACCCTTAAATCTGGTGGTCACGCTATTACCGCCAGATTTAAGGGTTTGCCAAATCAGGACTTCAGCGGATTTCGTCCCAGCTCTTGGCTGGGGGGAAATCCGCCGAAAATGTGTGCTATTGCCACCAGCGGGAAATCCGCCGGCGGTAAGAGCGTGAATATTCCCCATTGAGCCCAATGGGGAATGGGCAATTCCCGAATGGGCTCAATGTGGAATGGGGAATTACATTACCGCCAAACTCGTGATCCGGTGCTATTAGCGCCGGGGAGTTCGGCGGTAGGGCTAATACCGCCAGCGTTACCTCCAAAATCGTGATCAGGCCCTTTGTCTAAATCTGGGACCTTCAGAATACATTTGTAACGAGTGGTATTCTGATGCTGTTATCTGAGTGGGTCTATCATTGTACCTTCCTCCTTTCCCAGTAGGAAAGAGTAGAGGAAAAGCATGTGCTTCTATACTTTTTTCCCATATGCTGATTGGTGATCCTTTGGTTTGCCACATTTGGTATGTTTCTAGTGCATCATCTATAGTGTATTTAGAGTCTAATGGATGAATTGTATAATGGTCTAAAATATTGAATACCGTAGCAGGATCTAGAAGTTCAAATTGACCAGTTTTTGTGTCTCTTGAATTATGTCAGTGGTTTCCCTCAGGTTTTCTTCAATATTAATTTCTTTGTAGTATTCATTATTGTCTTTTAGATATTGCAAGGCTTGTCTAACTTTATGTACGTCTACGAGTTGTTGACCCATTGTTTTGTCTTTTGTAGGTACACCATTTACTAAGACAATTAAAGATTGATCTATTGGACTTTGCACTCCCAGAATGTGTAGATTTTCTTTCAAATCTAATAGTAAATAAACTACTTTGCCACAAATGCCTTTCACTAATTCAGAGGGAGGTAATTTTGCTGTTTTTGGTTGAAGGTGTATTAATGCTTGAAATTGATGCACTGTTTGAATTATGATGCTCTCATATAAATTGAGTTGTTGCAAGGGTTTTGGTAGTGGGAATAATTCCAAGTTATTTGTGATAGCATGTGAAGATATTTGATTGTTGTCAAGTTTTGCAGTGCAGTAACTGCAAAGTATTAAGGGGTCATTTATTTCGTATTTGTTTTCTGCTATAAGGCAGAGAGCTAATTCAAACCATTTGGAGTCTTCATTGGCTTCTATTTTGTATGTTATGTCTGCAGTTTTTGTTCTACTTTTAGAAAAAGTTCTGCGGCAACGCACACACACATGGCTTGTACTTCAGCAGATGTACTTTTAAATTTTAGTATTTCTTTTTTGTATGTGTAGTAGAAGGTTGCCATTTGTAGAATTGTTCCTAGTCTGTTGTAAAGCTATTGCATTTTGTAAGTGGCTTTCAGTTCCAAAATATTTTCTCTGGATATGCTCTATTTCTTCGAGTAGGTCTTAGGCTGTACCATGTAGAAGATTGTTATTTAAATTACCTAATGCTAAAGCTGGACTTTTAGCATAGTACAGTTTATGGATAGATGTCTTGTAGTTGAATGGTGTGTTGATATCATTTTGATATGATGGAAGGTGCTTTTGCAAATAGGTCCTGAAATGCATGCTAATGAATGTCCTTGTAGTCCTGTGTATTTGCACACTGGACAGGTATCCATATTTTGTAGTAGTTTCATTTTCAATTTGTCTTTGCCTTTCACATACTGATTGAGGAACTGGCGTAAAGATTTGAAAGATTTTTTGTCAATGTTACACATTGACGTGCACGGCCATTTGTACACTGAATGTTTTGGTTCAGTCGGATGGAGAGGTGATACTGAGTTTTCTGGGGATATTTTTGTAAGCAGCATTTCTTGTTCCATTATGGTATTATTACGTTTTTCATACCCTCGTCCACTGCTATGTATGGCAATTGTGTTTGTTTGCTTTTGTTTGTAAGCTTCTTCATTGAAATATGGTTCTGTGATCGTGGTATGACTCCATTCAACTCCACAGATATTTAAGAATTTATTTTTTTGACATTCTGTTTATTGGGAAGTCTTTTTTTTGTTTAGTAGTTAGTTTTATTAGTGGTTTCATTTTGTTTAACACTAAAATAAATAGCTTCCTTTTGGGAAGGATTGCACTGTCTATGGGAGCTTCTAAAATGAATTTTCTACGGTAGGTTTTAAGGGTAGTGCATGATTTCTCTCCTGTTATTGTAAGATTCTGAAGGAATCTGTGGCAAAACATTTTTTGTAAAATACTTTATTTGGTTTGGTTACTTGCCACTACATCAAAATTTATAGGAGCAGTGTTAGTATTTGTATTTGTATTTGTTTTATTTGTAACGCGCACCATCAGGCCCGGAGGCATCAGGGCGGAACTTAGACATGGTTACATGAGCAAACAGTTACATATATTCAACAAATTTACAGTACAGGGTAATCAGGGCATACACGCAATATATACAAATATACAGACGTAGCCTGGGGCAAGCGTTTGCAGAAGTGGGTCTACGTAGCTTGGGGCAAGCGTTTGCAGAAGTGGGTCTAAGTAGTAGTGGTAGCTGAATTCTTGTTAATTACTTTCTTGTTTAGTTTTACATTTTGAAAGAGGATGCAAAGTTTTGTACTGGAAGCTTTTTTTGGTTTGCTTAATGACTCTATTAGATCTTTTATTTGAACTTTTTGTACAAATTCTGCTGGACATGGATGCTTATTTTGGACACTTTTATTTTCATTTGTTCTACTTCTGTGTTGCTTTCTACGGACTTGCTTTTTGGTAGGCATTCTTTGTGGTCTATTGGAAAAAGAAGGTATGGGTTGGGCTGTTCTGCAATGTATGTGTGCTGTGTGCATGAGTGTCTGAGTATGATAGTAAGGATGTATTTGGAGGTGTGTGATTGTGCAATGGGCAGCTACAACTAGTTGGGAAGGCTATTCTTGTATTTGTGTATTACTTTACTGGGGTTCAGATGACAATACAAAGTAAGCTAGTGGTGAGGAGAAGCACTAATGCTAAATCTAATGGTATAGAATGAAAAAAGTTCTTTGTTCTGCAATACTAACATTCTAGGGGCTGATTTATGGAATTTGTGTGCCGAAAAATTGGGATTTGTGCGCCATTCTGCCCACTAATACTTAATTAACAAATGGGGATTTGTGGGCAGAATGTCGCACAAATCCCTGTTTTTCGGTGCACAAATTCCATGAATCAACCCCACAGTGTGTTTGAGTAACAGTCAGAACATTATGGTAGTATTGTACTTACTTTTTTGTTTGGAATGAGCAGGTTTCTTCTGAGTTGTTGTTTGTACTTCAGATGCTGTTGCTTTTCAGGAGAGTGGTCTTCACTGCAATTGTAAAAGAAAGAAGTTAGTAATTTTGTGTGTTTATAGCACTGTTGTTAATTTAGACGTTGATTTTTATGTTTATGTAGTATTATTGTTGTTTGATAACTGAACATAGTGTGTGAATGCAATTTCCTTTGCCTATGTGCAGCATTTATATTTTACTTACAATCTGTTAGTTCAACATGCTTTGCAAATGATTATAATACTAAGCGTATGAAACTCACTTGGTTTTTTAAGGCTGTGTTTTTGGATGTTAGGAGATAGAAGAAATGATCATATACTTATTTTGCTATTTTTATAGGGTGAAGAACAGAAACTGTATAGAAAAGCATGGAATGTATGCATTTGTGAAGGTGGGGGTAATAAAGCAGAAGGATGTGATGTACAGTGGTGTTATTTCAGCTGGGAGCTTTTTAATGATAGTGTCTATCTGCGTGAGTGTATAAAGGTGCATGAACTTATCCTGGCTGTGTGTAATTTTATAATACACTACTAAAGTGTTTTTGTACAATTATACTGTTGAAATCTTGGAGACTTGTAGAGTAGTTTTTGTAGTAGGTGCTTTCCAATGATATGAGACTTGTACTCAGAGTGATCAACAGTACATTTGAAGTGCTGAACTATGATGATGGAGTTAGATGTAGAGGTCGTGGGTCTGATTGGTGGATGGTTGTGTGACTGCTTAGCTGTATCCAATGAGGGAATGGCACAGAGAATGAAGTGGAAATGGTAGAAGGGCTTTCTAAGAGTTACGCGCTCCGCGGACACCGCACCGGTCCGTGGACAGGGCGTGCTACATCAGGGTTTTCCAGCAAATACAGCATGGAAAGGGGACTGTAGGGATTAGCCTATCAGGTATCGAGGTTGTGGATTTGTGTTGAAAGTTGCTGTGCGTAGCGAAGATGGCAGAGTTGGAGAAAGTCAGGATGTTGGTGGTTGGAGATATGTTTGTGCATGGTTTACAGCAGTATGCTCAATGCAGGAATGTGACAAACAATTTTGATGTTAAAGGAGTGGAGGTGGTGTGGAGCACTGTGACTGATTGCACTATACAGGGAATTGTACAAGTTTATGAAGATATGGGTAGGATGAACAGTCCCCATATGGTAGTTTTGCACTGTGGTGCTTTGCATTTGGGCTATGTCAGTGCCCCTACTTTGTTGGCAGATTTGGAACACTTGGTTCAAGAAGTAATGAACGTCCTTCCAAATGCCAAAGTTATTTTTTCTGGTTCAGTACCCAGGGCAATATGGGACCATTTTTTGTTTGTTTTTTGTCCTCAGCAAAACATTGCTAGGTGTGCAATCAACTGAGGCATGTTTGCTTTCATGCTTAGAGGTGGTATGTTTTTCTGTAATAATGAGAATACTGATTCCAGTAATGCTGTTTATTTTAAAGAAGATGGCATTTCTTTATCTTTTATGGGAAATGCCATGCTGTTTTGGAAATTAAGGATTGCTTTGGAGAAGCTTATGTCAAGATTTTTGGGGTAAAGTAAGAAAAACAATACAAACAAATACAAAATAACAGGTGTCTGTCAAGCATTTGCAAAAAAACAAAAAAAACAGCTCTTTTCAGAGCCAACCTCAAAGGGGAAATGTGGTACATTATTTAAATTTAAATTCATCACACTCAGATTTTCGATATGTCTGCAGACATGGCAGTGTCTGCGGACACCGTGTATTACATACAGGGAGTTTGGGGTGGAGAGGCATGCAAATGAGAATGAGTAGAGCAAGAGATTGGTCAATAAAGTTTACTTGGTGTATTGTGTAAGGAGAGAGTTTGTCTTTTTCCTGAGAGAAGAACAGATAGCTATGGCATTGTGTGTCAGAAAACAGATTATCTGGAATTTGGGAGACTCATGGATACATTGGTTGGAGGTGCATGCAGAACGCTGTGGAGTAGCTGCACATCTTGGATTCCCTCATGTGGAAGTGCACTGGCATGGAGTGCATGGAATTAAGTGGCTGGACTTGGTACTTCTCTGTGCTTCTTTGGAGACACAGCTTCATCCAGACATAATTATAATGAATTGTTAAGGGAACAGTTTAGGACATGTGTCTGGAATTTCTTTGCAATTTGCCATGAAAGAAGGACTTCGGAAGGTCATGGACATGTTTCCATAGTCCCAAGTAGTTTTTTGTTGTATTGCGCAGAGACAAATGTGGCTGCGTTCTTCTTCATTTGGTCCACAAATGGAGAAAGAGAGGCGCAATGTCAATAAGGCTGTTTTTGCCTTTTAAAGAGCTGTTGGCATGTCCTCTTTTCACAATGAAAATGTTATGTTTCGTAGCACATACATTTTTCGTAGAGATGGAATCAATCTTATTTATGCTGGCAATCAGATTTTTCAGCAAACCTTTTTGGAATTACAGCAATCCATTTTGTAGTAGGCGTTGACCATTTGAAGTTTTTCAAACACAAAAAACACCACCAAAAGGCTCTTTTCAGAGCCACCACTTCCTCCCATAGAAAAGTGCAATGGTTGTGATAGGGCAGCACTCCCAAAAAATAAATGTCTGCGACTGTCTGCGGATTTCTAAAAAATGCACAGGGCCCTGCACTATTTATTTGTCACTTCTATTTTTAAACTGTGAAATGCGGCTCTGAAAAGAGCCTTTTTTTTGGTTTTTGTTGTTTTATATTATTTTTTTGTTTTTTTAAACACGACACACAAGGAAAGGAGGGGAAAGGAGGGTAAGAAAGGGACACCAACCACAGGGATAAGAAAGGGCAGGTGGAGAGAGGAAGATGTAGGGTGGGCCTTATTCAGGTAGTGGGCAGACCTTCTCGTGCTCCTTGACCGCAGTCTCGAAAGCACTCCAAAGATTCTCCCCCCTGCAGAGTACTGCGTCGCATTACACACACAATATTGTGACCCTCGAAAGGTAAGGGTCAACAGCATCATGAATGGCCTGTGAGGCAGCTGGAGGGATGCGCTGTCCCACAGGAATGTATCTTGTGGTGATAGGAGCGGAAACGGAGGATGTTGTAGAGGAACTCAACCTACTACATGTATCACAAGGTACAACCTTGCAAATAGCCCCACCATGGAACGACCTTAGGTGAGCTTCATTGATGTCGTACCAAAGCTGTACGAACCAGGCCTCCCACGACTCAGCACCATGTGGCACTGATTGCAGGTGACCTTATTCGCACATGCTTTTGGCACTCCACCAAGAGTGGTAAACAACCGCCACACCCAAGACTCACAGCGAGTGCTGGTAATAGGGACTTCCACTACATCATCCTCTTCATCCTCTTCATCCATCTCCTCTCCATCCTTACACCTGTTCCCCTCTGCAGGCCCTTGGGGAGGTGGTGGTGAAGGGGGTGGGGTGGTGCTGAGGCAGAAGTAGCACCAACAGGAGCAGCAGCAGCCATGGATCACATCAGGTTTGATGAAGCAATCGTAGCAAGAGCAGCAAAGGCAGAAAAAGCAGGTCAATCTGCAATAGACGAAAACAGAATGAGGATGAGCTCTAGGGTGTGGCCTTTTATACGGGTGCTGGTGCGCGCATCGCGGACAGCCGCGCTGTCTGCGGACATATCGAACACCAAAAAAAAGCTCAAAAAGCTCCAAAAAGTATGTAGATCACCAGGGACAGTGTCAGGGACATGTGTAATGGTGAACATTTATTGTATAATACTTTGGATTGTCCAAAAAGGTACTTTAAAATGTTCGGGGACCCGGACAGTGTCCGCAAATCAGGACACATGCTCAGCGTGGGTGCAGTCACATGATGACATCACCGACACGTTCCCGAATGGGACGGCTGTCCGCAAGACACCAAATATGCAGGGACGGTTGTGCACATGCGCGCTGGAGTTCTACGGACAGTGTTCGGGTCCTCAAACTAATTAAAAGTGCTACACATGTGCAACAGACAGTTACGGACAGGCGCTGTGTTCATAGGACCTATGGGTGTGGTTCGCATTTGCGTAGATGTTCAACAGACAGTACGGACACTCCCATTTTAATTACGAACAGTATGGACCGGTATTGTGTCCTTAGGACACCGCCATTTTGGTTAATTATGAACATTCCGGACATTGAATGTGTTCTAAGAACAGTTCCATTTTGATTTTGGACATCCCGGACATCGAGTGTGTTTTCTAAGAACAGTTCCATCTTGATTACGGACAGTACGGACAGGTATAGTGTCCTTAGGACACCTCAATTTTGGCTAATTGCAGACATCCCGAACACCGAGTGTGTTCTAAGAACAGTTCCATCTTGATTGTGGACAGTAGGTACAGCTATAGTGTCCTTAGGACACCTCCATTTTGGCTAATTGCGGACATCCCGGACATCGAGGGTGTTCTAAGAACAGTTCCATTTTGATTGAGCACAGTATGGACAGGTATATTGTCCTTAGGACACCTCCATTTTGCTTAATTGCGGACATTCCGGACACTGATTGTGTTCTAAGAACAATTCTATTTTGATTGCGGACAGTACGGACAGGTATAGTGTCCTTAGGACACTTCCATTTTGGCTCATTAGGGACATTCCGGACACCCACGCTGTCCACGGAGACCCCAACTGCATTTAAAAAAAAAGAAAGACACAGAGGATTGAATTAAAACACACATAATAATTTTTTTATTATATACAAATATATAATTTATGAAAGAGAGGGGGAAGCAGAAACTGACACAAATACAGGGGAATTAGGGGTTTGGAGAGGATGGATGGGATGGGATGAAGGGATGGAAGTTTCATCATAACGTTTTTCTTGGTAGTGAGGGTTTGGGGATAGTTGACTGCGACATGGAGATGGGTCACAGGTACATGTGGTACAATATTTATTTTTTTCTTTTATGTGGTTCTCCACAAAATGTTTCAAAAGATTGACATTTTCCATAAGCATATCAATGTTTTGTTCCATGCACTGCAGAGCATTTTCTAATGTCTCTTTTGCTATATTATTTTCATTGTTTGTGTGGTCTGTTAAAAAAAAAATGTGTTAAGTACACATAAAGTAATGATTATTAATTTGCTTATATCGAGAAGTGTCTACCATTAGTATCATTGTCTTCACTCATTTCATCAGCTGGGAAATGTTCTTCAAGCCATTCCAAAGTACTGGACATTTCTGTGTAAAAAAATGTATTACTTTTAGTGTACATAATACAGAAATTTTTGAAATATATAAGTGAAATGAAGTTTACTTACTAGTTTCTGGTACATTTTGTTGTTACTGTTGTGTAAGTCTGCTGTTGCTGCTTGCTGTGCAGTTTCTGTGAGG
Organism: Ambystoma mexicanum; assembly: GCF_040938575.1. Classification (NCBI taxonomy): domain Eukaryota; kingdom Metazoa; phylum Chordata; class Amphibia; order Caudata; family Ambystomatidae; genus Ambystoma; species Ambystoma mexicanum. Next base: position 373,990,450 of record NC_090933.1, read on the forward strand.
TAATTATGTTGGAGGCATATCTTTTTTGTTTTGGGATATTCCATTTTAGTACATTTGCTATTAAAATGGACGGTTGATGTTACCTGTATAGGTTCCACTTCTTATTTATTATTACATATAATGTGTTCACGTGCTGCTTTTTGAACTTGTTCAGTGTTTATATGGCATGATAGAACAATCTAACATACCCTCTGAGTTATTGGGTAGTGTTGATGTTGTCCGTGTCTGTCTTCAGAAATACGCACAGTCCACAGACATCAGAATCACTAGTAGGGGGTTCAGTATATTCTATGTTACATGTATATAAAGTAAGGGAATCCTAGTAAACATCTATGCAATTCATACTATGTATATGTATATTCAGTAAAGAAAACATTGATAAAGGGAGGTTATGGTTAAGTTGCGCTATTAAAAACGTATGAAATTTAGTAAAAAAACATTGTTAAAGGGACGTTGCACTACTCAAAACCTTTGAAATTCAGTAAAAAAACTTTGTTAAAGGGACATTATGGTTCCAAGTAAAATTGAAAAACCCCTGAAATTCTCTAGTTATGGTAAGCTAAGCAACCATAACTCGCGCCACCACCGTGCATTGCTAAGACTAACACCCAGGACATCAAAGATGACATCACAAGTGATACTGAGTAATACACGATCAAACTTTACTTCAATATGTTCAATATTTGTACTGTAAGGAAAAATGTGAAATGCAATCACTCTTCCCATTGCTCCAGACCAAGTTCTATATTCAAGTTCCTCTTAAACATGACTCTTGCATTGATGCACAGTTTTAAAACTGCTTCTACACCTGCTGTTTTAGAAACTGAATTCTCTAGTTGAATTAATTGAACATTTGCTCTTTTATCTAACTCTAAGGGCCGAATTTGGCCATCTAAAACATCACACAATTTATAGCTCCACAATAGGTTGCTTCTCAGAAAGCAGCATTGTAGAGTTGACATTGTTGCACTCTGCAAGTGTACACATCAAAGCAACACAAGAAATGTGTTTTTCCTGAACAGTCAACATGACATCGGATGCAGAGCAATCTGCATGAAACATGCTGGAAATAAATCTTTCTTTTTTAGACTGCTTCACATTCTCCTGAAGAATACATATACAAATGGTATTGAGCATTTCTGCATACTATAGGTCTGCAGATTGCCTTATATTAAAAGTAGGTTCCCGGAATTCAAAACAATTCCAAAGGTTAAAATTAACTATACTCCCTATAGTTTTTTGACAATACTTAAAATGCAGCATCTTGAAAACTGGTTCACCTTTCAGAGGAGTGAATTGCAACAAGTCTCTAAAAACAAGTGCATGTTTACCTTGAAACAAAATACCACAATCAGTATTCAAAACCTCTTGCTTTCACAAGTGAATGAAAGCTAGAATCAAGTTAGACACCATGCTTACTTCATCTACACTCAAGGTATTTCATTTAATTTTCTTAGCGCTTTTCCTGCATCTTGTGCTGCACTTGATACACATTTTCGATACCCTAGTTTATTATCATGCTCCACTGGTAGCATCAACAGTCAATGGCCCTCATTACAACACCGGCGCTAAACCATGGCGCTATTAGCACCATGGTTGGTACCAGTGTTGTAACGGGTCCGCCATGGTTCAATGGGGAATTACCACCCCATTCCCCTTTGAACCATGGCCCTTCCCCATTCCCATTTTCACCCCATAGGGCTCTATGGCAATGGGGAAGGCGCTAAGTATGGTACCGCAGATTGCGGTACCGTACTTAGTACCAAGGTCCCTTTGCCGGTCCCTTCTTTAATGGCTGGTGTAAACCAGCCGTTACGGTCGGGTCCCGCAAAGGGACCTCGTAGTAAGGCGCTAAGTGTTTAACGGCGCTGCAGCCTTTTACGGCGCTGTTAAACACTTAGCGCCAGGGTCGTAATGAGGCCCAATGTAAAGTAACACCTCCTACCTTGAATGCTGTTAAACTTGTTGGAGCAGTTACAACACATGACAGAGAGCAATCAGTTAAATGTTGTATCATAGGTCTTAATGCATAAATTAAACAATATTTACCAGTTCCTGCTTGTCTAGTAACATACATCAATAGAGATTTGTATTGGAGACAAGAACATGCATGCTTGTCATATTGTACGCTGTGTAAGAACCCATCTTTGATTTTGTATTACACTTCTTTGTATATTAAGTTTACTAACTGTTGTATAAAAAGGTTAATTTTGCAACTTTAGTTTGTTGCATTGGACTTTCTACTTATTCCACGGTGAATTCAACATCAGTTTGAATAATTGGCACACCTAGTACATTTTGACTTCCTGCTGCTGAATTTTGACTGCCAGGAGTCTTTTTTTTGCCAATTTAGCTGCAAATTGTTCTTCTTGGCATGGTTATTTTTTCAGGCAAAAATAAAATGATGTCAGACAGTTTTATATGGTTGATGAGACTTAGCTTCTCATGTCTCACTAGATAACCAGTACATCCATGTACTTTAAATTGTCCTCTGTCACTGTTTGCTTCAATATTTCAGTATGAGTAGCGTTCTGCTACTTCATATAAACAAAAATCCTCTAACTTCAGAATCTCTGTACTGGCAGGTACTCTTTCAGCTAGCTGCTGAATTTCACTCAAAGGCTGCGTCCATAGAGAGGGAATAGTCTCTGTCTGTGAGAACATCTTCAGGCGAGAGCTTAGAAGTTTCTGACTAAGACTTTTATCTGCTGGTATGTCCGCCCCTTCTTCAGCTGCATTGCTCTTTCAGCTTTTGTCATGTATGCTGTAAGATAACGAACAACAGCTGTTGTGTCATGCTGTATCATCAGCAATACACTCTACATCAGTATTTGCTTTCCAGAGCTGAGCAATGACAGAATTAAATCATTAATGAATTGGCATTCCTTGTCCATTTTTAAATACTACATATTCCCTGGTGACTTACCAGTAAAATGGTGTTGAACAGATGACATCAAACTATTTGCTTGACCAACTGGTGTCACAGGCATTGGAAAGCCAAATCTGCGCTAATTGTAGTACTTTTCTTAACTTTTATATTTTCACTGACAGTACTTACCACATGAGTGCCTTTGAAATCTTTCCAACTTGTTCGATATATCAGCATTCACATGCTGAGCAAGAATGGAACAAGTAAAATATTTTTCTATAGACTCCATTACACATTCATCACTATCTTTACAAAACCAAGGAGCATCTTTAATCCACCACAGAATATGTATATGTGGAGTCTCACATGCCTGGTACTCTTTCTTTGAAAATAAATGTTGCACAGTGACTAGTGGACCATTTTCTATATTACATATAAAGTGTAAAATTGCTAAAAATCGGCGATGAAAGAACCGAGATATAATTACAGGGTCCATGGAACACAATTCTTCTTTATGTGGATTACTTTCATGAATCCACTGTGCAAGATCATTCCGACCATACTCAGTGCAACTTAAAGATAGAAACAAAGCTGCAGGGCCCACGTGTCTGATCATGCATCTAATCTCTGAGTGCCTCCTATACCAATATTACTTGGTTTCTCTCCTTGTGCCAATAATATTTGTAAGTTTACCCTCTAAAAGTTCATTTATGTTCACATGAAGAAAGATGTTGAAGTCTAGTTCCGATCTGAAGTGTATGAGCAACATGCATAACATAATGTTGAAAATTCACTTTCATTCAATAAGTGAAAAATATATTCAACATTGGTGCAGAATCCGGAATCCTCAGAATACATTTGTGGACAAAAATATTCTGAAGAAGTAATTAAACCATCCAATCATCCATTGGTGCACCTTTCATTGCTTTGATTTGGCACAATTCTAAACTGTCGCCCAAGCCTTCACATGAGTGTAGAGGATGAATAGAGTAATGTTCATACAAACCTTTCTCTTCTGTCACAAATAGACATTGGAACTGACCTACACTGCTTTTGTTGAGTCCACATCAAGCAAAGACAAATCTGGTACAGTCAGACTGCCTTTGTAGAAATGATTGTGCCCCAATAGAAATGCTAATGCATTTATCACCTTTCAAATATATATAAGCTGTTGCCAAATGTTCTTATCTTTTATGGCAACACCATTTACTAATTTTTGATTATAAAAACCTTATACTTTGTCAACAAACATGTAGTACCTCACTTGTGTCAAATAGTTCTTCTACAAACAATAGTGGTAAAGCTGTTCCCAACCATCAAACAATATCAAGTCTTTCACTAGAAGACATCTCAAACAATGCAATATTTATTTGTATACTGTTGAAATGTCAGATCCTTTACACGCATTATATTTATCATTTGAAGTGTAGAAACTAAACATTCTATAGTTCCAGTCACAAGCGTTTGATTGAAAAGTGCAAGAGACATACCTGGTGTTTTATACTCATACAATTTAACTAGAAGGTATCTCATTTTACTATAACGTGCAGCCAGCATCCGTGTAAGATGACTCTTTCATCTACTTTTATCAAGACAAGCTAGAGAGTGACCCAGTAGTCTTGTTCTTTCACGAACCTCACAGCAATCTATTCCATGCAGCATCTTGATCTGTCTTTGAACATTATTATTTTTGTGCAAAACTTGCAAAATACTCTTTAAGACTTTACAAGAAAACTTATAAAAATGTGCAAAAATAAGTAAACAGCGATACCTCCCTTTCCTTCCTAGTTTTTATTCCAGACTGACCTAAACGTTCAATTTCTGTAGTGACAGTCCTTAGGATTTCCGCTTTTTTAGAAATCACACATTTTTGACATCATAGCTAAGTCCACTCACATCAATAGCAAAGGGTAGATTATGTCCTTGAATGTAACTCTCCTCATTAAAAAATCTTTCGGTGTGAGAAGTGTGTTTCCACTCTCCACCAAACACATCCTATAGGTTGCCACATGTAAATACACAAACTGTTTCTATATTTCTATGGAATGGTGTTGTCACCTTAAGTAACTTATTAAGTTTGTTGAATACAAATATGAACAATTTTCTTTTCATACGAAAAGCTTTTTAATTATTATTTCTACTTTTTCTCTTTTCTAAAAAACGCTTCAAAACATATCTAGATTTTGGTTTCACACTTCTCCAAAGATATGTAAACACCCGAGAGTGGAAAATGTTTCTATACATATATCTTTATTCCTCTGTTTTGAATTTGTAGAACATTTGATTTCTTTTTGATTTGATACTTTTTTTGTCACTTTTGCTTAAAATATAGTGGGTTCTATTAATTTGTTCACTTGGGACATCTCCTATCTGAAATTGGATATTTTCAAAAGTATTATAAATAACAGCTATGGATGTATTATCACCACTATTTATATGTACATAATTTAAAACACCACTTTTTAAAATACTACATACATACTACTTCCCTGCAAATAATATTTTTTTAAGCAGGTTCTTCATGCTTCTTCATAGGTATTCTTTACAAATACTCTAAAGAAAAAATGTAATTGCAATATACACATCTACTCTTGTAAAATAAAAAAACATAACACCAAGATTCACTCTATATGATAAATGCCTCCATTTCTAAAATGTATACTGAAAGAATTGTTATGAATATAAGGTTTTCTTTCACCACTGTACCTCAAAAACCTGTTTTCGATTTTAAGGACTATCTTAAATCACATTACCTACTCTACATAGGAAAACCACACAGTCAACTTATGCTCAATACCTAATATATTTGAGTAAATATTGCTCTAATAAAACATATGGTAACCAACAGTATTAAAGAAGCTAACCTTCTAAAAAAAAAGTCTATACTATAATAAGGTTACTTTCACCGCTTTCACCACTGTTCCTTACAAAGATCTTTTAAATGTCAGGGAATATCTGAAAGCATAGTATTTATTCTACATAACTTGGCCAGGCAAAATCAACCCATATTGCAACTGTTAAATGTGGGTTACATTGCCCTGTTGAGATCCACAGTGTAGCTATTATTTGGGAAATGTCACACAGAACAATGATTTGGTGACTCTTTTACATAATCAGAGATTGCCCTACTGAGAGCATTCTAATGGAGTTTGTGTACAGATTTAACTGCTAGGACCATTGCTATATACATATTTATGTGAGGGAACTGTGCACAGCTGAGCTGCTTATAGCAACCATTCAAAATTAATCTTTATGGTCTTCTCTGCTAAGGACATATTCAAATCTATATGGCAGTCAAGTCCAATTTCAACCAAAAATAGATCTTTGTCTCTGATCTATTCTTACAAAGTTTTATGGCTTGGAATTTGGGATACAATATCAGTATAATTGGCCAACAACGTTTGGTTATCAGTTTGTAATAGAATTTTCATAAAAGATATACCAGTTAAAATCTTTTTTCTCAGAAGCCAAGGATGTGACACCTAGCTCTAATCGTATTGCTTCAATGGGAGCAGAGTTCTCAAGACCCAGCATTCTACACCTGTTTACTTTTCAATTTCTTAATCAATTTGTTTTCTGATTGGTGAACATTTGTAAACCGTAAAACATGGTAGGAACCAGACTTGTATTAAGTAATTTCAGGAAACCTTCAACTGGATAACCACCTTCAAATCTGATGAAATTCTTGATTACATTAAACTTCTTTTCAGCTTTTACAGGGACACATTTCTCTAGGTCATTAATTCTTAATGAATCAAAGACTAAAACCCCTAAATAAGTATAAGAGCTGACAATCTGAATGATCTCATTATCCATCTTCCATGCATATTTTAAGTACTTTCTCTTCTTAGTTCCTACTTTTAACACTTTTGTTTTCTGGAAATTTATAATCAGGCCATTTTCTTCAGAATATTCACTGAAATCCTGAAAGCTTTGTTGAAGACCAATCTCTGTTCTGTCAAGCCAGAGGGTGTCATCCCCATAGGCCAACCAAGCAACATCTTGGTGGCCTATCTGAGGAGGAAAATGATGGCAACCCTGCAGAGCAATTTCAACATCCACCAGATAAGCTGGTAAAATAGTTCAGTGGGTTGAGCACTCACTGCTGCGATCTGGAGTGATCTGCAAGTTGCAGGTTTGAATCCTGTCAAGGCCAAATCAGCCTTTAATCCTTCCGAGGTCAATAAATGAGTACGAACTTTGGTCGGATGATAATGTATGTAAGTATGTCCTCTGTAAAGCACTTTGGGATAAGGTGATATATAAATACACACATCATCATCATATACATTATCTAGAATGGGGTAAGGGGACAACCTTTTTTGAGACCAAAATTGATTTCTATCTTTTTAGACAGAAACCCATCTTGTGATAATATTTGCTGTACCACCGTGTCAGTATAGATTGTTTTGATGAAATGAAGAATCATTGGACTTAATCAATTTTTCAAATTTTCCCTAAAGCAGTCTCTGGTCCACTGTATCAAATGCGACTTTGTAGTATACAAAAAGGATGAACAAAGCAGTATCCTTATTAATCAACATAGTCCGAAGTTTAAAAAGGGAACCAGAGATTAGTAAGGGTACTCAGGCCTTTCTGGAAACCCAATTGATGGTTCCCCAATCATTTATTTTTATTCGTCCAGGAATTATTTTCAGATAACAATAATTGAGCGAATAGTTTGTACATTGCATCTACCATGGCTTATAGTCCAAAGGTGAGTGGATTCTCTCAGCCTGTTTTAAATATGAGAATTAGGATGGGAATTAAGATGGATGCTTTCCAGCTAGTTGGTATCTCACCTGTTCGTCTGATAGTCAGGATGAGTGAATAAAATAATAGGATCACTGCACAGAAGTTAAGACAGGTGTAGCCATGGGTAATGGCCAGCATCCATTCCTGTGTCACCAACTGCCCCATTAATTGGACTGCCGCTAGCTGAGTACATATACATTTTTTCAAGTAGTCTAAAAACATATTACCAAGGTTTAAAAGTTTAAATGATATCATCACAGCACACACATTTGTATTGCTATAGCATTTATAGCTGTGGCTGCTTTCTTTCAAAAATACACTACATCCCATTGGTTTCCTGCTAATGGCGGCTTTAGAACCCATGACAGGGCACAATGTTTCATTGGCTTTCCCGTAGCCACGCCTATACAAAAATAGGCATCAAAATCATTTTCCTTTTCCATAATACTTAAAAACATCTCTGGGTGGCTCATAAAACCCAACAATATATTTTCATTCAGACAACAACCCATCTGATCTATTATAATTCCAAGTAATGTGCAACTAAAGGGGGAGTTTGGTCAGAAATTGTATTGGCCCTATCGATCGGGCATGTATTTCTGAGCATATATCGATTGTTCTTAAAAGAACTTCCAATGCAATTTACCCAAGTTATTTGCACTTTAACACTTGCAAACAAACGACAGGTCAGGTACCACCATCTTCTGGTAATCTTATCTGTGATCCATCGCCCTAAATTCAAGTACCCTTGTGGCATCAATTAATTTCACCTGCCCCTATGCTGCCATCACTAGACGCTCATGCCCCATTTCATAACACCAACACAAGTCTCATGTCAACATCCTCTGTGAGCAATATACCGATGTGTCTCCATGGAAATGCCAATGATGCCTCGTTCCTTGACAAGTGTAAAAAACATTTTCTGATCATACAACACTGGACTTTCTTTTTACTTCAAGTCAGTGTATTTCAATTCAAGCTTCCCTGACTTATTTTTGCTCTGTTCAGCACTGCCAAGTACGACACACTGAAAACCGGTACTGATACTGCACAAAATCAATTAACTCAGTAGTCGCTATTCATTTCTTATATTATGTACAAATGCCTTTACTAAACCATATTTAAACATGTGTCCTTACAAACTTTTAAAGTTTAGGCCCATTAATTTTGTCTTTTCACAATGTGTTTTTGTAACATGACTGTTTCTTCGCGTGTCTTTCTTTAGCATTCAATGTTAATGTGAAACCTCTTTTCTTTACTGTATGCAATCAAAGACATTTGTTTTATTTACTGCAATGTTGATTCTGTGCTTCTTCACTATTCAGGAACTATGACAACAATTCAGCAATACCTGTATGAGCCCAAATATTCAGAAGAGGAAATCCTTGAAAGAGAAAAAGTAGAGACAATGGGGACTCAGATGAAAGTCATGAGGATCAATCACCAGAGCCTGAAACCATTTGCATTCCACCTGGTGTACCTATGACTTCAGGGCCGCCTGCCTTACAAGATCTGTGTTGCGAATGATGATGGTACTTATACACAAACTTCGAGCTACAGTTTGCCCTCATAATCCAAGTCATGAGTACGTTCACTCTATATATGTCGTGTGTTTGACACCCGAGACGGATTACATAACATGTTGCTCCACTACATCAATATAACTTCGATGGATCACTGACAAAATAATTTCTCTGTAAATTGAACACATTACTCATTCGAATCTGAAACCAAAGTGTTCATCTTTCGTTTTAACATCCGAACAATTACGTTTCTTTTACTTGGAAGTTTCTCCCAAACTGTTATTGCTGGAATGTATATTCACATTTCTATTTGATCCCACCTTGAAATCACAAGTACTGTCAGTACTTTGCATGAAAAGGTGATTTTATTTTTAAAGTACATCAATGTCTTTCATTTTGCAAACAAAAAACAAATCCAATTATTGTGTTCATTCAAGTAAACCATTTCTCTGTCTATTACACAGGTGGTACAGGCTTGTGGCATGTCGTGCCTTTACATGGTGGATTTGTGGAAGACTGGCATTTCATGTAATACCTGCCTCTGTGGTTTGAGCCATTTGTGATGAATTCCCCAGTGACCACGGACAATACCATGAATTTATACAGACAGGACCTTGACAGCAGCAGTATCAGTTTTAGTGTAATTGCCATCCACTTTACCAAACTAAATAAAACTAAATAAAAAATTGGTTGATCTGAACAGTTGTTAGAAACATTTTGTAAGTCCACAACACATCCAAACATCTAAGAGTATGATAAAAGATTGGTATGCTTTAACAATTTTATTGGCCTATCGCACCCTCTTATCCACATCCACCCCCCTCTGCCATCAATGACAGTTCACACCTGTGTAAAATTGCTAAAAATCGGCGATGAAAGAACCGAGATATAATTACAGGGTCCATGGAACACAATTCTTCTTTATGTGGATTACTTTCATGAATCCACTGTGCAAGATCATTCCGACCATACTCAGTGCAACTTAAAGATAGAAACAAAGTTGCAGGGCCCACGTGTCTGATCATGCATCTAATCTCTGAGTGCCTCCTATACCAATATTACTTTGTTTCTCTCCTTGTGCCAAGAATATTCGTAAGTTTACCCTCTAAAAGTTCATTTATGTTCACATGAAGAAAGATGTTGAAGTCTAGTTCCGATCTGAAGTGTATGAGCAACATGCATAACATAATGTTGAAAATTCACTTTCATTCAATAAGTGAAAAATATATTCAACATTGGTGCAGAATCCGGAATCCTCAGAATACATTTGTGGACAAAAATATTCTGAAGAAGTAATTAAACCATCCAATCATCCATTGGTGCACCTTTCATTGCTTTCATTTGGCACAATTCTAAACTGTCGCCCAAGTCTTCACATGAGTGTAGAGGATGAATAGAATAATGTTCATACAAACTTTTCTCTTCTGTCACAAATAGACATTGGAACTGACCTACACTGCTTTTGTTGAGTCCACATCAAGCAAAGACAAATCTGGTACAGTCAGACTGCCTTTGTAGAAATGATTGTGCCCCAATAGAAATGCTAATGCATTTATCACCTTTCAAATATATATAAGCTGTTGCCAAATGTTCTTATCTTTTATGGCAACACCATTTACTAATTTTTGATTATAAAAACCTTATACTTTGTCAACAAACATGTAGTGCCTCACTTGTGTCAAATAGTTCTTCTACAAACAATAGTGGTAAAGCTGTTCCCAACCATCAAACAATATCAAGTCTTTCACTAGAAGACAACTCAAACAATGCAATATTTATTTTTATACTGTTGAAAGGTCAGATCCTTTACACGCATTATATTTATCATTTGAAGTGTAGAAACTAAACATTCTATAGTTCCAGTCACAAGCGTTTGATTGAAAAGTGCAAGAGACATACTTGGTGTTTTATACTCATACAATTTAACTAGAAGGTATCTCATTTTACTATAATGTGCAGCCAGCATCCGTGTATGATGACTCTTTCATCTGTGCCCATTGACTGTGATCTGGGCCTATTGCACTCCCCTCATCCACAGCCATACCTATCCACTACCAATGACAGTTTGCATCTGGGGGCATGAACTTGCAAGGGGGCTGGGAGGATGGCAACACTCAAGGTGCCGAATGCCATGTACACCTCAAAGGGGTCTTTCACATGGGGACCCTTATGCACATGGCCACCCCAGACCTGGTGTCTCCAGTCTACCCTTTGAAGACCCCATCCCTGCAATCACCATATGTCTGTGTCCATTGACTGTGATACCGGCCTATTCCACTCACCTCATCCACATCCATCCCCTCTGCTATTAATCACAGTTTGCACCTGTGGTCATGCTCTTGCAAGGGGACTGGGAGGACGGAAATGATCTAGGTGCCGAATACCCTTAATACCTCAAATGGTTCTTTCACATGAGGACCCTTATCCACATGGCCATCCAGACCCGGTGTCTCCAGTCTCCCGTATGAAGACCCTGTCCCTGCAATCAACATATGCCTGTGTTCATTGAATGTGTTCCAGGCCTATTGCGCTCCACTCATCCACATCCATCCCCCTCCGGTATCAATGGCAGTTCGCACCTGTGGCCTTGCCCTTGCAAGTGGCCTGCACTTGCGGGATTGAGGAGGTCAAACATTGTCATAGGGACTTGGTGGGTATGAACAAACACGTCACACATTCACATACACACCCAAGTCTGAAAGCCTTTATAAACACTATGGAAGTTACCAAGAAAACATGGTGAAATCGACAATGGATATCACCATCTATCCACTCTTTACCTTGCTCACTGAATAAGCTCATCTGTTCTTCTAAGTAACGGTATTAGCCTATCTGACCATGGCAAACTGACCGAATGACCAATTTCACTTAATATTATATGGGTTATTTGGCCTTTGGGCCAATTTGACCACATATATTGCTACCTGCCAACCCTGGAGAACAGGGGTTGTGGGTGTGTCCCCCGCTATTCAGGGTTGGGATGTAGCAATATTGTGGGCGCAGTCGTGTCCCGTGCTTCATTAAAATTGGAGGCGGGTCACAAAAAACCCCCCATAAAAACGCATATGCGTTTAAATTGGGCAACGACCAAATTGACTTCAGTCAAACATAGCCAAACCTAAGTAACAGTTCATCAACTTCTACTATTGTTTGCTGTAGTGTCAACCCTCTCTGCTAGGCCACTTTCTATTGCTATGTACTCAATGTACACCTTATTCTAATTTTTTTAATCCAAAATGTCTACACCATTATCAACCGTCTTACGCATTTGGATCTCTGCAATTTGCACATAACATTACAGAGTATAGTTTACAAATGTAATCTTTCGTAGTGCATGTTTTAAATGCAAGTTTGCATTAGGTGGAATTCTTTTATAAAGTAATTTTATTTTTTATTATCAAAGGAATGTGATGTTTGGTTTACTCACTGTGATACTTTTCTAATAGTAATAATTATTTATATTTCTTTAACCAATCATAAGGACAATCCAACAATGCCTTCTTGTATCGTTTTGGGTTGCACTAATAATACCCATGCTAAGAGTACAGTCCTACATGTTTTTTCCAAAGGATTTAAATTTAATAAGAAAATGGCTCTTGAGCTGTGGATTTCCAGTGTCTGAAAGTGAAAGTAGAGCCAAGGATGTCTTGGATTATGTGAGGGGCAATGGATTCCGCTTCTGCAGCATGCACTTCTCTGAAGATATGTACGAACAATCACAGTACACTAAAAAGTGTTGCCCCAGACTACTTTGCAATTTTCTTCCCAATTCAGGTCCAACTGAATTTCAGCACACACTACGACAGATGAGTAGTGGACGGTGAATTTTTAAATATATTTGACCATTTTCTAAATCTGCCTGTATAATATGTCTTATAAAGTACCACTCAGCATATTGAAATAGTCTGTGAACAGGTAACTATTTTCAGTTTTTGGGGAATATTTCCATTGATATTTTATTACACAAGTTTCTTTCGTGAGATGATGTACTGTGGTTTATACATTTTTAACTTTAGATTACTTTGTGTATCCCTAATTTAGGTATACTCAAATAGTTCAGTGCAATGGGAGCCTTTCCAAACACGCACTCACTTTACATACTTTAAAAATAGGTCATTTTTTTACATGACCATGTCTTTCTTCACGCAGACTGCACTGATGGAAGCACAGACCGTTACCATGCGAGGAAACTACAGACACGTCCAACATCCTAATGGTGAGGCCAAGCGACTTGCACACACATTTTCCTTAATCATTTTTGATGTAGTATAAATGATAATACTAATGTACATTTTCTATTAAACAATGGTATGAATATATACATTGATTAAACAAATGTGATGCTACATCAACCACTGTTCCGACGTCAACAGCTCACTCACCTTTCAAATACATTTTTTAGAATAATCCTCCAGATGCAACTATACAACAATATGTATTTCAACTCAAAACATATTGATTATTGTTATGCATAATATTAGCATTTGATACAAAGTGGCTTGTAGTTTCTTTGTCCATATGGACCAACTGTTACATGCAATTAGTTTTTGGTTGCTTTTACATCTTTATTATTACAGTTACTGTTATATAGGCGAAGCCTGGACCTTTAACACTGTACTATTCTTCTACTGCAACCGGTTCTGGAGGATGAGGTATGAGAAGTGAAAATGCATTGATTTATACAAATAGTCATAGATTAACAATATCTTTGTTCCACTTAAGCTAAGTTATTTTTTTTTGATAATTTGCAATACAGTCAGCAAATTGCAAAGCATTAGATCAACAACCTTGATGTATTTATCGCAGAAACACATGTAACAATGAAAGTAAACCTTCAGAAAAATTGACTTTGTCACTGAATAATATAGACCCTTTCACTATATGCATGGTGTATGTTTTTATTAATAAACTTTAGCTGCTTTACGAAAAATGGAATAGGTGAAACAAAAGAACATTACAATGAATTAGAGGGGCCACAATTTAATCAATATGTTTTGCAGTATGATCTCACACCATCTCGAAGCAACATCCATGAAGGTTATCAGGTACATTTTTAAAATATGTCTTTTTGAAATGGTACATGTACACTGTGTTAGACTTTGTTAATACTAATCAAAACATTTTAATCATACCATTTTCCATACCTTTTTCATAGTTTAACTGATATTGTAACTGTAACAATCATTAAATCAACTTTCTCGAGATGTAATTTGTGCGATCAAAGATTTTAACATGAAATTGTTTAACAATGTATTCAATGTACTTTGAATTTGTTATGTACTAGGAATGTACAAATGAAGTGGTCAAAATTGAAGAGACACATGGACAACAGGAATACATAAGATATTATAAAATATTAGTTATACTCCATTTTAACTGTGATGTAATATTGAATATGTTTTAGTGGTTTCCATAGTGACATTTTGTCATATCTGTATATATGTGTAAATAATTCTTTAAGTAGAAGAGAAAATGTCAAGGTTTATACAATTTCAAAATGCTGTTTTTCAGCTTAGTCTAATGGTCAGCAAATCCAATTTGACAGTTTAAAGGACAATTCAGAAAAAAGGGTACCTAAAAAAAAATAAGTTGTTTAGGAGTTACTTCATTGATATTACATTTTCACGTTGTAATTCATATATGTATGTGTGCTATAAAATAAGCATGTTTTTGTTCATAAACTAGAGGCCTAGGAAGAAGAGGAGCAGAAAGACTCAGACAACTACACTAGCTAATGGTGTCAGTTGCAAAACTGTTGTCACTTGGGAGCAGCTCAGCATGGTCCTCGCAAGATTCAGTGTTGTGATGCAGATGTCCAGTCACCATAATTTGAACTGAATATCAGCAGTGATCCATAGAAAGTAACACTGGATCATTGGTACAGCACACAACATCACCCAGAAGAGACAGACAACACAGAAGATGTTTCAAGATTGCTTGCAGAACCGCTAACACAATCAACACCCCCTAAAAAAATATATATATAAGATACAGACAATGTTCCCTGTTTCCCCAATACATGTGGACAAATCGGAAGTATCACACACAGAAATAACTGAACCATCTTTGATACTGATTGACTATTGTGCTTGTGATGTGGACTTCACTTTTCCTAGTTTTGAGGACTTATCCACCACCATGGAATTGTAAACAACAACATTTATGGACGATTGGCTATTAAAGGAACCAAAATGCATTGTATTTGACTGCTGCCTGATTGAGATTATGAAAATGATTAAAAGTGATCATAAATTGGGTAGGTGGATTTGCAGAGAGCCATTGTTGAAGTTAACTTGTGTAGTCAAAGGCACCAACCTGAAGATCAAGCGTAACTGTGTACACCACCAGAACTAATTTTCATGGTCTGCTCAACCTATACTTGCAAAAGTGCCTGCTGGAAATGTACTATGTTCATCTGCTTTGTTGTTTATTGGAACAACGTTCAGTACAATTTCAAGTTTTACTAACTTTGTGGGACTCAAGCTCCTTTCAAAAACCCAATAATACAAATATCAGAAGGATTTCTTGTTCCTCGCTATTAGGCAGGCATGGACACTGCAATAGATGTCAATGGACAATGCTCTCACTGGCAAAAGGCTCTGGCTTTCTGGTGATGGACAGAGTAACAGTACAGGTCAGTTTTTGCTAAATACTGAATTTACCACTTCCAAGACGTGGAAACCAAAACAATAGTGAGTTCAGTTATTGTGCAAGTATCTTCTGCTTCCATGGCAAAATATGGTTTTATTAAATCCATTCAACTTCTGCAATTCAAAGGACTTCAGACAGACCAGATATCCACTGACAGGTATGTTTCAGTAGCCAAGGCAAAGGCGAGAGCAGTTTTGAAGACATGAAGAATCAATATGATTTATGGCACATCTAAAAATCAATTTTGAATGAAATGACAGCTGCTGGTAAAAAAAAGCTGCAGAAAAACATTAAATTGTCATGGTCAATCAGCTACCATCTTTGGTGGAGCTCAAAAACTTCGAAGGGATCTGCTGATATTCTGCTTGAAAAATGTCATTCATTAATTGTGATAACATACACTATTGGGAAGTAGACAAATATTTCCATGAATGTGCATATGGACCATTGAGCAAGGAGCAGCAGCATACGAAAAGGTGGTTGGTTCCAGGCTCCCCCCTCGCACAGCACTTGAAAAGATTGTGTAAAACAAAAATAGTTTCAAGAGACATGAGGGGGCTCACCGAATTCTACCATCCTGGAGATTTGGAGGTGTTCCATAATATGTGCCTAAAGTACAGGCCTAAAAGGTTGTATTTTGGCATAGACAGTATGGTGGCCAGGAAAATACTGGCTGTACTTGCACACCACAAGAACATTGGAAGGGAACAAGCTAAAACTGCAGGCATTTTTATGATGCCTTTTTACAACAAGGAGTTTACCAAAAGAAGCAAACAGTAGGTGGCAAAGCCAATCTTCAAACAGATGGATCTGAATTTGTGAAAGATCTGACGTTGAATGTGCTGGCCATGCAAACACATGGAATTGATGTAGATTTTGTTTCCAGGGCCAAGTCTATGCTTAAAATGTTTAACAAAGCCAGTTCCAAGCTTTTGCATAGTGTTTGGAAACTGTTTTCATTGTACAAAAAATATAATAGTATGTGACTTGATATGCAATTGTTAAATAATTAGGTTTTCAATTAATTACTGTTTGTGAAGTAATGTCACTAGAAAGGCCTTTACATTTAAATTTTTTGGGGCTTTTTATTTATTATCATCACAATAATTGATTTATATTATAACAATAAATGTCAGTCTGATTATTTCAAGTATGTAACTCAAATCAAATCAAATGTAGAAGAGCCTGTTGAGCTTGAAACCAACAGTTACCAGGAGCTACTTTTGGCACCCCAGGTCAACTAATGAAACCATATAAACAATTTGCTTGTTCCCTAGTGGTAGCTTCTGGTGACCAGTTACTGCTGAATACCCAGGAGCTGTTTTTAACTCCTGCTTATCCAATCCTAATGTCTAGCCCTGTTTGAAATGAACTCACAATATTTGAAGGATCTAAGCATAAAATTGGAGCAGTAGGTATAGAGAAAGCCAATGTCTCCAGGATTATGGGACTCTCCAGGCTGGACTACTGAAATAGCCTCTTCCTCAATCTGCCTTTATTCTCCCTTCGTCCCCTTCAACTAATCCAGAACAGGGCTGCAAGACTTATCCTTGGCCTCAAGCCCCGGGGCCGCATCTCTTGAGACCAAAAATACCTCCATTGGCACCCGGTGGCTGCAAGACTCAAGTTCAAGACCCTCTGCATCATCCACAAGGCATTCTGGGGCCAGGCAACCCACCTCATCTGACTCTTTTCCTAAATACCTCCTGCTTAGAGACATTTTGCCATCTAGCTACAATTCTCTGCAGATCAGATGCTATTCCAAGCAGAGAGTGTGGTGTACATCTTTTTCCTTGGCAGGAGCCTCCCTCTGTAATGGCCTCCCTGCCCCTCTCAGGCTTCTGCCTGATCTCATTAATTTATGAAAGCTTCTCAAGACCCACCTTTTCTCTTCTTCATTCCCTCCCCCTCACCACTGCTAATGCCCTCCTCTATCCCATTGACTGGCTGTCTGGTCCCTTCTGAGCTCCACAGGGCACGAGGCCCTCCTCGCCCAGTATACCCCAGTACCCTGTCTTCCTATTCCCCCCACAATCTTCACTTGCCCTTCCAGGCCCCTTTAACCTGACAAGTCTGGCGTGGTGTCCATTCCTACTGAGCCTGGTCCACCCCCATCTTCGAGCTTAGCATGTGAACCTCACTCACTGCTTCCCCTGGCACTTGCTCATCTGAACTCACCTTACCACTTGCCTAGCCTCATTGGCCCTCTTCTTCCCCTCCTCCACCCTGTACTTTTATACCTCCTCTTGCCCCGCACCTCCCTCCCACCCTAGCATTTTTCCTTCTGCCCGACCTACACCTCCACACCTCCCCAGTCCCTCCCCCTGCACTTCTTGTTACTGCACTTGCATGGTCCGAATGACATAAGGTCTAGTAGGACCATTATTGTTGTTTTCTTCCCTGCCCCCTCCTTTTTTGTCTTGTGGTGCCTTGAAACACCATTTGTTGTATAGGTGCTTTACAAATAACTAATAAATAAATAAATTAATAAAATACATGAAGTCAAACCTCACTGGAAAGTAGAAATTATGATAAGTGGCTGCAGATTGCAATAGACCAAAGGTGTATGTTCCACAGCGATAGCCAACATTGAAATAACTTGTGAAGGAACATGTCTTGCCAATGTGCACTATGAACATGCGCCTGTGGCCTTTGCACATTTACATCTTACTAAGGAGGCCCACATGTGAAGGATAACCAGGCATGCCTACATCAATGCAGAACTCAATATGATTGCTGGAATAGATCTACACAGAAGCTAGTAAACCTTTCAAAACTGCACTCATTCAAGGCATGCTGGAATTGTAGTGCTGTAATTTTTGTTTGTTATTGTTGCTCATATCAAGTGTTACCATGGGTGAAATGGCTCACCCAGCCTGGTGCGAAATTGCCCTCCACCCCTTCCTGGTCCGGCCGTGCCATCTCTATACATTAACCCACCGCTTCTCATTAATTTATATCAATGAATCTGTATTTCATGCTGTAACTCTCTATACGTGAAGTATGATTAATTAAATTAGTTTGTGCATTTTTACTCTGCACTGATGGTGGGTAGTGAATAGCTACTTAGCTAACAGCAATATATACTTATCAGGTGTTGAGTACTAAGTGCATGGAGTACTATTAAATTAGGTTGCATAGTTCCAACGGCGAAATTATTCAACCAATTGACAGACTGCCAAAGTTGTAGTATTGGGCTTAAGATGCAAAAGCCTGTTTTTCCTGAATTCTGTTTATTTAAAATAAGAAGTGGCCCACTTTGGCACCAAAAACTGACCCACACTATTAATTTGACTTTTTTTTTCAGGCGTTGCTCTATTGACATATAGAAAAATATGAACCTATTTGATACCGCTAACATACAGAAGGGGAAAGACCACAGGCATCCCTGATTAGCCCCAACAAGGGTGAAACATGTTTGGGGATGCTTGTGGTTTCGTGCAGAAGGGATGTGACCTAGCAGTTCGGGCTGGACTTCCACTTTTGGGGTGGGACCAAGCCTGATTTGCATATGGTCTTTCCCCTTCTGTAATGGCTTGGCAGGTGAAGAACGATGGTCTGGAGGGTTGCCCTGAGCAATGCCACTGGTTAAGATTCAGTCTAAACCTTCCAGCCATCACCTCTTTGTTTTTGCTTTGTCACCCGAGTGGGACGGGTATGCCCAGACATGGGTCCCGTGCCTGCTGGGCCTAGAGACCCAAGCAACTCCTCACTGATGAGCCCCAACAAGGGTGAAACATGTTTTGGGATGCTTGTGGTCTCATGCAGAAGGGATGTGACCTAGCAGTTTGGGCTGGACTTCCCCTTTTGGGATGGGACCAAGCCTGATTTGCATATGGTCTTTCCCCTTCTGTAATGGCTTGGCAGGCGAAGAACGATGGTCTGGAGGGTTGCCCTGAGCAATGCCAGTGGTTAAGATTCAGTCTAAACCTTCCAGCCATCACCTCTTTGTTTTTGCTTTGTCACCCGGAGTGGGACGGGTATGCCCAGACGTGGGTCCCGTGACTGCTGGGCCTAGAGACTCAAGCTACTCCTCACTGATGAGTGCAACAAGGGTGAAACATGTTTGGGGATGCTTGTGGTCTCATGCAGAAGGGATGTGACCTAGCAGTTCGAGCTGGACTTCCCCTTTTGGGGTGGGACCAAGCCTGATTTGCAAATGGTCTTTCCCCTTCTGTAATGGCTTGGCAGTCGAAGAACGATGGTCTGGAGGGTTGCCCTGAGCAATGCCAGTGGTTAAGATTCAGTCTAAACCTTCCAGCCATCACCTCTTTGTTTTTGCTTATTGCCAGTAGGACAGAGATCCTTCTCATTGGGACCCCACCTCCCGCTTTCCCTCTCTGACACTAGCCATCCTCTATGGGCCCTCCTCCTTCGCTTTCCTGTGAGGTAAAACACGTTAGTGTCATCTTCGACTCCACACTCACCCTTCTCTCCTCACATCACAGACCATTCCACGAAGGCACACTACCACCTGCACCTTCTCAATGGTACTCTTCATTTTCTCACTTTCACCAGTAGTTCATTGTCTCCAGAGCCTGGTTCTCTCTAGGTTGGATTACTGTAACACCTCTTTTTCAATCTGCCTTCCTCTACTCTCTGCCCTCTGCAACGAATCCAGAACAGGACTGCAAGACTTATCCTTGGCCTCAAGTCCAGGGACTATATCTCTCCAGCCCTGAAATCTCTCCGCTGGCTCCCGGTGGCTGCAAGGATCAAGTTCAAGACCATCTGCATCCTCCATGAGGCTTTCTAAGGCCTGCACTACATTCAACACTCTCTTCCTAAATAGCTTCCTTCTAGAGTCCTTCGCTCTGCTGCCTCCAACTCTCTGAGGGTCAGATGCTTCTTCCGGCAGAGAGTAGGGGGCAAATCACTTTCCTCTGAAGGTGCCACCCTCTGGACTGGCTGCCCAGCCCCACTGAAACTTGAAGCGGACCACCTGAAGTTCTGGAAGCAGCTCAAAACCTTCCCATTCTCCTCTGCTTTCTCTCCCTCCCCTGCTGACCTACCTTTTTTGCTGCGCTGACTGGTTGCTTGGTTGCCCTGCAGAGTCTCACTGGGTACTTTGTTCCTCTTGACCGGTCTTCCCCACACTGCCTCTGCGCCTGTCACACACTAGGCACTGTAACTGTAACCTCTACAGTCTCCTGCATCCCTCCGCATACCCAGAGCCATACTGACCTGGCTGCACTTGCTCAGAGCAATGCTGCTCTGATTGCACTTTCCCTTGCCCCCTTGCACTTCCCCCATTCCATTTCCAGTGCACTTTGCGTTACCGCACTTGCACGATTTGAATGCTCCAAATCATTTGTATTGTCCCCCCTCTGTACCCTCCCTTGACTTCTTACGCCTTGAAACACATGTGTACAGGTGCGTTATAAATGACTTATCATATCATTTCATATCACATAACCGCGGAAATAATAAAACATGTTTTAAAAAATTTAAAAATATGTGTGTAAGGTGTATGCAAAAGGTAAGAAACAATAGCAATATAATTGTAGTAAACAGGGTAGCAGTAGGGTAAGTGACTGTTGATAGGGTTATGTAAAGTGGGTGAGGATGAAGTCTACTTAGTGAATAGGATGGAGAGGATGGGGATAGGTTGGGTGGATGTAAACAAAATGAGATACAGTTGGATCCTTCTATCTGTCAAATAGAAGAAAACATAATTAGAGAACACAATTTATGAAATATAATGAAATACAGTATTTTTTACCCTCATAGGCAGTGCATCATATGCACGATATTCGATAGACCATTTGTGCATGCTACACTGTTCTTCTCTTCACACATACTAATCATTGTGTCATTGGGAAAACAAATCCGATTTGGATTTCTTTTTTAAACGTACTGTAATAAATATGGTAAATGGATGGGAACAGAAAAGGTGCAAATACATTTAATGGGTACAGTTACACATTATACAATAGGGTGGGTGAGAATACACAGGCTGAAAATACAGTGGGTGGGGAATCTAAAACTATAGTAGGGTGGCTGGGGTTTAAAAAGAGGGAAAGCATGGGTTGCATATAAAAAGTGACAGTATGATGCACAGCAGTACAGAGGGTAAGTGTACAATACATAGGTAAAGATACAGAGGAGGAGGAGGTGGCATATCTGACCTAACTGACAGCATTGATTAGAAAGCACTCTGGCTTTGAAATCCATTGCCAGCACCTAAAAGGGCTACAGGAATGAAAGCGTGTGCAGATATTAATAGACTAGATTGGGATATACAGGGTGTGAATATCCTACAACTATAATGAAACACATGAAAGGGATACAATAACAATAACTGTCACTATAATGAATCAACAGGAATATATAATCCAGTATAATCTACCCATTTATCCTGAGGTGAGGATACATGGGTAGATTATATTGGATATTTGCAGTAGAGAGGATGATGTAGGTTAAGTAAACATGGAGCACATGGCATACAAAACAGTCACAAAGGTAGAAACATTGTCCATGACCAATGAGGACATGTGCAATTCTGTAGACAAGAATATC
Source organism: Ambystoma mexicanum (assembly GCF_040938575.1). Classification (NCBI taxonomy): domain Eukaryota; kingdom Metazoa; phylum Chordata; class Amphibia; order Caudata; family Ambystomatidae; genus Ambystoma; species Ambystoma mexicanum. The sequence goes on from NC_090933.1 coordinate 374,012,767, forward strand.
AACCTCTTATATATTGAATATGGGTTGGCCTTTCATAGCAGTTAACTGCACAACTTCCCCAAACACAATCATATATTTTCCATTGAAGACAGTTTTTCATATCCAGTGTCAACATCTTTTTCAATAGCCAAAGAGCATCCCAAAGTACTTCACATTTTATCAGCACCTGCCCAGCATAGAAACAATAAAGAACAAATAAGAAAATATATTCAAAGAATCAAGCCTTCTTTGAAAAGATAGTACAAAAAAGCAGCCCCAAGAATGTACAAAACTAAAAAAGTCACTGAGATGAACCTGAAAAACACCATTAATTGTACCACCTCACAGAAACCTGGAGACAGCTAGAGGTAATTCATAATAAAAGTGCATGAAGTTTTACAATAAATGCAATCAAATAAATCTTCACCCTCAATAACATGCATACAAAAATAAAATATCTGCTTATAAATGTCATTCATGTAATCAAAATGATAAAACTGCACACAATTGTGGCTTTTATACTTTCCAAAATCAAAACCACAAAAAGAGGAATATTTCTAGCAGGCAAAATACAAAATACTAAAATGGCTGACACATTTTCACTGTAACCTACCACAGACAATTTTCACTGTAACCTACCACAGACAAGTACACAATAACATCAACCAATTACAAACACCAAAATGCACACATCATACATACCTACTCTTACAAATTACAAGAAATTCAAACTAGTCGTAATTTTCCTGGAAACACAGAAAGAATTCAGACTTCATGTCTGGTCTAGAAAATGTGTTTGTGATTGGAGACAGTTGGCTGTTTTAGGTACTGGCTTTCTGTGAGAATCTGCATTTTAACAGGAACCTAGGTTTTAGTGATTTTACAATTACATGATTTGGATTGCCGGGAATTTGTTGGTTCCAAGTATTTCCAAGTTGTTCAGTCTGAGAAGTACAGGGCAGGGCAGCCAGACATAAAACTGATTCATTGTGGAGACAATGATATAAGTAATGTACGAGGTGTGACCCTTGCTTTAATGATGAAACAAGAATTGGAAAAACGAATTGAACTTTTTCCTCACACCATCTTTATCTTTTCCAATATTAATCAGAGGAAAACATGGAGATGGACCACCAGTTTTAATGGTAAAATTGAAAAATCAAGGAGTAACTTGCCAGTTTTCATGAGATACCACAGACAAATGGATTTCAAACAACAACATACAGTTCTGCATGACTCATTTATATAGACATGACAGAGTACATCTAACTGATGAAGGGAATGCAGTGTTCCTTCATAACATTAAAGCAGTGTTCCAAATGTACTAAAATACTATAGTCAATGTACCCCAAAACAGTACTTTTAAGGACAAATTATTATATATAAATACAGAAATATAATGAAAGAACACACAAACCCATTTTCCTTTATAGCCGTGGCTTAAGAGTTCATTGACTTCTTATGGCCACAGTTACTAGAATTTGGTTAAAAAAAATATTTTTTATAGAATTGTATACATGCATATTTTTGTAATACATAGTCCTCAAAACTGGTTTTGAGTACAGAGTGTAGTTTTTCAACACATTACAAGTATTGCTTTGATGTTATAGTTTCTTTATTCAGAATATGTATCAAACTCCTTTCTCCACAGACTCACATTTAAGTATGTCTGCAAACACAATTCCAAAATAGTTAAGACTTTCAAATACCTACTGTGACACTTAGCATGGCCAAAGGCCAGTGGTTTTTCACACTGATGTCTTTTAAAAAGAATAGAGCACAAACAATCAAAAATCTATAGCCGAGGGTATGAAACTAAACATACCCCTGGCTATCTGTATTCCTGTAGCCGTGGTTATCAGGAAATTATTGTGTGAAAAAAAATCCCTTCTTGTACCCCTCAATGCCACACCAGGTGAACCCCACTCACAGCCAGATCCAAAAACTATTTAAAAGTGTCCTCATCTCCCCTACCCTCTCCCATTGCCCCCTTCACACACAATGTTTGCATAACGCAGTTTCATTTGAAATGTTAGCTATTTGCAGCTATAGCCAAGACTACTGAATGCTTTGTTTTGCAAACTCAGTCCCTGGACCTCCTCTAATTCCCAAATTTCACTTGGTGTCCTTCAGCCACCCACTACCTCTAGACTAATACATTTGCAATTATGTTGACCTGCAAATGCTTTTGTTTACTACTTTTCATTTCTCGATATCCTCGGCTATAGCATTGAAAAAATGGAAAGATGGTGGCTGTTTCAATTATAAAAAAAAAAGGTTTTGGTCATTTACATGAGATATAGCTATTTACTTTAGAGGAGGGCCACACCCTTCTCCATCAAATATTTTAAAAACTACTCCACAGAATAACCTCAAACCACCAAAAGGCCTCTTTTAAATGCTTTGTGCCTAAGCTGTTTTAGACCTGGTCCAAATGCTTCCAGTGATTTGGGCTATGCATTCCAGTAAAAATTGACCTTGTTTGTATATCGGAAAATGAATGGGAAGTAGGCAACAACTTTGGGGAAACATTTTTTTTTGTCTTCAGAATAACTTTTTGTTTGTTTACCAAATATTTACAAAGCTTTGCAGTCTTGGGGTTAGGGAGGGTGTGCATCCCTAAACCAACTTCAAGATTTCAGCCACATCCGTAACTCAAATTAAAAGTTATTAACAATAGAATTTTGTGAGGCTTCTATGGGAGTCCTACTTAACTTAGCTATAGGGCGGCTATCGCTGCCCTATAATATATATATAGATATACAGTTCTGTGTGACACAACTGTTACCTTTAAATTCGATTGTAATGCACCAACTACTGAGAGTTATAAAAATGCTTTTAAATTATTAGGTAAGGGTTAACTCGTAAAATATTAATGTAGAAAGGCAGGTAATGAATAGAACAGTGTTTACAATGAAAATACAATACTGTGTGAGGATCCCCCCACCTGGGCAACCTGTAAGAAAAAGTTAAAATGTACTTTATGTTTTATATTACAACCCAGTCTAAATTTATTCATTAATAGTCTGTTTCTCTTTCTACAGATCCCACCACCACAAAGTACCTCAGAAGCCACAGGAGAGCAGGATCCAAGAAGAATCAGGGACCACTGGATGAATCCTGAGGATTATTATAATTATAATAGTTCTTTTATAATGCGCTTAATACCAACTAGTGTTTTCTAAGCACAGGATCGGGATTCAAAGCTCTGCTCCACTGCACTGTCCTTCCAAGACAAACGTGTTGCACCTGAGCTATCCTTCCTCCTGTGGTGGAAGTGCTCTTCCTTGTCACAGTACCTTTGATACGTCGGCAGGCCAAGTGATGGACTTTCTTGGCTTTATTCGATTGGACCCCTCGAGGATGAGCCCGCCTTGGATGAAGGAGTCACAGGGATATTGGTGTTCAGAAGAAGGCAACCAAGCCCTGTTGGAGCAATACAAGACTTACACAGTGGTCTCTGTTGTCATGTTGCTACACCAGCTGTGGATTTCCCATAAAGGTAAAGCTTGCTGTGGACAACGACAAAGCCTGGCTAAAGAAGATACGTCCCTTGGTGGCTGTGGATGACTTTCATTGGCAACAGGTGCAGTAGCAGAAATGGGTGTTGGGTTTCAGAATTTCATGGTTTAATGACTTTTGGTTCTTCGGTACTGCAGAACGGACCTGAGGATGGCTTCTGGTGACCTAGACAAGACCATTTGTTCAGATGGTTGGAACTTTGGCAGCTATCGGTGTCAGGAATCAGTTTGCCAGGGTAACCCCTCTTCCAGGTGATACTCAGCAGCTTGGATTCCAGACATCACAAACACTCCTCAGGATGCTGGGAGACAGGGATGATCTTATTGGCTTCAAGATGTTCAGGCACTCATCTTCTGGACCCACGAAGATCCTTTCTCTGGATAGCAAGCACAAGCGGACTGGCTTTCAGGACACTTCAGGTGGAGAGCAGCAGATGCATGATGTTCCCTCGTAGCTATGGGAAGAGGTTGCCTATCCGGGTCCTCTCTGGTTCATTAGCACGGCAGCTTTCGGATTTGGTGAAGAGATGCAGCCGCAGACTTATTCCTCCAAACTTGATTCCAGGATGCAAGCTTGAGGTGACTGCAACTTCTGCTTCAGGTATCTTGTTTCCGCTTCTGACAAGGAGGTGAGTGTGAGGCCCCCTGGTATACAAAACACCCCCCATCACTCAGGCTGATCCAAGCTCAGCCAGCCAGTCACTCACTGGCTCCCGCCCCCTTTGGCTCTTGATATCTGCTGTCCCCTGCTGTTTTCCATCCACACTGTTTCCTGCCTTCTCCTTGTGGTGTTTTACCGGCTTGTGCTCACTGTGTGCCTCCTACTGTGTGAACCCTCCCCTCTGGTGTTTCATGTTTTGTGCGGCTCTGGGCTGTGCCTCTTTTCCTCTCTCACTCTCTCCTCTTTCCTCCTCTCACCCTCTATGATGCTCTCAATTTCTCCCATCTTCTCAGACTGCTACTCTATCTCCTATCCCTCTCACTAAGTCTGGAAGGAAAAAGATCAAGAAGGATATTCTGGTCTCCAACCCAGGCCTGCCCATCACTGATACTTTCATCAGTGCTTCCTCCAGACAGACGTTCACCAACATCCTCTTTGTTATTTCCTCGCTAGACCTATAGACCCCTCATATGGTCTCTGTTCTCTCTCCTTTCTCCCCCTCCCCCATTAATGGTGGCACCCATTGGGAGGTATTCTTGGCCTCCTTCCACTCCCCCATTGCCTTCATTAATGTTTATCAAAATAGTACTGTCATGGTCCAGGGCTCTCAGCCCAATCTCCTCCTTCTGGATAGGATTCTCCAGTGGCTTATTAACTTCCACCCTTCTCCTGCCACTCCTTCTACCTCCTCTCTGGCCACTATGCCACCTCCAGCTACTTTCTACTCTCATACCACCTGTAGCTTACTCTCCCCAAGGCTACCCCAGCAGTGCCACCTACCGTCTCAGTCATTCGGCCCATGTAGCAAGTGTCAGTGGCCGCCTTTGCTGCCACTTTCTCTGCTTCTCCTACTCCTGCGGCTGGAACCCACTCTGACACAGCCCTCGCCAACCTGCATCTTTCTATCTCCAACACTCTGGACATCCTTGCCCCTGTCATTAGGATTCACCTAAAGCCTACCTCCAAGTGGAACTCTTGGTATGACTCTGACTTGGCCACCCTGAAACGTAAGTGCACGGTAGCTGAGAGAACGTGGACAACATCAGGCTCCTCCTTTGACAAAATGGACTGCCGCCTGCTCAAAATACAATGCAGACTCTCCGTATTCTCTGAAAAGAGGGTCCATATTCAAGCCTGCATCTCTGCGGCTTCTAACAACACAGCCAAACTCTTTAAAATCTGCAAGGAGCTGGCCAATCCTACAGCAGTCTCCACCTCTCCTGCTCACTCCCAGGGCCCCTGCTCAGGCCTTTCATTTCACCACTAAAACTCAGGACATCCTGTCCTCACTTTCCTTTTCCACTCTCTCCACCTCTACCTCTCTCAGGCCACTTTTGGCCACCTCTCCCCCTCCTCTCCTCTTTTCCTCCCTCTCTCCTATAACACCTGACAATGTCTCAAGACAAGTCAGATCTATGAAAGTGCTGTCCAAACAGTTGCTCCCCTGCTCTTCCAAAACTATCAAGGACAGCATTGCTTCCCTCGCCTCAGCCTTGACCTATTTATGTAATGGTTCTTTTGACACTGGAACTTTACCCTCTCTCCCTAAGCACTCCCTTTTGCACCCCCTTCTTTAAAAGCCTTCGGCCGATCCTTCCTGTCTGGCAAACTATCACCCGATCTCCATCACTCCTTTCCTGGGCAAGCTCCTAGAAAATCTGGCTATCTCCCAGCTAACCCTTAACACTGAATCTGTTGTTTGTCTTCACTACCATCAGTCTGGCTTTAGAGTAGCCTGCGGCATTGAAACTGCTCCTCTAAACACCCTTGAAGATCTGCTCTCTAACATTGACTCCAGCTCTCCCGCTGTCCTCATCCTCCTTGACCTCTCCTATGCATTTGAAATGGTCAATTACACCATCCTGATTAATCGTCTCTGTGAGAATCTGTGCATCATCGATCAGGCTCTGGCATGGCTGATCCCCTTCCTCTTGGATGGACACTCCCAGGCCCAATTTGGTTAATTTTTCTCCACCAACTCTCTCTCCACTTGTGGTGTCCCCCAGGGCTCTATCCTCTCACATTGGCTCTTCAATGCCAATTTGGCCCCTTTGGCCCACCTGATTTCTACCTTCTCTTCCAACTTCCAGTGTTATGCGGATGGCACACAGCTCTCGTTCACGATTCCCTCAGCCTCCTCTACTTCCTCGCTCATTCCTGATTGTCTATTCACTATTCAGAAATGGTGTGCTCGAATGATCTCTGCCTCAATGCCAGTAAAACTGAAATTCTGCTCACTGGGAACCCTGCTCCCGCTTTACTTATCACATTATGGCCACCCTCCTTGGGCCCTCTACCCTCGCCCTCCTCGGAGGCAAAAAACCTTGGGTCATCTTCGATTCCACCCTATGCTTCTCTCCTCACATAACGGACCTTGCCAAGAAGGCCCACGCTCAGCTGCACCTCCTCTGAGGTGTTCTACCTTTTCTCACCTTCCAGGAGAAGCTCACTGTCTCCAGAGCTCTGGTACTCTCCAGGTTGGACTACTGCAACAGCCTCTTTATCAATCTGCCTAACACTACTCGTTGCCCCCTTCAACTAATCCAGAACAGGACTGAAAGACCTATCCTTGGCCTCAAGCCCAGGGACCACATCTCGCCAGCCCTGCCATCCCTACACTGGCTCCCGGAGGCAGCAAGGATCAAGTTCAAGGCCTTTGGCATTGTCTGGAAGACTTTCTGGGGCAGGAGCCGGCACTATATCAAACTCTCCCTACCTAAATACCTTCCTTCTAGAGCCCTTCGCTCAGCTACCTCTAATTCTCTGAGGGTCAGATGTTTCTCCAAGCTGAGAGTGAGGAGTAGATCTCTCTCCTCTGCAGATGCCTCGCTCTGTAACGGCCTCCCTGCCCCCCTCAAACTTGAGCCAGACCAACTGAAGTTCCAGAAGCTGCTCAAGATCTTCCTTTTCTCCTCTGCCTTTTCTCTTCTCTTCCTTGCTAACCTTCCAGTCTGTCTTCGCTGACTGGTGTCCGGGTACCCTCAGAATCTCACTGGGTACCAGGCCCCTCCTGACAAGTCTTCCTACACTGCATCTGGCCTACTGCACACTTAGAGGCTTTAACTGTAACTCCTACTGCCCCCTGCCCTCCATGCACTTACCCAGAGCCACGCTGCCCTGGCTGCAACTACTTAGAATCTTGGTGCCCTGACCACACTTTACCCTTCCCTCTCCCCTGCAATTCACCCTCTACCTTTCCCTTTGCATTTTGTTGTCACACTTGCACAATCCAAAAGACACAATGCCTAGTAGGATTGCTGTCCTGTCTTTCCTACGCCCCACCCTTCCTTGTCTTCTGGTGCCTAGAAACACTTGTGTAGGTGCGTTATAAATACCACATCATATCATATAATTCATGTGGGAAGCACCCAATCAGGTTCACAGGTATTAAGGACATTCACCAGAAACCAGACACACACAAAACAGGAGATGGATTGGGGGCTGGTCCCCAGTCTTTCAGTGCACTACACTGCCATCATTCCAGTTTCAGTCAGGGCTGGCACAGGCATTGTGTCACACAACCAAAACCAGACACCCACAACACAGAATGCATATTGACTACTCACTCCATTAATGCAGGCTCCACCCAAAGGGTGTACCCACAACAAGTTCCTGGGAATGCTCCAGCCAGTCTAGCAGGAGGCATCCCATGACCCATATATGGACCTTCCAACAACAAACATTCCAGGGGATGGAACAGAGCCAGGGCTTCCCAGCACTTTGAGAAACAAGTAGGTAAGGCAAAGGAAACCACAAAGCTACCAGTGACAATCTTGCCTTAATGTAGGAATCCATTGTCCCAATGGTGGGGCTGGGGTATCCCAAAAATTAAGGAAGCCCAGAGTCACTGCCAAGTCAGCATGTAGCTGCGACCAGCCCATACCCTTCTCTGTGGGCAACACTCATGTGCCTAAAATCATACACTGGGGGAACAGGGTTGTACCCCTACCCATGGGTCCCCTGAGGGTATCCCATGAGTCTTTGTCCACCAAGAACAAAATGAAGAGCTGCACTGCCAGGGGTCCAAATTGGACTCCCCATGTCATAAAATTTGCAGAACACATATTTTAAGGAGATATAGGACAAGGAGGCCACACCCCTCCAATGCATTTCTAGAATCACAGTCACCCCCCGCCCCCAAGGCTGTTGTTATGGTGAGCTAAGCTCCCACGTTGTTGTCACCCTCATCCAGACGGTCAACATTCCTTCTGGAAAGTCAATCTACATTATCACGATGCTTCCCTGGTCTATACTCCATAGTGAAGTCTGGTACAACGTCCTTTCATCGCCTGCCTTTGCATCCCCAGGCTTTTCAAAGTGCACATTCCATCGAATGTGCTCATCAAATTTTTTAGAGGGGGGGGGGGTAGGAAGCATGATGAAAAGGCAGGTGATGAAATGACATGTAGCCGTGAAGTCTAGCCATTTGCCGGCTAATGGACTACCTGAGCAGTTAAGGGTTGTCACCCCTAATCTGCATAGGCCACTTTAAGCATTTATGTTCAGTGTGTACCTTGAAGGTAAACCCTGTAATTTAAAGTCTAAAATGCACAAATTATGCTAAAGCACTCCTTTTCAACAGTTGCCCACGTAATCTCTCTACCCTTGAGTTGCCTACTGATGAACGTTATGGGGTGCAGCCTACCTTTGTCATCCAACTGGGATAAAACAGCTCCAAATCCTGTGTCACTGGCATCAGTGTGTACAATAAATGGTTTGCTGAGGCCAGGAGCACCCAACATAGGTGCCCTGTGCAGATATGCCTTAAACCCATCAAAGGCCCCTCTGACAGTCTTCAGTGCAATGAACATTCCAAGGGTGCATGGGTGATGTTAGAGGGGCAGCTATGGTGCCATTGTCTGCCATGAAGTTTCTGTAGTACTCAGTGAGGCTCAAAAAAGCTCTCTCCTCGGTTTGAGTAGTCATAGTCTCCCAGTCCTGTACATCTTGTACCTTGCTAGGTATAGGTTGGATCTGGCTCCCTCCTACCTCACAACCAAGGTAAGTAACCTTCCCCTGGGCTATCTGGCAATTGGTGTCCATGATAATGAGGTTGGGCCTTTTCGTGGCCTGCAAGATTTGTCCAAACGAGTCAAATGATCTTCCCATGTGGAGCTATAGACAGCAATGTCATCTAGATATGTTACGCAGAAAGCCTCTAGTCCACTGAGGGGGTGGTTGACGAACCTTGGGACAGTGGCAGGGGCATTTGTCAACCCAAAATGCATAGCCCTAAACTGTTAGAGCCCCTCATGGGTTGAGAAAGCTATTTTCTTCTTGGCCTGGTCAGTCTGGGCTATTTGCCAATAGCCTGATGTGAGGTCAAAGGTGCTTACAAACTTGGCAGCACCAACAGTGTCCACAAGCTCACCAGCTGTGGGCAATGGTTGAGCATCAGTCTTAGTGACTGCATTGACTCCTCTGTAGTCCACACAGAACCTCTAATCTTTGGTACCTGCCTGGATACTGGCCTTGGGAACAAGGATAACCGGGCTGGACCATGGACTGGTTGAGGGTTCAATTACACCCAAATCCAAATTCGTGGAAACCTCTGACTGGATGTGGTTCTTTACAGCATCTGACATCCTGTGGCATCTGCTTTTGACATCAGTGTCAATTCCATGCCTGCACCATGGAGTGAGGCCTGGCATCATTGTAAAATGAGGGTCATACTGCTGGAACCAGGCCTGGAAGGCCCTCTGTTGCTCTGATGTCATATCTGGATAAAGATGCACTCCCTGCAGTGAGCCATCCTGAGGGCTGCTATGCAGCAAATAAGAAGGGGCCCACTATCAATCTCGTCTTGCCCTGAAGCTATCAGAAGGCATGGGACTTCTTCTCTTCTGTTGTATGGCCTTAGCCTGTTAACATGGATGACCTGAGGGACCACCCCAGGGGCACCCATGTCAACCAGCTAGTTGACTTTTCCCATCTTGGAGATTATCCTGAAGGGTCTATTCCACGTGTCTCTCAGAGCTCGAGGCTCGGTAGGTTCGATCACAGGGATCTCCTTGCCAGTGTCCAGTACACTTGTGAGGCTTTAAGGTCATGCCAGTACTTGTTCAGTACTTGGCTAGCGTTGAAATCTGCTGATGCTTGGCCTATCATCTGTGCCACCCTCCTTCCGAGATCTAATACATAGTGTCCCAATTGCTTGGCAGGACCTGGAGGTACGGCTTTCAAGCGTTCTCCTAATAAGGCAAGGGCCATGTCCAAAGATGATCTCAAAGAGGCTGAAACCAACACCCTCCTGAAGCACCTCTATATAAGCAAACAGCAGGCATGGCAATAGAAGGTCCCATTTACTTCTAAGGGGCTGTTCCACAGCACCCAACATGCCTTTGAGAGTTTTGTTAAATCTTTCAACTAGACCATTGGTCTCAGTGTGGGAAGATGTAGAGAACTTGTAAGTTATACTACCCTCCTTCCCCATTGCTTGCATGTCACTAAACATGAAGTTGGATCCTCTGTCAGAGACTACCTCATTAGGGAAACCCACTTCAGTAAAAATGCCCAGCAGAGCCCTGGCAACCTCCTTGGCAGTTATGGTCTGAAGGGGAATAACCTCAGGGTACCTGGTGGCATGATCACCCAGCACCACGATTAACCTGTGTCCAGCTGATGTAGGGTGGTCTGAGGGACCAACAATGTCAATGCCTACCCTCTCAAATGGTGCGTTAACTACTGGCAAAGACTGAAGTGGGGCAATGGCTCTGACTCTAGTCTTGCCAGACAACTGATAAGTGGGGAAGGTCTTGCAGTTGTCTTCCACTTCTCCCATCCTAGGCCAGTAAATGTGGGCTGATAGACTTTGCTTGGTCTTGTTAGTACCAAGATGACCAGCCAAGGGCAACTCATGTGCCAACTACAGAAAGAAGGGGCTGTAGACCTGGGGTACAACCAACCTTATAACTGTACCAGATACTTGCTTAGTGGGCTCACTATAAAGGATCGCACCCTCCCAATACATGTTAAATACCTAGGCACTTCACATTGTGCCTTGGCCTGTCTTCTCAGACCATCAAGAGAGTGGTACTCTCTTTGACTCTTTACATAAGAAAACTAGAGGGCCCACCTTCAGCTAGCAGGGATTGAAGGTCGGGGTGATACTCTAGGTTGAGTAAATCTCCCTGAGGGTCCTCAGGCTCTTCTCCCTCAGGAGTTGAGACTAGGGCAACCACAGGACCCAGTACACCAGGAGCTTGGTCTACAGTGGGCACTGCTGAAGGAGCAGGAAGGGGCTCCTTCACAGAGCAGGCCTTCCTGCTCGTCCTTCTTGACTTGGGTTTCCCTTTTGGCTTTAGTAACTGACTTTCAGTCAGACTCTGTTTGGTCTGTGATCTGTGATCTAGTGACTGCAGCAGCCAGGGGTGTGCCATCAGATATCAACCCCCCTCAGCTATGTCATTTCCCACCAACACCTGGGTTGGCATGTTGTCTTGTACAATTACAGGCAGTTTGGATGTCTTGTTATCAATATGGATGTTGACTAAGGCTGCAGGGGCAAGTTTAAAAGGCCCACCAGCTAAGCTGGTGTTCTCAGAGGAGAACCTGCAAAGTCATGAGGCCCGATCAGGGTCCTGTCCATCACTGACATGTTAGCCTCATTGCCTCTCAAACCAGTGGAAGGCTGGTTATTATTGTGTACACTTCTCAAAAATCTCTAGGTATTCAATGGGATAGTAGTCAGCACTTCTCAGTACTGATACCAGGTCCCAAGGCAAACTAAGGAAATCACTGCAGGAGCACCAAAGTTGACTCCTGGAAAGGTGGTGAGGACAGTGGCCTCCACCTAGGGCATAGGGGAAGAGTAGGTCAGGCTGGACTCCAAGTGCCTTACATTTATACTTGAAGTCACGCTTCCTGGGATCATTAGTCCCACGTCCCCAGCAAGTGTCAGATATGTGAGGAACGGAATTAAGATCACTGGGAGTCTGCATTACAGCATGAGGACCACTACTATTTCTCTGACCCCATTAGACGTATCCTGGCTAGAATTCTGGACCTTAGGAGAAGGAGGTTGGTTTATGTGACTGTGAGTGCTTGTGGGACTCCTCATTTTTCTGAGAGGTCCTTTTTTCTTTGTTCTTGTCCTTCTCAGTAAGATACTTATGGACACCCTGTGGAAGACCCATTAGTCAGCCAGCCTGGCCAACTTAAATGTATCTAAAATGTACTGGTCAGCAATGTACTGATACAGCTCTGGTGAACAAGTTTCAGTAAAATGCTTAAAAAATAAGCCTTGAGATACTTCTGGTAACCTGGACATGACCACTAGACTGGACTGTGCACCCTCGCCAATTCTGGATCGTCAGGATGTCTTCTTTGGATTTTGGTGGTGGGAAACCTACCAGTGGGCACTTCTCTGCAGGCAGCGCCCCTGGACCTTCGCAAGTTTGGAAAAATGGTCAGATGTTGTAGCAGAGGGCCCATTAAAGATATTTTTAGATGCTTGGAGCTTTGTCAGCTCTGGGTGTCAGGCAGCACTATGCCAGGGTACCCCCTCTTCCAGGTGATGCTCAGCAGCTTGGCTTCCAGCAGTCACAAACACTCCTCCAGTCCCTGGGCAACACAGATGAACTTCCTGGCTTCAAGATGTTCAGGCACTCCTCTTCTGGACCCATGAAGATCCCTTCTCTGAATGGCAGGCAAACCAGACTAGCTTCCAAGACACTTCAATTGAAGACTTGCAGATGCATGATGTCCCCTCATAGCTATGGGAAGAGGTCACCTATCCAGGTCCTCTCTCTTTCAGTCGTGTAATTAGCATGGCAGATTTTGCATTTGGTGAAGAGATGCAGCCATAGACTTCTACCTCCACCTGGTTCCAGGATGCAAGCTTAAGATGACTTCAGCTTCTGCTCCAGGTTTCTTGTTTCAGCGTCTGACAAGGAGTTGAGTGTGAGGCTCCCTCCTACACAACTCTCCCTATTGACTCAGGCTGAGCCAAGCTGAGCCAGCCAATCACCCACATGTGCATCCATGCATGCAGCACCCAATCAGGCCTGCATGCCTTCTGGCCATTCACATTAAACCAGACACCCACCACACGGGAGGTGGATTGGGGCTACTACCTAGCCTTTCAGTGCACTACACTGCATTTATTCCAGCTTCGGTCGGGGCTGGCTCAGGCATTGTGTCACACAACCAAAACCAGACACCCACAACACAGAATGCATACTGACTACTCACTCCATTCCTGCAGCCTCCACCACAAGGGTGTAGCCACAACAAGCTGTCCCTGGGAAGGCTCGAGCCAGTTTGGCTGGAGGGAGTCGCAAAGCCATGTATGGGCCTTTCACCCAACAGCCATTCATGGGAAGGGAATAGAGCCAGGACTTCTCAGTACTTTGAGAAACAAGGGAGTAAGGCAAAGGAAATCAGGAGGCCACCAGTGGCCATCTTGCCTTTGTGTAGGAATACATTGATTCCTATGGGAGTGCCTAAGTATAGCAAAGATTAAGGAGTTCAGAGCCACTGCCAAGTCAGCATGTATCTGCCACCAGCCCAAAAACTGCTCCGTGGACACAACACATGTGCCCACAAACATACACTAGAGGTACAGGGTTGTACCCCTACCCGTGGGTGCCCTAACGGTATCCCATGAGTCTCTGTCCACCAAGAACAAACAAAAAAGATCTCCTCTGCTTGGGGTCCAAACTGGACTCCCTTGGGCCGTGAAATATTCAGAACACACAGTTTAAGGAGGTGTAGGACAAGGACAAGATGGTCCTGTCCCGATAAAGACCGCTGCCCTACGATAAAAAAAAAAAAAAAAAGTTGGTCCTGCCCCTCCAATGCATTTCCAGCATCACAGCAATCTTTTCCGCTGTAAAAGTGGAATGAATGAATGCTTGGATCCACTTAAGTGACGTCAACAAGTACCACTGTGACCCCCAAGTCCCCTGTCCAACAATTTATAGGTCGAAGGTAAAGAAGACATCAGAAGACACCAGACGCACCCGATGACCAGGGCCAATCAGAAGCAGGAGCAGAAGCAGCAAGAATGTAAAAGCAGTACTGGTTACTTACTCCGAGGACATCTTTTCAACATTCTCCAAAGACGTTTTTTTAAATATAAAATGTGGTCTTCCCATTACAAGAAGAGTATCAGATGTTTGCCATAGCCATCCTGTTTTTTATGCTCTTTTCATTTTACTTGAACACTTGAACACTTACTTGAAAATGTGTCTAACAGATTTGCTGTTTAATTTTAAAATGTATATTGTCCTAGAAAGAAATGCTCTCTCACTCTTGACTAGGTACTTCTTTTGAACATTTATCCTTTTCAGGAATGAAAAGTGACATTTCCTTTGGTAGAACAATGCATTTACTTCATGGTATTAGATATTCTCTCTTATCACCTTGAAGAGTGCACACATGTAGACATCTGCAAAAGGCAAATACCCTAGCATTTATGATCACAGTGTCACAATTTTATTACACAGCACACTCCAACCAGGCACTCCTTCCCCGACACTGAATGTGGCGTACAATAAAGCATTTTTTATTTTTAATACCCCACGGGTTCTTTTTTTGTTGAGTAGGCCTCCTACCCGTCTCGAAACCAACCTCCACAAACACCTCATGTCACAATGGACTAGGAATCAGGCCGGTGTGTATCAAAAGAGAGATTAGTGCAATTGTGTACCACTACTTTTGTGGCTGTAAAATTGTTTTATGTTCCTTTTTTATTAAATAATAAATCAATAAATATCTCATTACACAAAGTTTTTTTACTGAATTTCATAGGTTTTTAGTAGCGCAACTTAACCATAATGCCCCTTTAACAAAGTTTTTTCACTGAATTTCATAGGTTTTTAGTAGCACAACTTAACCATAATATCCCTGACTTCATATACATGTAACATAGAACATACTAACCCCCTCATAGTGATTTTCATGTCCGCGGACTACCACCATGTCCGCGGACATATCGAAAATCTGAGCGTGGTGAATGTTAATTTAAATAGTGTACCCCATTTCCCCTTTGAAGTTGGCTCTGAAAAGAGCCGTTTTTATTTTGTTTACAGATGCTTGACAGACGCCTGTTATTTTGTATTTATTTTCTTGTTTTTTTCCTTACTTTACTCCTAAAATCTTCACATAACCTTCTCCAAAGCAACCCTTACATTCTAAAATAGAAAGGCATTTCCCGTTAAAGATAAAGAAATACCATCTTCTTTAAAATTAACAGCATTACTGGCATCAATATTCTCATTGTTACAGAAGAACATACCAGCTCTAAGCATGAAGGCACACATGCCTCGGTTGATGACACACCTAGCAATGTTTTGCTGAGGACAAAAAACTGAACTATTGTCCCATATTGCCCTAAGTAGTAATCCAGAAAAAATTACTTTCGCATTTGGAAGGATCTTCATTACGGCGTGAATCAAGCATTCCAAATCAGCCAACAAAGTAGGGTCACTGACGTTGCCCAAATGGAAAGCACCATAGTGCAAAACTACCACATGCGGACTGTTCATCGTGGCCATATCCTCACAAACTTGTACAATTCCCTGTACATTGCAATCAGGCACAGTGCTCCACACCACCTCCACTCCTTTCACATCAAAGTTCTTTGCAACATGCCTGCATTCAGTGTACTGCTGTAAACCATGCACAAACGTATCTCTTAGCACCAACACCCTGACTTTCTCCACTTCTGCCATCTTCACCACACACAGTCTCTTTCAACACAAATCCACAACCTCGACATCTGATTGGCTGATCCGTACAGTCTTCTTTCCATGTTGGATTTCCTGGAAAAACCCGGATGTAGCACGCCCTGTCCACGAACAACCGCGGTGTCCGCGGACGGCGTCCACTTTACTCTCTGTGCCTTTCTCTCATTGCATACAGCTAAGCAATCACACAATACGAATAACGTCCTCAGAACACCCCCATTTTGTGAATTTTCGAACATTTCAGGACAATTATCATTTCATTATTCAACATATTAACATTACAAATATTATACTTTCATCTTGTACTCTGCACACAATGCTATCTTTCTCCATTAGTAGCTCAGTATACTAGATAGAATCCAATAATACAATGCATCGTTCAAAGCACTAATAACGGTATATTTATTGCAATATCCTTGACACTTTTTTCGGAACATTATAATAAAAATCCCTGGTACAGAAATTCCATGAAAAGTACATACACATGTGATGTCATCAGTGATTTCATCAATACCATTTGCGATGTCATCTTTGATGTCCTGGGTGTTAGTCTTAGCAGTGCACGGTGGTGGCGTGAGTTATTTTTCATAGCTTACCATAACTTGCTATTTTCAGGGGTCTTTCGGCTGTACTTAGAACCATAACGTCCTTTAAACAAACTTTTTTTAATATCACGCAAACAATATACAAACATGGTGTGCAAAAACCAACTTCTACAGATGGCTTTACACAGAATGTTGCAAAGTAAGAATTTATGCTCGTTCACAGTGAAGGTCAGCTGCTTCCATTTTTTTCTCAGGCCCCGGAGAGGCTCACAAAGCAGACTATGAGGATGTATTGTGTTTTGACCTTGACAGACAAAGATTGTGATGAAAGACTTCTCTTGAAGTAGTGTTTCTAAAACGTAAGAGAAGATAAGTATGAAATTTCTGAAACAAAACCACTTTTATATATTATATCACTATGCGAAAGATCGTTGGCACACGCAGAGTCGGACTTTGGGACTGCACCACTCGTAGACAATGGAAATTGCAATTGTACTGTAAGTAACCCTTTAGATTATTTTATACCAAATATAATTACAATAGCGTAGCATTAAAGACCGCTCAAGTTGAACTTGTTTGTTGAAAGTGGCATAATGTTTTCTACCGCGCACTATCACTGCCGAATTGATCCCCTGTTGTTTAGAGGGCTCTGAAAAAGGCAGACGACACAAGGTGGGTTAATATAAATAATTTAACCGGTCTATAGGCGGTCAAGCGCTCTACTCGCTGTGCCACTTCACTGTAGCCTGTCAAGTGGCACAGCGAGTACAACGCTCGCTTTGACATCCGTGCACAGCTTGCTAACGCAAGTTCGAATCCCAGCAAGGCCAAACTCAGCCTTTCATCCTTCCGTGGTCGATAAATGAGCACCACACACCGTGGTTAATAATAAGCACCGCTTAGATACCTCACGGTTCTTAGCGCTATATGAATGGGAAAATAGTATTATTTTATTACTAACATACTCCGTTGCACTATCTTCGATAGCAAATAGTTTCACGCCCTAATAAATAAAATGATGATTTTTAATGAAGATCGGCTGGTGAGACGGATTTATGTTTTTTAAAACAGGTATGTGGCCCCATTTTGCCTATGTCACGATTTACAGACTCCAGCGGATGGGGTCTTCAACTGCCAGGTGCAGGTCCAACTATGCAACTTCATGACCCTCACCATTTTATGGGACAATCGCCAAGGACCAATATGCCCTTACTAATGGCTCGTTGTTGGAGCAACCTTCCGATTATCAGAGCGACCATTTACTGCTTTTATCATAAACCAACAGCCTATCTACCGCAAAGGAACAACGCGTGGCTCCAAATAAACTTTTGCTGATCGACAGCAGAGACAATAGCAAATCGCTAAATATTCACTAAACATTTCATGTGAAATAAATGTACTTTACAACATTTACAATCTTGCTGTTTGCTTTTAAATCACTGTTTCATATTCCAAATTGTGGCGCTCTGTGTTGTGACATAATATGTGTTGTCTTCCGGGTTCTGAGTGAAGTCACTTAGGACTGGAGAGGACTGGGTGCGTTTGATGACGCACCCTGTAACGTCACGGAGAGAGGCGGGGAATATGAATGCTTTGATAATATCAGGCTTAGGGGCGGGAGATATGATGTAGTGTCGCAAAAGCAAGTCAGCCACGTGAATAGCGCCAGTCATAGGATTATCACATAATGTCGGCGCACACCAGCCGGATTTATTGTTCCTTTAGTGGACAAAAAGTCGGTTGACGCCCATAGGAAATTGTACTATTAGCGGACAAAAGGAGTGGTCTTAAAACACTTTCACCCTGACAACGAACAATACAAACAACGTTCTCAGAACACCCCCATTTTGTGTTTTGCAACCATTTCGGGACACCGCGAGTGTTCTTAGAACACATTCAACTAGACAGATTACAATACGGACAGCGTCCTGAGGACACCCCCAGTTTGTGTATTTACGAACAATTAAGTACACCACGAGTGTTCATAGCTCATTTTTACCTTCCTTGCGAACAAAAATGACACATACTCCGTCCTCTAAACAACCCACCATTTAGTTTATTTACAAAATGTCAGAACAGCCGTGTTCTCCGCGGACAAATCGAACGCAACAAAAAGTCTAGCACATAAAAAAAAAAAGCATTGAACCTATCTCATACTCCCCCACCCTCCCCAAACACTCTTACACACCAACACAGGGCACTAAATACAATTTTTTATCCACGCTTCACCACGCTGTACACGGTCGACGGCGAATACAAGAAGGCGGGCGCCACAGAAAATCTGACGCGCTCCACGCCCCTCGCCATCCAATCAGCGAACACATCACATGTCCGCGGACATGACGCAAGGCCATGGGCCAATCGGGGTGCTGTCCGCAGAGCGAACAGGAAGTCCGTCCGCGAAGCGAACACAGATATCACTATTTTTTTTTGCCTTACATTTTGGTCATTTTTTTAAAAACTACTGGACGGATTTACACCAAATTTGCAAAAGCACGCTTTCGGGACCAGGCCACCGCTACTGCCGCAAATTTGGTGTAAATCCGTCCAGCGGTTCGGGCTGTAGCCGTGCGCAAAGTTTTTTCCTATTCAGCCTATGGGAAAAAAAAAGTTTTGGTGAGGATTCGTCCAGGGGGAGCGAAGTTATAAGCCGCCCAAAAAGTGCTCTTCCTATGGAAACACCAACTTAACCATAACGCTACCACGGCCATGTAATATATATATACATATTCAGTGAAAAAACTTTGTTAAAGGGACGTTATGGTTAAGTTGCGCTACTAAAAACCTATGAAATTCAGTGAAAAAACTTTGTTAAAGGGACGTTATGGTTCTAAGTAAAACCAAAAAAAACCTGAAATTCACCAGTTATGGTAAGCTAAGCAACCATGACTCGCGCTACCATCGTGCACTGCTAAGACTAACACCCACAACATCAAAGATGACATCACAAATGTCATTGATGACATCACTAATGACATCACATGTGTATGTACTTTTCATGAAATATGTGTACAAGGGATTCTTATTATAATGTTGCGAAAAAGTGCCAAGGATCATTGCAATAATTATCATACCCTAACTAGTGCATTGAACGATGCATTGATATAAATAGCATTCTATTATGGGGTTCTATCTAGTATACTAAGCTACTCATGCAGAAACATAGCATTGTGTGCAGCGTACAAGATGAAGGTATAATATTCATAATGTTAATATGTTGAATAATGAAATGATTGTTTTCTTAATAGATTTGTGTGTACTGTGAAATATGTAATAAGTAGCTGATAAAACCCATGCATTACATAATTGCATTACTATAGACAAAACACAAAGAGACAAGAACACATACCAATATGGGTATATACAGGGAAAGTGAAGTTAGCAAAAAAGCACAAGTAGTAGCAGAAACAATTCATAACCTAACTGATTATTTTCATGCAAATAAATTATTGCTCTGTTTCAAAGCTACCATTTACCCTATGTATATGTATCACTTGATGTGATTGAACCCTAAGGAAAGTAGTGTGAGTACAATGTATACAAATATGACCATATACAGGAAAGGTACAGCCATAAAAAACAACAGAACTATCAGAAAGTGCTGATAACTCTATTCACTATCTTTTTGCACAAAAAGGATTGCTGTCTTTCAAGCTTGTGTCTTCCCTATGTATATGTTTCACATGATGTGACTAGACTCTAAGGGAATTGCTCTAAGAACCTACTTGAAGGATATGTCTACAAATAAAATAACATTTTTAGTTTCTGACTGTTATTGAAGAAAACCATGTGGCCTAGATATGTCAGCAAAAGAAAAAAGAGTCAGCCAGACATGTGATGTCATCAATGACATGTGTGATGTCATCTTTGATGTCGTTGGTGTTAGTCTTAGCAATGCACGGTGGTGGCGCGAGTTATGGTTGCTTAGCTTATCATAACTGGTGAATTTCAGTTTTTTTTTCGGTTTTACTTGGAACCATAACGTCCCTTTTAACAAAGTTTTTTCACTGAATTTCATAGGTTTTTAGTAGCACAAATCAACAATAATAACTTTGACTTTATGTACATGTAATATGGAACATACTGAACCCCTTCTACTGAATTTGATGTCCGCAAACTTTTTTGAAGTCCGCGGACATGTTCGGACAGCAGTACCACTACCTAAAAACTCTGGGGGTGTATTTTAATTGTTATATCATAACATAGTAACATTTGAAAAATTCACAAAGCAGCACACATACATATTATATGTAGTAATACATAAGAAATGTAACCCTTATATGTAACACACTAACCATTTATTTAAATACAATATGTTCTAAAATGGAATATACCAAAAGAAGATAAATTGGCTTCCAACAAGATTACCTCATAGACACTCCACAACTAAGAGCAAGACCAGACCTACAAAATACTCAGAACATATCTTACCTGAAATATTAAGTGTACTTCATTTTACTCATATATTTATAAACTTTCAGTTTTAGATTTAAAAAAAATATATTATCTTTTTTTTTCTCACAGAAATGTCTAGTACTCCGGAATAGCTAGAGGAGCATTTCCCAAAGAGGAAATGTCAGAAGATAGTGAAACTAATGGTACACACTTTACAATATAAACCATTTAATTATTATTATTTTATATACATTTAACATATATATATTTTTTTGTACAGAGCATACCAAAATAGAAAATACCTCTGAAGAAGCTGTTACGGATAACACTCTTGACAGCATAAAAGAAAAAATTGATATATTGTTGACCAATTTTAATAATTTGAAAACTTTTGTTGAAGATCATTTTAAAACAAAAACCTCATACCATTGTCCCACATGTACTTGTCCCACCTCACCATATCCCAGTCAATTATCCCCAAACCCTCTCCATAACCCAAAACGTTTTGATGAGACTTCCATCCCTTCTTCAGCTGCTACCAATCATGTTGAAAGCCCTAATTCTCCTGTTTTTGTTTGTGTTTCTGCCTCACCTTCTCTGTCATAAATTGTTAATATATGTTAAATAAAGTTACATTTTCATATTGTGTTGTAATTAGTTTCAGTTTAAAAAAAAAACAAATAGGTGTCCGGGGACAGAGCAGTTGTTCTGAAATGTTCGTAAATAAATGAAAATGGAGGTGTCCTGAGGAACACTATACCTGTCCGTAATGTTCGCTAGCAAGTTGAAACTGTTCTAGAACACACGCGGTGTCCTGAAATGTTCGTAAATAAACGAAAATGGAGGTGTCCTGAAGAACACTATACCTGTCCGTAGTGTTCGCTAGCAAGTTGAAACTGTTCTAGAACACACACGGTGTCCTAAAATGTTTGTAAAGAAACGAAAATTGAAGTGTCCTGAAGAACATTATACCTGTCCGTAGTGTTCGCTAGCAAGTTGAAACTGTTCTAAGAACACACACGGTGTTCTGAAATGTTCGTAAATAAACGAAAATGGAGGTGTCCTGAAGAACACTATACCTCTCCGTATTGTTCGCTAGCAAGTTGAAACTGTTCTAGAACACACGCAATGTCCTGAAATGTTCATAAATAAACAAAATGGGGGTGACCTGAAGAACACTATACCTGTCCGTATTGTTCGCTAGCAAGTTGAAACTGTTCTAGAACACACGCAATGTCCTGAAATGTTCGTAAATAAACAAAAATGAAGGTGTCCTGAAGAACAGTATACCTGTCCGTACAGTTCGCTAGCAAGTTGAAACTGTTCTAAGAACACACGCGGTGTTCTGAAATGTTCGTAAATAAATGAAAATGGAAGTGTCCTGAGGACGCTATGTCTGTCCGTATTGTTCGCAAAGCAGGTAAACTGCTCTAAGAACAAGCGGTTGTCCGTAACTGTTCGTTTGACATGTGACGCACTTTTAATTACTTCAGGACCCAAACAGTGTCCGTAGAACATCAACGTGCATGCGCAAACCAATGTCCGCGCATTTGGTGTCCTGTGGACAGCCGCTTCCTTCGCGAACATGTTTGCGAAGCGATCATGTGACCGCGCCCATGCTGATCGCGTGTTCTGAATGCAGACACTGTTCGTGTCCCCGAACAATTTAAAAGTACATTTTCAAGTAATCCACAATATTTCTCAATAAAAACTCACCATAGCACAAGTCTCACATTCTAATCCTGAGTTTTTACATACTTTTTGAAAGTTTTTGAACCTTTTTTTGTGTTCGATCTGTCTGCGGACAACGCACATGTCCGCGAACCGCATACAAGCACCCCTATAAAAGACCACGCCCTAGAGCTTATTCTCATTGTGTTTCTGGCTATTCTTCAGAGCGCAGCTATTTTTCCTGCAACTTGCAGGTTTCACCATCATCGAGATGGCATCCATGGCTGCACTACTGCCACCTGGTGCTGCACCTGCTTCAACACCACCCCACCCCCTCCACCACCACCACCACCACCTCCCCAACAAACAATCCTGATAACACGTATAGTGTTTATGGAATAAGACAACAATTGGACTACTGTGCTGGAATGGTTAAATTCACTATAAACTCACAGGAAGATCCACAAGAATTTCTAATGTACTTACTACAAGTACTGGAAAATAAAAACATACCTATAAATGAAATCTTCCAGATTTCATACATGTGGAAACATACATGCACTCTCTGGAACAATGTGACAAAAGAAGAAATCCCCAAAGAACGCTTCATATATATATATATCGAGACCTAATTGTGAATCCATTCCATGTCAGCAGCTTGTACAAAATGCAAACCATGGTAGATTATGTACTACCTGCAATTCGGATAATCGCTCCACGTTAGTAATACAAACACATAGTAAATACGTAATACTAATGCTTCTACGTTACAATGCAGATGGTACACACTTTACAATATAAACCATTTAATTATTATTATTTTATATACATTTAAAATATATATATTTTTTTGTACAGAGCATACCAAAATAGAAAATACCTCTGAAGAAGCTGTTACGGATAACACTCTTGACAGCATAAAAGAAAAAATTGATATATTGTTGACCAATTTTAATAATTTGAAAACTTTTGTTGAGGATCATTTTAAAACAAAAACCTCATACCATTGTCCCACATGTACTTGTCCCCCTCACCATATCCCAGTCAATTATCCCCAAACCCTCTCCATAACCCAAAACGTTTTGATGAGACTTCCATCCCTTCTTCACCTGATACCAATCATGTTGAAAGCCCTAATTCTCCTGTTTTTGTTTCTGTTTCTGCCTCACCTTCTCTGTCATAAATTGTTAATATATGTTAAATAAAGTTACATTTTTATATTGTGTTGTAATTAGTTTCAGTTTAAAAAAAAAAAAAACAATTTAGGTGTCCGGGGACAGAGTGGTTGTTCTGAAATGTTCGTAAATAAATGAAAATGGAGGTGTCCTGAGGAACACTATACCTGTCCTTAATGTTCGCTAGCAAGTTGAAACTGTTCTAGAACACACGCGGTGTCCTGAAATGTTCGTAAATACACGAAAATGGAGGTGTCCTGAAGAACACTATACCTGTCCGTATTGTTCGCTAGCAAGTTGAAACTGTTCTAGAACACACGCAATGTCCTGAAATGTTCATAAATAAACAAAATGGGGGTGTCTTGAAAAACACTATTCCTGTCCGTATTGTTCGCTAGCAAGTTGAAACTGTTCTAAGAACACAAGTGGTGTCCTGAAATGTTCGTAAATAAACGAAAATGGAGGTGTCCTGAAGAACACTATACCTGTCCATAATGTTCGCTACCAAGTTGCAACTGTTCTAAGAACACAAGCGGTGTCCTGAAATGTTCGTAAATAAACGAAAATGGAGGTGTCCTGAAGAACAGTATACCTGTCCGTACTGTTCGCTAGCAAGTTGAAACTGTTCTAAGAACACACGCAGTGTTCTGAAATGTTCGTAAATAAATGAAAATTGAGGTGTCCTGAGGACGCTATGTCTGTCCGTATTGTTCGCAAGGCAGTTAAACTGCTCTAAGAACAAGCGGTTGTCCGTAACTGTTCGTTTGATGTGTGACGCACTTTTAATTACTTCAGGACCCGAACAGTGTCCGTAGAACATCAACGTGCATGCGCAAACCAATGTCCGTGCATTTGGTGTCCTGTGGACAGCCTTCGCGAACATGTTTGCGAAGCGAACATGTGACCGCGCCCATGCTGACCGCGTGTTCTGAATGCGGACACTGTTCGTGTCCCCGAACAATTTAAAAGTACATTTTCAAGTAATCCACAATATTTCCCAATAAAAACTCACCATAGCACAAGTCCCACATAGTAATCCTGAGTTTCTACATACTTTTTGAGGGTTTTTGAACCTTTTTGTTGTGTTCGATCTGTCTGCGGACAACGCCCATGTCTGTGAACCGCATACAAGCACCCCTATAAAAGACCACGCCCTAGAGCTTATTCTCATTGTGTTTCTGGCTATTCTTCAGAGCACAGCTATTTTTCCTGCAACTTGCAGATTACACCATCATCGAGATGGCATCCATGGCTGCACTACTGCCACCTGGTGCTGCACCTGCTTCAACACCGCCCCCACCCCCTCCACCACCACCTTCCCAACAAACAATCCTGATAACACGTATAGTGTTTATGGAATAAGAGAACAATTGGACTACTGTGCTGGAATGGTTAAATTCACTATAAACTCACAGGAAGATCCACAAGAATTTCTAATGTACTTACTACAAGTACTGGAAAATAAAAACATACCTATAAATGAAATCTTCCAGATTTCATACATGTGGAAACATACATGCACTCTCTGGAACAATGTGACACAAGAAGAAATCCCCAAAGAACACTTCATATATATATCAATACCTAATTGTGAATCCATTCCATTTCAGCAACTTGTACAAAATGCAAACCATGGTAGATTATGCTCTACCTGCAATTCAGATAATCGCTCCACGTTAGTAATACAAACACATAGGGCCTCATTACAACTCAGGCGGTAAGGGGTTTACGGCGGCGTAAACAGCGCTGACCCTTACCGCCTGAGTACGAGGTCCCTTAGCGCCATGGAGGTTTTAACACCTGCTTTTAGCAGGTGTTAAAATCCATGGCGCTAAGGGACCATGGAATTAATTACGCCACCGTAATTTACGGTGGCGTAATTAACGCCTTCCCCACTCCCATTATGCCCTATGGGGCAAAATGGGAATGGGGAAGGGAAAATGGGAAAATGGGGATTTACCGCCCCGCCAAGGTTGGAATGGGGCGGTAAATCCGCCAACCACCATGGCGTAAACATAGTTTACGCCATGGTGGTAAAGTCACGGCCCAGGCGGTAACTTACCGCCTGGGTTGTAATGAGGCCCATAGTAAATACTTTATACTAATGCTTCTACGTTACAATGCAGATGGTACCAAAAACAACTGCAAGCTGACTGGATTCACACATGGTCAAATATCACTTGGTAAGAAAACATTCAAAACAATAGGTATAATCCACCACGCAGGAGCCGCAACCAATTCAGGGCACTACACTGCATATATAAAAAAGAAATGTGGATGGTTTGAATGTAATGATAGTACCATTACTCTAAAGCAGAAATTATCAGCAAATCTTACAAACGCTTATTTAATGTTCTTAAAACCAAAATTTGATAACTAAACTGTACTTAAACCTTAAGTAAACTTGTAGTAAAAAAAATAAATATTCCAAAAGTTATTTAACTGCCCAAAGATTCCACAACAACTAATCAGATAAATGAATACCACCAAATTGGTATCTAACTGTCCCAAAATTTAACAATAACCAAACATATAAATCAATACCACTAAAATATATCAAAAAATAAACAGTTAGAATACGCCTACTGGTATCTAACAGCTCCAAAATTTTACAATATCCAAACAAATAAATAATATGTTACTGCTCCAAAAAACTCCAACAAGCCAATGTATAAAGCATTAGCCAGAAACAACAAGTGAACACTGAAAACAAACAAACAAATAAACTGTAGCATAACAGAAAAAGGTATTTTTTTTAATCCAACATGGATTTTTTTTTCTCCCACATACCCAATGATTTTATCAACAAACACAGAAACTGAGCAAATTGCACAGTACTCTGGTTTGTAATCTACTAAATATGAGGGTCCATAAAAAAAATATTGATTATACAATGTAATAAGTCATTACAAAATACTAATACTAACATACTATTTTCTTTTACCACAGAAATTAACAAAAAATACATGTACTCCAGTTACTAAACCAAACAGTAAGTATATTATAATAAATACAACCATCACAGCATATCACACCCATAGAGTCAAACATCTCAACTATGGCGTATGAAAACGTTCTTAGAACACTTTCAACTTGCCAGCGAACAATACGGACAACGTCCTCAGAAAACCCCCATTTTTTTATTTGCGAACATTTCAGGACACCGCGAGTGTTCTGAGAACACATTCAACTTGCCAGCGAACAATACGGACAACGTCCTCAGAAAACCCCCATTTTTTTATTTGCGAACATTTCAGGACACCGCGAGTGTTCTGAGAACACATTCAACTTGCCAGCGAACAATACGGACAGCATCTTCAGGACACCCCCGAAAAACATTTCAGGACACCACGACAGTTCTTAGAACACTTTCAACTTGACAACGAACACTATGGACAGCGTCCTCAGAACACCCCCATTTTGCTTATTTTCGAACATGTCAGGACACCACGAGGGTTCTTAGAACAAATTCAACTTGCCATCGAACAATACGGACAGCGTCCTCAGGACACCCCCATTTTGTTTATTTATGAACATTTCAGGACACCATGAGTGTTCTTAGAACGCATTCAACTTGCCTGAGAACAATACGGAAAGCGTCTTCAGGACACCCCCTACGAACATTTCAGGACACCGTGAGTGTTCTTAGAACACTTTAAACTTGACAATGAACAATACGGACAGCGTCCTCAGGACACCCCCATTTTGTTTATTTTCGAACATTTCAGGACACCGCCAGTGTTTTTAGAACACATTCAACTTGCCAGAGAACAATACGGACAGCGTATTTAGGATACCCCCTACGAACATTTCAGGACACCACAAGTGTTCCTAGAACACTTTAAACTTGACAACGAACAATACGGACAGCGTACTCAGGACACCCCCATTTTGTTTATTTACGAACATTTCAGGACACCGCCAGTGTTCTTAGAACACATTCAACTTGCCAGAGAACAATACGGACAGCGTCTTCAGTACACCCCCTACGAATATTTCAGGACACCCTGAGTGTTCCTAGAACACTTTAAACTTGACAATGAACAATACGGACAGCGTCCTCAGGACACCCCCATTTCGTTTATTTACGAACATTTCAGGACACCGCGAGTGTTCTTAGAACACATTCAACTTGCCAGAGAACAATACGGACAGCGTCTTCAGGACACCCCCTACGAACTTTTCAGGACACCGCGAGTGTTCTTAGAACATTTTAAACTTGACAACGAACAATACGGACAGTGTCCTCAGGACACCCCCATTTTGTTTATTTACGAACATTTCTGGACACCGCGAGTGTTCTTAGAACACATTCAACTTCCCATCGAACAATACGGACAGCGTCCTCAGGACACCCCCATTTTGTTTATTTACGAACATTTCCGAACACCACCAGTGTTCTTAGAACACATTCAACTTGCCAGAGAACAATACGGACAGCGTCTTCAGGACACCAACTACGAACGTTTCAGGACATTGCAAGTGTTCTTAGAACACTTTAAACTTGACAACAAACAATACGGACAGCGTCCTTAGGACACCCCCATTTTATTTATTTATGAACATTTCAGGACCCCGCGAGTGTTCTTAGAACACATTCAACTTCCCATCGAACAATACGGACAGCGTCCTCAGGACACCCCCATTTTGTTTATTTACGAACATTTCCGAACACCACCAGTGTTCTTAGAACACATTCAACTTGCCAGAGAACAATACGGTCAGCGTCTTCAGGCCACCCCCTACGAACATTTCAGAACACCACGAGTGTTCTTAGAACACATTCAACTTGCCAGAGAACAATACGGACAGCGTCCTCAGGACACCCCCAGTTTATTTACGAACATTTCAGGACGCCGCGAGTGTTCTTAGAACACATTCAACTTGCAAGAGAACAATACGGACAACGTCCTCAGGACACCCCCATTTTGTTTATTTTCGAACATTTCAGGACACCACAAGTGTTCTTAGAACACATTCAACTTCCCATCGAACAATACGGGGAGCATCCTCAGGACACCCCCATTTTGTTTATTTATGAACATTTCAGAACACCACCAGTGTTCTTAGAACACATTCAACTTGCCAGAGAACAATACGGACAGCGTCTTCAGGACATCCCCTATGAACATTTCAGGACACCGCGAGTGTTCTTAGAACAGTTTCAGCTTGCTTGCGAACAAAACGGACACATATTGCATCCTTAGAACCCCCCCCCATTTAGTTTATTTAGAACATTTCAGAACAGCCGCTTTGTCCGCGGACAAATTGAACACAACAAGAGCATCTACCACATAAAAAAACACATCAGTTAACCTAACCTATCTCATACTCTCCCACCCTCCCCAAACACTCTTACACACAAACACACTCTACTAAATACAAATTTTAAACCAAGTTTCACTGCACTGTCCCCAAATCCAAGAAGGCAGGCACTAATGAAAATCTGACGCCCTCCACGCTCTGCATCATCCAATCAGTGAACACGTTGCATGTCCGCGGACAATACGCAAGCCGATTGGCCAATCAGGACACTGTCCACGGAGCGAACAGGGAAGTCTGTCCGCGGACCGAACGCAGATATCACTAATTTTTATGACCTACTTTTTGGTCATTTTAAAAAAAACTACTGGATGGATTTTCACCAAATCCGCAAAAGCACGCTTTCGGGACCAAGCCGCTACTCCTGGTCCAAATTTGGTGAAAATCCGTCCAGCGGTTTGGGCTGTAGGCACGAGCAACGTTTTTCCCCCATTCAGTCTATGGGAAATAAATACGTTTTGGGACCCCCCCTATAACCTTGCCCCCCCTGGACGAATCCTCAGCAAACTTTGCAAAAATATTCAGAGTGGACCATATACTTTGCAAAGTTTGGTGAGGATTCGTCCAGGGGGAGCGAAGTTATAAGACGCCCAAAAAGTGCTCTTCCTGTGGAAACAGCAACTTAACCATAACTACAGGGCCACTACCGTGGCCATATATATATATATATATATATATATATATATATATATATATATTTCGAAAATAAGAAGAAGTAATTCCACATCTTCAAAAGGGGGACAGCACTCTCCCAAATTGCGGTTGTGCGCTAGTTAGAGTTTTCTTCAAATCAAGCCATCACACAACGTCGAGAATATTCAAATATCCAGTTTTATTTTGGCATCCACAAGATAGATAAACCACGATACAACGCGTTTCGCAGCGCTCCCGCTGCTTGATCACGTACAAATGAACAACACTTACATAACGCCATTAAATACACATGCATGCAAAAACTCTATGGTTCCATATGTTTTTTTTGTCCTTTTTCGCTTTTTACCCCTATGTGGTTTTATGGCTTCCTTTGGGAAAAGCTTTCGGCCATTTTGTGATGGGTTTTACATACTTTTTTGCCAATGATTTAAATCACCTCATGTGTCCGATGTGTGTTTGCATAGTTTTCTCTATATTCCCTATATTTTGGGGAATACATAAATATAACAGAGAAACTACAGAATTATATAAAATGATTATATAAAGTGCTTAGTGCATACAAGAGAATAAAAAATGTAGTTTCATTTCTCGCACATATTATTTCATACAAACAAGGGCAAAAAAGAAATAATTTGCGGTCTTGCAATTACCTCTGATCAATTTAGAATATGATTATTCCTTAGGTCTTTACATGTGAGCATTTGTTAATTATTAAACTTAAGCTAGACTTAGTTAGATCTTTCGAGTTATGTACCAATCATGTTCAGGCAATGTATAAAGTTCATAGTGCTTGTGCAAATTAATTCTGAATAAAATTCCATTGCCGAAGAGAATTGACTACAAAATGCTATCATACATGTATAATAATTTCAGTTGCAAGACGCCTGGATCATATCACTTTACTCTTAATTGCCCAAAATATATGTGCAAATTATTTCTGTTCGGAAAGCTACTACACACAGCTATAAAAAATAGAATAGGGTAATGTTATAGATCAATAAAACCTTGTCAAATCAGTGTATAGAGAAGCCAAAGTGCATAGTGCATAGTGCAAACAAAATATATAGCTGCCACAGATTTTAATCCTTCTCTTGTCACAATTTGACCAAAAACTCACTACCAAAAGGGGGGGAGGATTTGCAAGTAATTCATTCTCAACATTTCCATTATAGACTCGGCATGAAAAATGTATTCTTCTGCGATAAAATCCACATATAAAATATTTAACAAATAAAAAAGACTTTCTTTAGGGTGTTATTTTTGAGTCTATTCCTTCTTCCTTGAAACCCAGTTTTTAAGACATTGGTTTAAAGTTAAAAAATATTTCTAAAATATACAGAATATAAGCAGTTCATGTTCCAAGACAAGTATATAACTTTTCATCTAAGTTATGTCCTTTGGGTTTTTTGGTTGCCAGATCTAAAATAAACCTTGTTTCCATCCGACGAAGCTCTAATTCTCGATTACCCCCTCGTGGATTCTCTTTCACATGGTATATTCCGAAAAACCTGAAACATTCCAGCTTACTTTGGTGAACATCTCTAAAATGAACTGCCATAGGATATGAAGCATCAACATTTTTTATAGCTTGCACATAATTTCAATTTACCTATGGTACTTCTGATGTACCACAGGTCGCATGAACAACATAATACATATACAACAAATTCTGTGTTGCATGTGATCATAGATTTCACTTCTACAGTGCCACCTAATATTGGGTGCACAAAATTATTCTTGTTTGAAGCATGTTGGCATGCTTTACACTTTGACACTTGTGGAAGCCTGTGATTTTGCTGCCTAGCCAAGAAGAGATGCCAGATTTTTCCATTTTCGGGGGTAAAAAGCTATTAACGAGTAGGTCTTTGATGGAAGTTGATTTTCTGAAGGTTATGTTTACTCGTTCCTCAAGGTATGGTTGTAGAGCTTCATCTGATTTTAGGACATGCCAATGTTTGTGTAGTATTTTTCTTATTGTATTCGCTTGGGTACCGTATGTGAGAATTAGCCTTATTTCATCTGTTTTTGTTTCTTCTTCAGATGTTCGGTTAGTCAATGATAAGGCAGTACAGTCTAAATTACGGGCTTTGGAGTAAGCTCTTTCGATAACTGCTTTTGGATACCTTTGATTTGCAAAATTGTTAGCAGTAATCTTACATTTTTTATCAAAGCACTCCAGTTTGCTACAGTTGCGCCGAATTCTGACAAATTCTCCATACGGTATACTCGATTTTAATGGACGCGGGTGGTTACTGCTTGCAAACAGAGGCATGTCAGAACTAGTGGGTTTCTGGTGAAGTTCTGTACTAATTTCCTTTTGATCTGTCTTGACTAGTACATCAAGGAAGATTAGTGACTCTCGACTATGGGTCTCAGTGAATTTTAAATTCAAGTTATTGGTGTTCAAAATTTCAACAAAGTTGAGCCACTCTTTTTCCTTGCCATTCCAGAGGATGAATAGATCTATAAACCGTAGCCAAAGGACTACTTGGTAGGTATGCTGGCTGTTGGCTTCTGTCCATACAATGAATTTTTCCCACCAACCCATAGTGAGATTGCCGTATGTGGGAGCAAAGCTCGTACCCATTGCTGTGCCTCTCAATTGGTTATAGTAGACATTGTCGAATAAAAAAACATTGTTACATAGACATACAGCTATCATTTCCATGATCATTTCGCCATGAGTGCGGTAATTTAATGATCTACTATCTAAAAAGTGTTTGCACGCCCTCTTTCCTTCCCGGTGTTCTATGGAGGTACACAGAGATACCACATCTAGTGTTGCAAACATAAGATCTTTTTCCAAACGACTCCTTCAATCCTGCTCAAAAAGTCTTTAGTGTCTCGTAAATACGATGGTAGAGTGAAGACTAAAGGCAGTAACGTTTGGTCAACATATTTCAACATGTTTTCGAGAGAGGCTCCATTTAAGGTGACAATGGGTCTGCCAGGGGGGCGTGTGGGATGTTTTTGGACCTTCGGTAGAAAATAAATTTTAGAGATAATGTTAATTTATTGTAGAGGTATTTGTAGTCATCATCATTCAAAATATCCAGATCTGTCAATTATTTCTAAAAACATTCTACTTTGTTCTTTACGATTTCAGTAGGATTCCCAATTAATTTCTCATAGCAACTGGTATCAAACAATTGTATTTCTGCTTCTTTTATGTAATCTTTTCTATTTTGGATTACTATATTACTGCCCTTGTCGGAAGCTTTTATAACAACCTTATTCAGGTCCTGTAGGTCTTTAAGAATTTCCTTTTCTTTTGCTGAGAAGTTCAGTTTGATTTTCTTCTTTTGAAGTCTGGTTTCCTTCAAGTCCTAGATAACTAGGTCCTGGAAGGCTTAAATTTTTCCGCCGGGTTGGAACATAGGGTTGAATCTAGATTTCACCTTCAATTTGCTCTTTATAGGCCAATCAGTGTCTATATTCAACATTTCCAGAGTGACAACAATAGATCCTTCAACTTGTTCCCCAGTAAGTTCTAGCTCGGCTAGATCTATTAATGTGTCTAGGTCTTCAATGGCTACCATAGTTCGACCCAATAGGCCAGTACTTTGTTTTTCTTTAGGTGGATTAGTGATAAAGAATTTTTTCAAACAAATCTTTCTCATGTATTTGTAGAAGTCAATTCTCGTTTCCATATAATCATAACGAGCAGTGGAGCAGAACTTGAATCCATACTGCAATACTTTGGTTTGTTCCAAGTTAAGAACATAGGGTCTCATTACACGGATGGCGGTAAGGATTTACCGGTACCGGTAAAATACCAGTACCGGTAAATCCTTACCGCCTTACTACAAGGTCCCTTTGCGGGTTGGGGGATTTAACGCCTGCTTATTGCAGGCGTTAAAAACCAACCCGCAAAGGGACCCAGGGAGCTAATTACGGTACCGCAATTTGCGGTACCATAATTAGCGCCTTCCCCATTCCCATTGAGCCCTATGGGGCAAAAATTGGAATGGGGAAGGGCAATGGTGGAAGGGGGAATTGCCACCCCACCAACCTTGGAATGGGGTGGTAATTTCCCTTTCCGCCAAGGCGGTGTCGGTATTTTACCAGCCTGAACCATGGCGCTAATAGCGCCATGGTTCTCCGCCATCCGTGTAATGAGGCCCATAGTCTAAGAGATTGATGATGCTGTTATTGGCTTTCTTTAGATCTGTTGCATCTTTTTGGTTCCAGAGCGTGATCTTGTATTCTGATCTGACACTGAGCTGCTTGTTCCTTTGTCCCCTCCTTGTTTTCTTTTTCTTCCTGCTCCTTGCCGTTTTCCACAACCCCTTCCTGTATTCGTTTTGGCAGTGTTTTTTCGGTCATCCAGTCCAAGCATTCTCATCTCCTCTAAAAAATGGGTCTTTTTTGGTGGGTTTTCATTAGTACTAGTTAAGGCTTCTGAATCGGATATAGTGGCTACATCACTTGAGCTTGGGGTTATCTCTTTATTTTTGGCATTCTGACTTGGCATGTTTTTCCTTAAATTACCAAATCGTCGTGCAAATGTATACACTCTGCCCAGTTCATAATCTTCCTTATCACGGAGAAATTTCCTTTGCTTGCGCAATTTAATGTCTTCTTCATAGATTTTCAGACTGCCCTCCATGCTTGTTCTAAGTTTATTGCCATCTTCGCTGGAGGGTAGGACAGAAAGCTGTCCATTGATTTCTTCTATTTTTGTCAATGTTTTTTGTCTATCTATGCGCGCATACTTGATTAAAATATTTAGGAATTATCCTGAGCATACATTAGTAGAGTCGCCCCACTCTCTCAACATTTCCGGATCTTGTTCCTCAAACAATAACGAGTTTAGAATTCTCAATCCTCGCGGAATTCTTCCAACATCCACATAGGTTTGAAGTGAATGTTCCTCCCACCACTTGCTTATTTCTTTTTTTGCAGTTTTTCCAATTCTTTTAGCAAGCGTATTTCATTTTTTCCACATTGCTTTTTTCTGCAGTCATTTTAGGTGGTGCCTTGAAATGATGGGATTCACAAAATAAAGTCTGTGCCTGTTCACGGCATGCATTTTCGATATCTGTTTGTGATACCCTACTTTTAAAGTTTTAAAAGATGTTTCAAGCGTATACTGGAAAGAAGTTTGTTGATGGATTTTTGTTTTTTGGAAAACGAGCCAGAAAGAAAAGGTCGTAATCCCAGGAGAAAACCTGGTGTTATAGAACGACCACTAGAAATGCATGTGTAATAATACTACGTGCAACACGCTTTAACAAAGCCGTTACAGACCAGAATTACAAAGTAATGCAAACTGCCTGGAGGTCACTTACTGATGCTTTGAAAACCCCATCCATCCTCCGATGAAAGCAGGTTCATCCGCAATCGGTCGCGTCACTCCAATTCGCCTCCGCACACTTCGTGCTTCCTAGATGTATGTCCTGGTTTGGAGCGGTATCTAGGTAGCCCGCGAATGACTCCGTGCTCCTTCTCGCACCCTTATTTGTAGCCGGTGATCGTCCAGTGCCTGTCACAAGGCACACAATTATTTTGAAAATAAGAAGAAGTAATTCCACTTCTTCAAAAGGGGAACAGCACTCTCCCAAATACGGCCATGCGCCAGTTAGTTTTCTTCAAATTAAGCCATCACACAACGTCGAGTAAATTCAAATATCCAGTTTTATTTTGGCATCCACAAGATAGATAAACCAAGATACAACGCGTTTTGCAGCGCTCCCGCTGCTTGACCACGTACAAATGAACAACACTTACGTAACGCCATTAAATTCACATACATGCAAAAACTCTATGGTTCCATACGTTTTCTTTGTCCTTTTTCGCTTTTTACCCCTATGTGGTTCTATGGCTTCCTTTGGGAAAAGCTTTTGTGCATTTTGTGATGGGTTTTACATATGTTTTTGCCACTGATTTAAATCACCTTATGTGTGCGATGTATGTTTGCATAGTTTTCCCTATATTCCCTATATTTTGGGGAATACATAAATATAACAGAGATACTACAGAATTATATAAAAATCATTATATAAAGTGCTTAGTACATAAAAGAGAATAAAAAATGTAGTTTCATTTCTCACACATATTATTTCATACAACCAAGGGCAAAAAAGAAATCATTTGCGGTCTTGCAACTACCTCTGATCTTTTTAGAATATGATTATTCCTTAGGTCTTTACACGTGAGCATTTGTTAATTATTAAACTTAAGCTAGATTTTGTTAGATCTTTCGAGTTATGTACCAATCATGTTCAGGCAATGTATAAAGTGCATATTGCTTGTGCAAATTAATTCTGAATAAAATTCCATTGTCGAAGAGAATTGACTACAAAATGCTATCATACATGTATAATCATTTCAGTTGCAAGACGTCTGGATCACATCACTTTACTCTTAATTGCCCAAAATATATGTGCAAGTTCTTTCTGTTTGGAAAGCTACTATGCACACCTATAAAAAATAGAATAAGGTAATGGTTGTAGATCAATAAAACCTTGTCAAATCAGTGTATATAGAAGCCAAAGTGCATAGTGCATAGTGCAAACAAAATATATAGCTGCCACAGATTTTAATCCTTCTCTTGTCACAATTTGACCAAAAACGAACTACCAAAAGGACGGAAGGATTTGCAAGTAATTAATTCTCAACATTTCCATTATAGACTCTGCATGAACAATGTATTCTTTGGCGATAAAATCCACACATAAAATATTTAACAAGTAAAAAAGACTTTCTTTAGGATGTTATTTTTGAGTCTATTCCTTCTTTCTTGAAACCCAGTTTTCAAGACATTGGTTTAAAGTTAAAGAATATTTCTAAAATATACAAAATATAAGCAGTTCATGTTCCAAGAAAAGTATATAAATCTTCATCTAAGTTATGTCCTTTGGGTTTTTTGGTTGCCAGATCTAAAATAAACCTTGTTTCCATCTGACGAAGCTCTAATTCTCGATTACCCCCTCGTGGATTCTCTTTCACATGGTATATTCAGAAAAACCTGAAACATTCCAGCTTAATTTGGTGAACATCTCTAAAATGAACTGCCATAGGATAGGAAGCATCAACATTTTTTATAGCTCATATATGTTGTAGAATTCATAATTTCATTTTACCTATGGTACTTCCCACGTACCACAGGTTGCATGAACAACATAATACGTATACAACAAATTCTGTGTTGCATGTGATCATAGATTTCACTTCTAAAGTGTGACCTAATATTGGGTGCACAAAATTATTCTTGTTTGAAGCATGTTGGCATACTTTACACTTTGCACACTTGTGGAAGCCTGTGATCTTGCTGCCTAGCCAAGAAGAGATGCCACATTTTTCCATTTTCGGGGGTAAAAAGCTACTAACGAGTAGGTCTTTAATGGAGTTGATTTTCTGAAGGTTATGTTTACTCGTTCCTCAAGGTATGGTTGTAGAGCTTCATCTGATTTTAGGACATGCCAATGTTTGTGTAGTATTTTTCTTATTGTATTCGCTTGGGTACCGTATGTGAGAATTAGCCTTATTTCATCTGTTTTTGTTTCTTCTTCAGATGTTCGGTTAGTCAAAAATAAGGCAGTACAGTCTAAATTACGGGCTTTGGAGTAAGCTCTTTCGATAACTACTTTTGGATACCTTTGATTTGCAAAATTGTTAGCAGTAATCTTACATTTTTTATCAAAGCACTCCTGTTTTCTACAGTTGCGCCGAATTCTGACAAATTCTCCATACGGTATACTCCATTTTAATGGACGCGGGTGGTTATTGCTTGCAAACAGAGGCATGTCAGATCTAGTGGGTTTCTGGTGAAGTTCTGTACTAATTTCTTTTTGATCTTTTTGACTAGTACATCAAGGAAGATTAGTGACTCTCGACTATGTGTCTCAGTGAATTTTAAATTCAAGTTATTGATGTTCAAAATTTCAACAAAGTCGAGCCACTCTTTTTCCTTGCCATTCCAGAGGATGAATAGATCATCTATAAACCGTAGCCAAAGGACTACTTGGTAGGTATGCTGGCTGTTGGCTTCTGTCCATACAATGAATTTTTCCCACCAACCCATGGTGAGATTGCCGTATATGGGAGCAAAGCTCGTACCCATTGCTGTGCCTCTCAATTGGTTATAGCAGACATTGTCGAATAAAAAAACATTGTTACATAGACATACATCTATCATTTCCATGATCATTTTGCCATGAGTGCGGTAATTTAATGATCTACTGTCTAAAAAGTGTTTGCACGCCCTCTTTCCTTCCCGGTGTTCTATGGAGGTATAGAGAGATACCACATCTAGTGTTGCAAACATAAAATCTTTTTCCAAACGACTCCTTCAATCCTGCTAAAAAAGTCTTTAGTGTCCCATAAATACGATGGTAGAGTGAAGACTAAAGGCAGTAACGTTTGGTCAACTTATTTCGACATGTTTTCGAGAGAGGCTCCATTTTAGGTGACAATGGGTCTGCCAGGGGGGGCGGGTGGGGTGTTTATGGGTCTTCGGTAGAAAACACATGGTAGGGATAATGGGGAATTTATTGTAGAGGTATTTGTAGTAATCATCATTCAAAATATCCAGATCTGTCAATTATTTCTAAAAACATTCTACTGTGTTCTTTACGATTTCAGTGGGATTCCCAATTAATTTCTCATAGCAACTGGTATCAAACAATTGCCTTTCTGCTTCTTTTATGTAATCTTTTCTATTTTGGATTACTATATTACTGCCCTTGTCTGAAGCTTTTATAACGACCTTATTCAGTTCCTGTAGGTCTTTAAGAATGTCCTTTTCTTTTGCTGAGAAGTTCAGTTTGATTTTCTTCTTTTGAAGTCTGGCTTTCTTCAGGTCCTAGATAACTAGGTCCTGGAAGGCTTCAATTTTTCCTCCGGGTTGGAACATAGGGTTAAATCTAGATTGTGCCTTCAATTTGCTCTTTATAGGCCAATCAGTGTCTATATTCAACATTTCCGGAGTGACAACAATAGATCCTTCGACTTGTTCTCAGTAAGTTCTAGCTCGGCTAGATCTATTAATGTGTCTAGGTCTTCAATGGCTACCATAGTTCGACCCGATAGGTCAGTACTTTGTTTTTCTTTAGGTGGATTAGTGATAAAGAATTTTTTCAAACAAATCTTTCTCATGCATTTGTAGAAGTCAATTCTCGTTTCCATATAATCATAACCAGCAGTGGGGCAGAACTTGAATCCATACTGCAATACTTTGGTTTGTTCCAAGTTAAGAACATAGTCTGAGAGATTGATGATGCTGTTATCGGCTTTCTTTAGATCTGTTGCGTCTTTATGGTTCCAGAGCGTGTTCTTGTATTCTGATCTGACACTGAGCTGCTTGTTCCTTTGTCCCATCCTTGTTTTTTTTTTCTTCCTGCTCCTTGCCGTTTGCCACAACCCCTTCCTGTATTGTTTTTGGCAGTGTTTTTTTCGGCCATCCAGTCCAAGCATTCTCATCTCTTCTACAAAATGGGTCTTTTTTGGTGGGTTTTCATTATTACTAGTTGAGGCTTCTGAATCGGATATAGGGGCTACATCACTTGAGCTTGGGGTTATCTCTTTATTTTTGGCATTCTGACTTG
Source organism: Ambystoma mexicanum (assembly GCF_040938575.1). Classification (NCBI taxonomy): domain Eukaryota; kingdom Metazoa; phylum Chordata; class Amphibia; order Caudata; family Ambystomatidae; genus Ambystoma; species Ambystoma mexicanum. The sequence goes on from NC_090933.1 coordinate 374,051,928, forward strand.
GCATGTTTTTCCTTAAATGACCAAATCGTCGTGCAAATGTATACACTCTGCCCAGTTCATAATCTTCCTTATCACGGAGAAATGTACTTTGCTTGCGCAATTTAATGTCTTCTTCATAGATTTTCAGACTGCCCTCCATGCTTGTTCTAAGTTTATTGCCATCTTCGCTGGAGGGAAGGACAGAAAGTTGTCCATTGATTTCTTCTATTTTTGTCAATGTTTTTTGTCTATCTATGCGCGCATACTTGATTAAAATATTTAGGAATTGTCCTGAGCATACATTAGTAGAATCGCCCCACTCTCTCAACATTTCCGGATCTTGTTCCTCAAACAATGGCGAGGTTAGAATTCTCAATCCTCGCGGAATTCTTCCAACATCCACACAGGTTTGAAGTGAATGTTCCTCCCTCCACTTGCTTATTTCTTTTTTTTGCAGTTTTTCCAATTCTTTAAGCAAGCTTATTTCATTTTTTTTCCACATTGCTTTTTTTCTGCAGTCATTTTAAGTGGTGCCTTGAAATGATGGGATTCACAAAATAAAGTCTGTGCCTGTTCACGGCGTGCATTTTCTCTATCTGTTTGTGATACCATACTTGTAAAGTTTTAAAAGATGTTTCAAGGGTATACTGGAAAGAAGGTTGTTGATGGATTTTTGTTTTTTGGAAAACGAGCCAGAAAGAAAAGGTCTTAATCCTAGGAGAAAACCTGGTGTTATAGAACGACCACTAGAAATGCATGTGTAATAATACTACGTACAACATGCTTTAACAAAGCCGTAACGGACCGGAATTACAAAGTAATGCAAACTGCCCGGAGGTCACTTACTGATGCTTAGAAAACCCCATCCATCCTCCGATGAAACCGGGTTCATCTGCAATCGGTCGCGTCACTCCAGGTCGCCACCGCACACTTCGTGCTTCCTAGATGTTGTCCTGGTTTGGAGCGGGATATAGGCAGCCCGCGAATGACTCGGTGCTCCTTCTCGCATCCTTATTTGTAGCTGGTGCTCGTCCAGTGCCTGTCACAAGGCACAAAATTATTTCGAAAATAAGAAGAAGTAATTCCACTTCTTCAAAAGGGGGACAGCACTCTCCCAAATGCGGTTGTGCGCCAGTTTGAGTTTTCTTCAAATCAAGCCATCACACAACGTCGAGTATATTCAAATATCCAGTTTTATTTTGGCATCCACAAGATAGATAAACTAAGATACAACGCGTTTTGCAGCGCTCCCGCTGCTTGATCACGTACAAATGAACAACACTTACATAACGCCATTAAATACACATGCATGCAAAAACTCTATGGTTCCATACGTTTTCTTTGTCCTTTTTTGCTTTTTACCCCTATGTGGTTCTATGGCTTCCTTTGGGAACAGCTTTCGGCCATTTTCTGATGGGTTTTACATACGTTTTTGACACTGATTTAAATCACCTTATGTGTGCGATGTGTGTTTGCATAGTTTACCCTATATTCCCTATATTTTGGGGAATACATAAAGATAACAGAGAAACTACAGACTTATATAAAATCATTATATAAAGTGCTTAGTGCATAAAAGAGAATAGAAAATGTAGTTTCATTTCTCACACATATTATTTCATACAACCAAGGGCAAAAAAGAAATCATTTGCGGTCTTCCAACTACCTCTGATCTTTTTAGAATATGATTATTCCTTATGTCTTTACACGTGAGCATTTGTTAATTATTAAACTTAAGCTAGACTTAGTTAGATCTTTCGAGTTATGTACCAATCATGTTCAGGCAATGTATAAAGTGCATAGTGCTTGTGCAAATGAATTCTGAATAAAATTCCATTGCCAAAGAGAATTGACTACAAAATGCTATCATACATGTATAATCATTTCAGTTGCAAGACGTCTGGATCACATCACTTTACTCTTAATTGCCCAAAATATATGTGCAAATTATTTCTGTTTGGAAAGCTACTACGTACACCTATACAAAATAGAATAAGGTAATGGTTATAGATCAATAAAACCTTGTCAAATCAGTGTATAGAGAAGCCAAAGTGCATAGTGCAAACAAAATATATAGCTGCCACAGATTTTAATCCTTCTCTTGTCACAAAAACAAGATACCAAAAGGGGGGAAGGATTTGCAAGTAATTAATTCTCAACATTTCCATTATAGACTCTGCATGAAAAATTTATTCTTTGGCGATAAAATCCACATATAAAATATTTAACAAGTAAAAAAGACGTTCTTTAGGATGTTATTTTTGAGTGTATTCCTTCTTCCTTGAAACCCAGTTTTCAAGACATTGGTTTAAAGATAAAAAATATTTCTAAAATATACAGAATATAAGCAGTTCATGTTCCAAGAAAAGTATATAAATCTTCATCTAAGTTATGTCCTTTGGGTTTTTGGTTGCCAGATCTAAAATAAACCTTGTTTCCATCTGACGAAGCTCTAATTCTCGATTACCCCCTCGTGGATTCTCTTTCACATGGTATATTCCGAAAAACCTGAAACATTCCAGCTTACTTTGGTGAACATCTCTAAAATGAACTGCCATAGGATAGGAAGCATCAACATTTTTTATAGCTCGTATATGTTGTAGAATTCATAATTTCATTTTACCTATGGTACTTCCCACGTACCACAGGTCGCATGAACAACATAATACGTATACAACAAATTCTGTGTTGCATGTGATCATAGATTTCACTTCCACAGTGTGACCTAATATTGGGTGCACAAAATTATTCTTGTTTGAAGCATGTTGGCATACTTTACACTTTGCACACTTGTGGAAGCATGTGATCTTGCTGCCTAGCCAAGAAGAGATGCCAGATGTTTCCATTTTCGGGGGTAAAAAGCTACTAACGAGTAGGTCTTTGATGGAGTTGATTTTCTGAAGGTTATGTTTACTCGTTCCTCAAGGTATGGTTGTAGAGCTTCATCTGATTTTAGGACATGCCAATGTTTGTGTAGTATTTTTCTTATTGTATTCACTTGGGTACCGTATGTGAGAATTAGCCTTATTTCATCTGTTTTTGTTTCTTCTTCAGATGTTCGGTTAGTCAATAATAAGGCAGTACAGTCTAAATTACTGGCTTTGGAGTAAGCTCTTTCGATAACTACTTTTGGATACCTTTGATTTGCAAAATTGTTAGCAGTAATCTTACATTTTTTTATCAAAGCACTCCTGTTTGCTACAGTTGCGCCGAATTCTGACAAATTCTCCATACGGTATACTCCATTTTAATGGACGTGGGTGGTTACTGCTTGCAAACGGAGGCATGTCAGAACTAGTGGGTTTCTGGTGAAGTTCTGTACCAATTTATTTTTGATCTGTCTTGACTAGTACATCAAGGAAGATTAGTGACTCTCGACTATGTGTCTCGGTGAATTTTAAATTCAAGTTATTGGTGTTCAAAATTTCAACAAAGTCGAGTCACTCTTTTTCCTTGCCATTCCAGAGGATGAATAGATCATCTATAAACCGTAGCCAAAGGACTAATTGGTAGGTATGCTGGCTGTTGGCTTCTGTCCATACAATGAATTTTTCCCACCAACCCATGGTGAGATTGCTGTATGTTGGAGCAAAGCTCGTACCAATTGCTGTGCCTCTCAATTGGTTATAGCAGACATTGTCGAATAAAAAAACATTGTTACATAGGCATACATCTATCATTTCCATGATCATTTTGCCAGGAGTGCGGTAATTTAATGATCTACTGTCTAAAAAGTGTTTGCACGCCCTCTTTCCTTCCCGGTGTTCTATGGAGGTATAGAGAGATACCACATCTAGTGTTGCAAACATAAAATCTTTTTCCAAACAACTCCTTCAATCCTGCTCAAAAAGTCTTTAGTGTCCCATAAATACAATGGTAGAGTGAAGACTAAAGGCAGTAACGTTTGGTCAACATATTTCGACATGTTTTCGAGAGAGGCTCCATTTAAGGTGACAATGGGTCTGCCAGGGTGGCGGGTGGGGTGTTTATGGACCTTTGGTAGAAAATAAATGGTAGGGATAATGGGGAATTTATTGTAGAGGTATTTGTAGTCATCATCCAACAAAATATCCAGATCTGTCAATTATTTCTAAAAACATTCTACTGTGTTCTTTACAATTTCAGTGGGATTCCCAATTAATTTCTCATAGCAACTGGTATCAAACAATTGCCTTTCTGCTTCTTTTATTTAATCTTTCCTATTTTGGATTACTATATTACTGCCCTTGTCGGAAGCTTTTATAACAACCTTATTCAGGTCCTGTAGGTCTCTAAGAATGTCCTTTTCTTTTGCTGAGAAGTTCAGTTTGATTTTCTTCTTTTGAAGTCTGGCTTTCTTCAGGTCCTAGATAACTAGCTCCTGGAAGGCTTCAATTTTTCCTCCGGGTTGGAACATAGGGTTGAATCTAGATTTTGCCTTCAATTTGCTCTTTATAGGACAATCAGTGTCTATATTCAAGATTTCCGGAGTGACAACAATAGATCCTTCTACTTGTTCTCAGTAAGTTCTAGCTCGGCTAGATCTATTAATGTGTCTAGGTCTTCAATGGCTACCATAGTTCGACCCGATAGGCCAATACTTTGTTTTTATTTAGGTGGATTAGTGATAAAGATTTTTTTCAAACAAATCTTTCTCATGTATTTGTAGAAGTCAATTCTCGTTTCCATATAATCATAACCAGCAGTGGGGCAGAACTTGAATCCATACTGCAATACTTTGGTTTGTTCCAAGTTAAGAACATAGTCTGAGAGATTGATGTTGCTGTTATCGGCTTTCTTTAGATCTGTTGCGTCTTTTTGGTTCCAGAGCGTGTTCTTGTATTCTGATCTGACACTGAGCTGCTTGTTCCTTTGTCCCATCCTTGTTTTTTTTTTCTTCCTGCTCCTTGCCGTTTGCCACAACCCCTTCCTGTATTCTTTTTGGCAGTGTTTTTTCGGCCATCCAGTCCAAGCATTCTCATCTCCTCTAAAAAATGGGTCTTTTTTGGTGGGTTTTCATTAGTACTAGTTGAGGCTTCTGAATCGGATATAGTGGCTACATCACTTGAGCTTGGGGTTATCTCTTTATTTTTGGCATTCTGACTTGGCATGTTTTTCCGTAAATGACAAATCGTCGTGCAAATGTATACACTCTGCCCAGTTCATAATCTTCCTTATCACGGAGAAATGTACTTTGCTTGCGCAATTTAATGTCTTCTTCATAGATTTTCAGACTGCCCTCCATGCTTGTTCTAAGTTTATTGCCATCTTCGCTGGAGGGAAGGACAGAAAGTTGTCCATTGATTTCTTCTATTTTTGTCAATGTTTTTTGTCTATCTATGCGCGCATACTTGATTAAAATATTTAGGAATTGTCCTGAGCATACATTAGTAGAATCGCCCCACTCTCTCAACATTTCCGGATCTTGTTCCTCAAACAATGGCGAGGTTAGAATTCTCAATCCTCGTGGAATTCTTCCAACATCCACATAGGTTTGAAGTGAATGTTCCTCCCACCATTTGCTTATTTCTTTTTTTTGCAGTTTTTCCATTTCTTTAAGCAAGCTTATTTCAATTTTTTCCACATTGCTTTTTTCTGCAGTCATTTTAGGTGGTGCCTTGAAATGATGGGATTCACAAAATAAAGTCTGTGCCTGTTCACGGCGTGCATTCTCTCTATCTGTTTGTGATACCATACTTCTAAAGGTTTAAAAGATGTTTCAAGCGTAAACTGGAAAGAAGGTTGTTGATGGATTTTTGTTTTTTGGAAAACGAGCCAGAAAGAAAAGGTCGTAATCCTAGGAGAAAACCTGGTGTTATAGAACGACCACTAGAAATGCATGTGTAATAATACTACATGCAACACGCTTTAACAAAGCCGTTACGGACCAGAATTACAAAGTAATGCAAACTGCCCGGAGGTCACTTACCGATGCTTAGAAAACCCCATCCATCCTCCGATGAAAGCGAGTTCATCCGCAATCGGTCACGTCACTCCAGGTCGTGTCCACACACTTCGTGCTTCCTAGATGTATTTCCTGGTTTGGAGCGGTATATAGGCAGCCCGCAAATGACTCGGTGCTCCTTTTCGCATCCTTATTTGTAGCCGGTGCTCGTCCAGTGCTTGTCACAAGGCACAAAATTATTTTGAAAATAAGAAGAAGTAATTCCACTCTATGGTTCCATACGTTTTCTTTGTCCTTTTTTGCTTTTTACCCCTATGTTGTTCTATGGCTTCCTTTTGGAAAAGCTTTCGGCCATTTTGTGATGGGTTTTACATAAGTTTTTGCCACTGATTTAAATCACCTTATGTGTGCGATGTGTGTTTGCATAGTTTTCCCTATATTGCCTATGTTTTGGGGAATACATAAATATAACAGAGAAACTACAGAATTATGTAAAATCATTATATAAAGTGCTTAGTGCATAAAAGAGAATAAAAGATTTAGTTTCATTTCTCACACATATTATTTCATACAACCAAGGCCAAAAAAGAAATCATTTGCGGTCTTGCAACTACCTCTGATCTATTTAGAATATGATTATTCCGTAGGTCTTTACACATGAGCATTTGTTAATTATTAAACTTAAGCTAGACTTAGTTAGATCTTTCCAGTTATGTACCAATCATGTTCAGGCAATGTATAAAGTACATAGGGCTTGTGCAAATTAATTCTGAATAAAATTCCATTGCCGAAGAGAATTGACTACAAAATTCTATCATACATGTATAATCATTTCAGTTGCAAGACGTCTGGATCACATCTCTTTACTGTTAATTGCCCAAAATATATGTGCAAATTATTTCTGTTTGGAAAGCTACTACACACACCTATAAAAAATAGAATAAGGTAATGGTTATAGATCAATAAAACCTTGTCAAATCAGTGTATAGAGAATCCAAAGTGCACAGTGCATAGTGCAAACAAATATATAGCTGCCACAGATTTTAATCCTTCTCTTGTCACAATTTGACCAAAAACTCACTACCTAAAGGGGGGGAAGGATTTGCAAGTAATTAATTCTCAACATTTCCATTATAGACTCTGCATGAAAAATGTATTCTTTGGCGATAGAATCCACATATAAAATATTTAACAAGTAAAAAAGACTTCTTTCTTTAGGATGTTATTTTTTAGTCTATTCCTTCTTCCTTGAGACCCAGTTTTCAAGACATTGGTTTAAAGTTAAAAAATATTTCTAAAATATACAGAATATAAGCAGTTCATGTTCCAAGAAAAGTATATAACTCTTCATCTAAGTTATGTCCTTATATACATATTTACATATTTGTGTTATTCGAGAAAGGGGGGGAAAGCACCTAATGTTACTAACAATGTCCAACATTGCACTCCACGCAACAATATTCCACAAAAATATATAATTTTGCATCTTTTGGTAAAACCTTGTGCATGATAAACAAGTATGCAATCTGACAATATGTTCAGCTCACAGGTACAATTATCAATGTGCAAATTTGCAAAACAACATTGATTGAAAATGTGCAATATCATGCATAGCAGCAATAAAAGTAAAGTGCATAGTGCCTAAGCGCATATACATGTTCCATGCAGGATATATTGTATTGATATCTGCTGTGTAGCAGACAATACCTAATTCAATCTACATTTTTAGCAGGTCTGGGTGTCTAGGATAGGCAAATGTTCCTATGCCCAATAGAATGGTAATAATATATATGTCCCACCTATACTTTTAAGTTGCAACTTAGTAAAGGTTCTTAGTGCCTATGTATGAGTATCAAATGCAAGTATCCTGTAAAAGACATTCAGATTGCAATAAACATAACTAGGTAGCTATAGTAAACCCTACAACAGCAGAGATATATTTGTAAACTGCCATGTAATAAAGTGCTAGGTGCGTGCAGGATTGCTAATATAAAGTGCCATGTGCTTGCCAATAGTAGGAAGTGCATGTAGCTGTGCAATATTAAGGTGTCTAAGAACTCCATCCATGATTGTGTCCAAAAATACTCTAAAAACAATCACTTTCTACCACTGTCTCTTGGGATGTTGAACGAGTATTACCTTCCTGATTAAAAAAAAAGCAGTAGTAAATACACAATAGTTATATAAAATACAATCTAACAGTAAAGAAAGTCAATATTCCCAAAAGGGGACTGGAAAGAAGTGCAGGAAATATATATGGGTATAACTTTATTTTACTAACAAGACAGAGAGATGATGGAAAAACAATATGAAGAAGGCACCCATTTTTTAGCATTGAAGGGACAAAAGTAGAGGATCTAAATTGTCTTACGTGCCCAAAAAGGTATAGAGTTTCTGATCTAGGTTGTGTCCTCTTGGTCTCTTTGTATCCAGATCTAAAATACATTTAGTTTCTAGTTGCCTCAAGGAGAGCTCACAGTTACCTCCTCTGGGTTGTTTCAAAACCAAATTGATTCCAAAATATGCAAAACCATCCAATTTGCCGCCATGAGCTGCTTCAAAATGTAGTACCATGGGATATGTAGGGTTCACGTTCTTATTTGCATGTATGTGCTGGAGCAACCTAAGTTTTGATTTTCCTATGGTGCTCCCTACATACCATTTGTCACATGGGCAAGTAAGAACATATACCACATACTCCCTTTCACAAGTGATATGTGACTTTATTTTGATATCCTTACCCAGAATGGGATGTAGATAACTGATGGTATTATTTGCATACTGGCATGCCTTACATTTCGTACATTTGTGAAAACCTGCAGCCGTGGTGTTAAGCCAACATTGGCCCTGTGGATGTTCATCTAGTTTGAGCACATGCCAGTGTTTGTTCATTATCTGACAAATGTTCTGTGATCAATTACCATAAGTCAAAATAAGGCGTGTGTCACCTGTGTATATAGCCTTTTGAGAAACTAAATTGGACACCAATAAGGATGTGCAATCTTTATCTTGTGCTTTAATGTAAAATCTTTTGAGTACCTTCTTGGGATAACCTCGATGTTGAAACCTCGAAGCCATATGGGCACATTCACTATCAAAGGTTTCAATTTTGGAACAGTTTCTCTGTATACAAATGAACTCTCCATTAGGTATGCTACACTTGAGGGCTGTCGGATGGTTGCTCATAGCGTGTAGTGGTATGTTGGAACTGGTGGGCTTTCTATACAGTTCAGTAACCAGTTCTCCTTGCGCCACTGTAACAAGAATATCTAAAAAACGATAGCAGTCTTGCTGTGGCTCTCAGTAAATTTTAGATTTAACTGGTTCACATTCAGTATCTTCACAAAGTCCAACCATTCAGTACTTGTCCCATCCCAGATAATAAATAAACCGTCAATATAACATAGCCAAAGAGCTATTTTGGCTGTTTATTTGGTGTTCCCTGGGTGCTATACCACAAACCTCTCCCACCTGCTCATTGTTAAATTCACATTTAGGGCAAAAGTAGTGACCATGGCTGTTCCTTGAAGTTGAGTATAAAACTCTTTGTTAAATAGAAAGCTGGTATTCGTGAGGCAAAGATTAATCATGTCCAATATCATCCTCCCATGTTGTAAAAAATTGATGGATCTACTGTGTAAAAAGTACATATATATCCCAAAAAACAATGAGTTGAATGGGACCCTTACAGAGGCTATAACTGCCTTACAGGAACTGTGCACTAAGATGGTGTCAGAGGTATAAGATATTGCAGATGATACATGGTTTGATAGCCTGTTTTCATGGGTACCGACCTGATTGCCAAACACATTGACAATCATATTGGCCATACTGGTACAGTGCTAACAGCTATCTGTGTTCTCCAAATAGCCCTGAACCAATGCCAGAAGATGAGAAAAAAGGCACTGGAAATGACCATAATAATACATGTGGATAGACAAGTACATGAGTGTACACATACAGAGGAACTTCCCAGGAATGTCTGATTGTCCCGTTGACCACCACTATTACACCAAACATTGGGTGGATTGTGATGCTTATGGGGATTGCTGCTTTATGGCGTTTGGTCCTGAAGAATATGTAGCACAAGGATGAAGCTTGAGGCGTTTGAGAAAGATATGGAGAGCCAAAGATGACTATCCTGCAATAGGTGGAAATATGTGGTGGTCCTTGACTGGACCAGAGAAGCGGGGTAATAGGGCAGATAAATACACAGGTAATATCCATTGCCCCAGCTCAAATGAGTATGCAAGTACCAATTCCAATCCCTGCCCCTTGTAAGTACCGTCCAGGTGAGAAACAATACCAGTCGAGACAGCCTTACCACCCCAAGAGTCGAAGGGTGAAAGACAAAACCAACTAAGACCATTAAATTGTTGTTATGAAGAGAACAGATGGTGTGACAAAGAAGGTGACCATTAGTTGTATCTATAATACAGCGAAATAGAGAATAACTAGATGATTATACATTTTCACACAAAGTACACCTAGCAGAAACAAGTAGGTGCAGACTTGAAGAGCACATAGACATGAAGAATACTCGCACATAGACATGAAGGACATATGCACACAGGCATTAAGGATATTTGCATGTAGACACACAGAACATACATACATATATATGCATCCCCTAAAAATATTAACATGTACGAGATGCAAGGCACAACATGGCAAAGAATGAACCAAAGCAAATCCATTTTCCTAAACCTAGAATTAGCAAGGCCTCAGAACTCAAGATGCTGAATTCATTAAAACACATACACTCGAGAAACTCATGTAAAGCTCAAGCATTAGCTCACATCCAGAGACAAGGTGAGAAAATAGAATGGGAGTGATGGATGAACAGAACAAAAGCACCAGATAACAGTTCCCAGAATGAGAAGCAGTAGACTACCCAGTTAATAAATTTTAAGAAAAGCTCAAATAACCCTTGATATCCAGGTATGGTATGGTAATGTTTTTTGATATAGTGCATATACACAAGCAAGTGTTTCAAAACACTCAAGGGTGCATGAGCTCAGCAAGCAAGGTGGTGTACCCTGACATATAAATGAGTGGAGTACAAAAAGAGGCTGATCACAAAATCAGATTGCAACTGAGTTTGTTCCACACAAAAGGACCCTCTTTTTTCAGTAGGACATTTTTCAAAATCATCGAAAAGTTCAGGATTCCTTTAGTATTTTACATCACAACAACTCTAATGGGCCTCATTACGAGTTTGGAGGCAGCCATGCCCTTAGTAAGGGCATGGCTGCCTCCAAACTCGAGTCCGGGTTCCCTGAATGGGGAAATACCGGGCCATTCTGCCCTTGGAGGGCCCGGTATTTCCCCATTCAGGGAACCCAAACCCAGACCATCCCCATTCCCATTTGAGCACCCATAGGGCTCAATGCGAATGGGGAGCATGCTAACAACGGGCCCGTTAATGACGGGCCTGTTGTTAGCATGCTGGGCCGCTCGCAGGATCCGCTAAGGATGTCTGGTACAACCAGGCATCCAGAGCGGGTCCCGCGAGCGGACCTCATAATAGGGTGGTAAGGCGTTAATGGCTCCGGCACCTTTACTGGCACTGTTAGCCCCTTACTACCCACCTCGTAATGAGGCCCACAGTCTTCACTCGTCTCAATAACAATCAAAATGTGTTGTATTTTGGTAAAAACATACAATAATATCACATATATGTAATTTCTTAAAGAGCAATTCTTAATAATAGACAATAAGCACATGATACAAAATGCATCCCAGTTGATTACTCGGATATTACTATTAATATACATTGGTAATTAGAAAACACTAAAAATACATTTGTATCAGAGAAAACAGTTTCAAAATGTGTCTATCTCCTGTTATATTTTATTGTTTCTGTGACATTGCTATATTTTATTGTTTCTGTGACATTGTTATATTTTATTGTTTCTGTGACTTTTTTCACTTCTTCTTCGCCCCCTTAAATATACGTAAAATCCCAATAGTGATGATTCAGATTTCAGTTGAAGAGATAGTGTAAGTGCATCTGTTACAATTCCCATGTTGTTTAAACTAAATTAAGGGCAAATATTAGTTTTCCTCAAAGTGGAATAAAGAGTGCAAACCCCAAAAAATGATACAGAACTTCAATGACATAATTTAATAAAAGAAATCAACGCTTTACCTTGTACATAAAGACTTTGAAAGTTCAAACGAATGTCAAGCCTATTCAGAGAACCAAATGAAGAAAAAAAAAACATCTCGGGTCTAACGCTGCCGGGATGCCACCTCCGAGTCTGAAAGAAAGACCCAGGAATCAATTGTAATGGATGACACCACCCTGTTTACTAGAGAATGCAAAGTGGAAAGGGTATAGTATAGTCTGCACAGGAAAGCCATGTAGTATGCCATTAAACAGTTTTTCGTGTTTTGGTTGTTTGTTCACAGGAATCTTCTGCAAACATCCACTTGTCTTCTCACATCTAAACACAACATTATTTGTGGCCCTGAATAAAGTTGGGCCCTATTTAGTAACTAGGCTCCTACAAGCCAAAACTCGATTTGGCACTAGTGTGAACTTTTCACCTAAGACATCATTGTAATTCATCCATTGATACCATTTCATGCTTAACTCTTGAGAAGATTATGGCCACATTTGGGCCCTTCACCCCAATGACCACAGCCAATATTAATACAGTGAGACTTGCATTTGAGAGTGTCAACACATAAGTGTGACTCCAGGTGTAAACCCGAATAGGAGTGTACGAGTGTTTTTCAATTGGCAGTTTTTGATGTGTTTAGTCTAATTCATTCACATTTCTCTTTCTTTTTCACATGGTGATGGGCAGTGTTTGTCCTGCAATGACACAGTGGGTTTGCTTTCTTTTTCTCCATCTGTATATCTTGCTTCGATTTGAATTTTTTGAAAATATTCCCAGTTTATATTATTTGGTTTGTTGGCATTTTATGATTTATCTATTGCAAAAAGAAGTGTTGTCCATAAATAAATGATGTATTAATTATGTGACTAATCCATCTAATTTGTAAAAAAAATGCTGTTTATAGCCAATGACATTACTTTACATGTCAGACTTTACTATATGCATACCGGACCTGGTCCCCCTTTTTTGTAAACCCACCTCTGAATATAAAGCAGGAGGAGAACTTTCCCTCTTTCCGTAAACTGTTGAAACTGCCTTCTTCAAACTATGATTATTTTGCTCACAGAATAACCTTCTCTTCTTCTGTCTTGACTTTGATGTATTTGTCCTGTGTGTCTATGTGCGCCCTGATGCCTGTGGGTTTTCCGCTCATTCTAAAGATATATCTACATACATGAATAATTGATTCCTCATAAGACTGGAAATAATTCAATACACCACCTCAGCATGACACCCTTTCAAATGAATATTCCAGTTCAAATATTGCATTACGTACCATGCCTTCCACAACTCAGACTCAGAATCCACCATGAACAGATGTATCTAGTATGTGCCTGTCAAAAGGATTTAGTCTAACAATGCAACACAAACAACCGTCCCATGCTAAAACCGTGTGGGTCAATGAGGGTCCTCCATTTCATTCCTAATAACCAACTGTTGGACCCTTATACCTCAGTGATTAGCCCAGTGTAACTCATACTCCTCACTATGGACTCAGCAGTTGAAGAGCTCTTGATGAACACAACAGCTCAGACAAAAGCACTGAGACCAGACACAATCAGGTTATTCTTGGCCATTCGTACTCCATAATAAATCTAATATATCAGCAACAACCATTAGTCAGTGTTTCTGATTGGGGCTGAGACCACCTCGACATAGAGACAGTTGCAACTGGATATTGTTCAAGCACCTTAAACATTGGACTTAGTATTTGTATTTATTTATTTTTTATGTATTAAGGAACAGTGTGTCATTTAAAAAAAGAAATGACTCATTAAGTGGGAAATAACAGAGAGCAGAGGCAGTCCTAGTGTAAGATGCATTGTTTGATTGAATGTAGAGAAGGGGCAAGAGAATGAACACACACCAGGGACAAGAACTATACGACATGACACAACTTTCAACATTAGTATCTGGAGGCCAGTATTTACATATTTACAAATTGGATAGTGGAATGCTGAAGGCAGATTGCAGGAGAGGTGGGTAGGGTGGTTAGTTTGAATAGAGGGCTGGGGGTGTTGGTGAGCTCATTCCATTACTGTCAAGTGCAGTTTGAGCCTTGCTTGGAACAGTGCCAGTGTGGCTACCTAAATGCTGTATTAGAGGTAAAGTAAGCTTTACAGTAATGCTGGAAGTGCAGTGGCACTTACTCTCCATGTGTCTATCCGAATAACTGCCCTAAGCATTGTTTATTGTAATCAAATTGGGGTTGGTTCCTTTTAGCTATGGTGCTAAGTCGCTTGCCCTATACCACAGGAAAACATTGTGGATGTCAGCGTGCACGGTAGACAAGGCTGGTAGAAGGCCCTTTGTCAATACATGTTTCTGGGGTTTCTTGTGTTTTGCCTTGTAGGTCTGCCATGTGTTGTTAACCTTAAGTGCTGGGCATTGTAGCTCAGCTGCAGTTAACGCTTTCTTTTAAAGTTTGTTTAGTGCACTTCCCTGTTTCAGCTTGTCTAGGGAGGAATGGGTACAGAGTATTCCGCTCCCTGGCCTGGTGGCAATGGCAAGTCGGAGGCCTATATTAATCTGGCCTACACTCACCTCTTGTTTTTGTTTTTAGGGCTTGTTGCAACAGGGCAAAACGTGAGGACACTAGAAGATATGTGTATTATGTATAATTGGCCAACCTACAGAGGCGTAGCGAGCAATGTCACAAAAGTGAGGCCTGAAGCTAATGTAGTTGGGCCCACTGAAGTGACATTAACATCTGTAAATGCCCACACAGTGCTGCTATTTACAGATTTTGGGTGGGCCTTACCCGCTCAGGCCCTACCTTGTCTACACCTCTGCCAACCGAACCTGTTTCCAAGAAGATTGATAATATTCAAATGGTCATAAGACTGATCACTAGGTGGCTCATTTGGTTGTTCAGTGTAATTTGGATTTTGCGCACTCAGGTGTAGCCAGGTCCCTGTTGCCAGATTTTCGTCACATGCATGGCAGAGTTCAAAAGGGGGCGCCGTTTTCCCCTCCTCATGAAGTAAATGCCTACTGCCAGGTACGGATGGCAGGTGGCGTTTACAATGGATCCTCAGGTGCAAAAGTCTGGCGCACTCCAGATGCATGCCGTCGCAAATGCTGGAGGATTTGTATGGTGGAGAGAAAGCAAGCGGCGCAAACGCAAGTTGTGTTCATCCCCTTCTTTCCTCTGCCAATCAAATAGAGAAAGTGCCTTACTCAAGGCTTGTACTCTGTTGATTCCCATTACAGCTTTATTTCAGTTAATAAACTATCTAAATAAATCAAACGAACTCTGCTTGTAAATTAGTTGGCTTGAAAGAAAGGAAAGTCCATCTCTGTAGTAATGTTTAGAATGGCACAAGAATATGAATGGGTAACAATAAAATAGAATTGTTAAAAAAGAAATGTACATCGCTTCATGTGAGTTTATTTACTTGCTGAATTTATAGGGTATCAATGTATTTCATCAACGTTTTTTAGTAGTTATTTATAAAGGGATATATATGAAAGAGAAATCAATTAATTAAAGGACAATTTTAGGCAGTAAACACAAGGCCAAGCTCATATTCAACTGTATCAAAATCAAACAGTTATTAAAAAGCAGACTTGCCGAACTGTGTAGAAATGCATTCCTGATTGCATACGTTGGTTGTTCATGACAGAGAAACAAGTCAACATGTTTTTTTTTTGTACCAATGATAACTCTGTTGTGACGCATTCGCTAATGTCAGTTAGGACGACACAAATCTGAACTGCAACTGTTCTATGGGCAAATCCAAGAAACTATTTGTTTCGTTGTGGCAGGCATTGCCAATGGATAGCAAGAATGAATGCATTTTAAATGCAAATTGATTTTGTATAAAACAAGCTTGACACTTCTGGCAGTAGCAGTGGGATATGCCATGGGAATTTAAATGACCCCTTTGGAATCTGTCAAAGTAAAGCATGGTGAGCAATTACACATTGATTTTAACAGATTTTAGTTCAATTGAGACTATACCACGTTTAAGACGTCTTTACTGCAATCTGCAAGACCAGAGATTAATACATTTTACTTAGGGCAGGTAATTATCCTGCATATGTGTGTATGTATTAAAGAAAAATAAGAGGCAAACCCATTCTATGTTTATGGGGCGTCACACAGAATGAATTGAAAGCAAAACATCCGTGACTAGAACAAGGGCACGTTAAAAGCAATAATGGGATAGGCCCTTTGGTATAACGGTGATTTGGACATGGGTCAGATGATATTGGCTTACCAAACCATGTGCCCTCACATTAAATCTATGCAGGTAAAACAATGCGATCAAACATGCAAAACAGTAAATCGACTGCAATGTGCCCGTAAATCGTACAAACCGAACATGCTAAATCGGCACATATTTCAGAATGTAGTAATCAAGCATAACAGCCACATGTGGAAAGACATGCTCTAAATTGATGCACTAACATGCTCATACCACAAGATACAGAACTCCCATTCGTACACAAAACTATTTGGTGAATGGCTCATAATCGTGGCAGGTGAACCAAAACACTGTTAAAGCATGTTGAAGGTACAAGGTGCATATGCCAAAACCACAACAGGAGCCACAGTAGAACAGGTAGACAGTGGGCCTCATTAAATCCTTGCCGGTCCGGAAACAAGTGTGCCGGTAGTTCCATGCAGGCACCTTTTTCTGGATCGGTACAGTATGAGTCAGGATGCCGGTATCACCGTCACCTTAAATGACCAGCCGCATCCGGCAACACCATTGCCGGTATCTGCGAAGTGCCGCTGCAGCCGTGCCTGTCATACCAGCATGGCGTAAAAAAGTGTACATTTCGAGCAGCACAGACATGCAATTACAGTCATGTACATGCCGGTATGAATGTGAAATCGATGCCGGAAACACTGGCATCGCAGACCAGACTTTAAGTAGACTCATGTGTGTAGAAACATGCCACCGGTGCAAATAATCAGCACAGTTGCTACAAATCAGTAGTGCTACAGCAGAAAAGGACCACTCCCACGCCCCAAACCCCTTTCAACACCACAATGCTAGCAGTAGCAGTACTGGAGCTGGAGGCCATGCCTGCAGGACTAATACTTAAAGAGGCAGGGAGGCAGAGGATGCAGTGGAGGCGTATGAGGAGAAGGAGGGCATCATGGCCTAGCAAAACCCCTTTGCCCAGCCTGTTGCACCACACCGAAATCCACAAATCCCTCATTTAAGGACCACTCCATGAAACCTGAGTGAAATGCAGATCCACATCTTGTACCGGTTAGACCAGGACACCATCATCAATATAGTGGACCTGATCCATGATGACCTGGTCAGCCTCAAATATATATGCACAGCCACCCCACCCCCCTTGCTCAAGGTACTGTCCGTGCTACATTTCCTTGCCACAGGCACATACCAGCACACAGTCAGAGAGCTGCATGGGATGTCGCAACTCTGTTTTTCACATGTCCTTTTCCAGGTCATTGATGCACTCCTCGGGCATGTACAAGACCACATCAGTCTACCCAGAATAGTAGACCAGGTAAACCTCATGAAAATAGCCTTCCATACCCTTGCAGGCCTGCCGAATATCATTGGTGCGTTGGACTGCACACATGTGGAACTGGTGGCCAGGCATGCTGTGGAGGTTGTGTACCACAACAGAAAACATTATCATTGGCTGAACATGCAGATGGTGTATGATGCCTGCCTCATCATCACCCAGTGCTGTGCCATATTTCCCGGTTCCACCCATGACTCAATGGTGCTGCGCAACTCCATGCTGCCTCGGTACATGGAACGTCACTGTGGATACCAGACCTGGCTGCTGGTCAGTACAACAACTAGGTCATGAGCACTTTTGAATTGGGGGTCATGAAACAGCATAGTGTACCTGGCTGCTAGGTGAGTACAACTACTAGGCCGTGAGCACTTTTGAATGGGGGGGGGGACATGAAACAGCATAGTCTACCTGGATGCTAGGTGAGTACAACTACTAGGCCATGAGCACTTTTGAATTGGGGGGGGGCATGAAACAGCATAGTGTACCTGGCTGCTGGGTGAGCACAACTACTAGGCCATGAGCAATTTTGAATTGGGGTGCATTGTCTAACACACATCACCCGTGGCTGTACACATAGAATACATATTTCCATCTCACATACCACTTACCTGTGCTCCTTAAATGAGAAAAACTCCATGAAATGGAACATATACAGGATTTGGAGTGGAAAGGGGAATGGGTGCCATGATTAAGAATTCCCGGAATCAAGTGCATAGTATTACATGTACATTCACTAACTATAAGGGGACAAGTGTGTAGTTTGTGTTGTGTTTGCATAAAACATGAAAGTGTACAGGTGTGACTGAAGCTGTTACACAGTCTTAGGATGCCTGACTGCATGACCTTGACAGGTGTGCCTGCACATTAGACATCTATCCAGTGCATGTATGGTAGCCGCCAATCTGAACAAACGTGAACACGAAAAATACATGTACCATAATGCACCACAACAGATTTGAAACATGTAGCAATCACACATTTTAGCAGACACACACCACCTGATGGACAGACAGAGAACAACACAGCACCCACCCACATAGCAGTGTCAGCCAACACACCAAATGTCCATGTGCCCTGCCTCTTCGAACCACCCAAACACACAAGCTACTCATGTGAAATGCAAAAGTGCACTCACACATGGACATGTTGTTCAGTTTTCCTTCATAACACAACAATGATAGATGCATCTTTTCATATTCTCTATATGGTATAAAAGAGGCTGTAGGTCTGTGAGAATGGCCCAAGTTAATACCAGTACATAACACACCACCCACACACATTTTTACATAGTGCATATCAGGTACCTGAAACAGGATTTATGTTAGCTTAAATGAATACTGCATGTGCATGTGTTTCCACTGAAATCATCACTATATAGCCTGTGCCAACATGAGATGGATGGAGGAATGACAATGTACACTTTCTGTTAGCCCCCTGCAGATGATGCTGGTTGCCCCCTTTCGCCATGGTTGATGACACCCGTGAGGCAATCACACAACATCCACGAGCAGGCATATAATCATGACTATGTACGTACTCGGGCACAATTAAACAGACATTTGGCCTGTTAAAGGCAAGTTTCTGCTGCCTGAGCAGATCGTGGGCAGCACTGATGTACAGTCTAGAAAAGTTGGGTAAGATAGTGCTTGCCTGTGCCATGTTGCTCAACATGTGCCCCCCGACATGGACATGCACCCACCTGAGGCAGAGAATGACAATGATGATGATCAGGAAATTGCCCTGCGCTGTGATGGAAAGGATGGACGTGATGCACTACTTCTAATCACCTGTCTGACACGTGGCACAGGCCACCTTGCACACTGGGCAATGGGCACTGCACGCAAATAAATTCTATCACACGGAAAAATGATTGTCCAGTTATGAATTCAATTTGCCTCACCAACTATATTATGTGATTACAAACTCTGTACAAATGTGAATTTGGGATACCAGTGATACTGTGCACCCCAACTATCCCCACAACCCAACCCCCTCCCCAACTGTCCCTCCCCACACCCACTCTCCAACTATCCCCACCCCCTCCCCAACTGTCCTTCCCCACATCCACCCCCCAAATATCCGCACACCCCCACCTCCTCCCCAACTGTCCTTTTCCACACCCACTCCCCAACTATCCCCACACCCCGAGCCCCTCCCCAACTGTCCCAGGTGCCTTTGTTCCAGGAAGGCCTGCACCAACATGGACATTGTTTCAGCTATCGAGGACATCACACTGTGGCCCTCCCTCACCCAGCATGACATTTGCAAGATGGCACTTGTGCATCTGCCCAGTGCTCGCACATTCCTCCTCGAACTGCCCTGGACACTCTCCTGCATGGGCTGCAGGTGCCACTGGGATGGTGGGCAGCTGGGCTGCAGGTGCTACTGGGATGGTGGGTGGCTGGGCTGCAGGTTCGACTGGGATAGTTGGTGGCTGGGCTGCAGGTGCCACTGGGATGGTAGGCGGCTGGGCTGCAGGTGCCACTGGGATGTTGGGCGGCTGGGGGAAGCGGATGTGATTGCACATTCACTTCTGCCAGAGGATGCTGTGGGGTCCTGTGTGGATGTGGTGGTGGTCCTTCTGCGGTGAGGCCTGGTGGCCCTGGATGTACTTGGTTTGCCAGCCTTATTGCCAGATGATGTGCCTGAAGAGTCAGAAAGACAGGGCCTCAGTGGTGGGTGTGGATTGATGAGACAGACATGAATGCTGGTACTTTTTGATGACAATGCTGTGTCAGGGACATGGTGGTGGCCATGGCATGGTGCACACATGCTTGTGTAGGGGATACTGTGTGGGTGCATGTGTAGTGTGCCTACATGGTGTGTGCCGTGGCACTTCAGTGGTGTACTGGTGTTTCCTGGTTAGGGTGTTATGGGTATGGCATACAAGCTGTATGATATTGTGTTGGGGCTGATTGTGGCATGGGTGTGTTCCACATGTGACTGCTGCCTATGGGACTTAATGCGTCGGTGATGATTTTGCAACATGGGTCATGGTGGATGGGACGAGGGGGCCAGATGTCTCATTGCTGTGTGCGGCAGGTTATTTGCTGATGGTGTAGATGCTTGGCACTGAAGTGACTTTGGAACTGTGTTAGCATGGCGGTGACAACACAAGTTAGGCTGTGCCAAGGGGATGTGCTTCTGAGTGCCAGCAGGAACATCTTGTGAGGGCAATACAGGGGGCCTGTGTTATGTTCACTGTGTGAGTGGTGTATAAATGAGGTTTGGGTGCAAGATGTATGTGGATGTGTGCAACCAGGTTGCAGGGGGGGGTGGCCAGCAGGGCTGTACTGGCGTTGGGCACAACATACTTGTCATGTTTGCCTACTCTATTGTATACAGAGTGGACAAGGTGGATGATGTGACATTGGGTTTATGGGTACTCACCAGCCTCCTCTGATGTCACAGCTCCGGCCTCCGCTGCACCAATACCCTCAATCTAATCTAGATGCAGCATGCTACTGCAGGTCTCCTCCTATGGCTGCAGGTGGATGGTGGATGCAGTGACGCCTCCTGTGGCCATGCCCTGGGTGCGCTGGGCTGACAGGAGGTTTAGCACCCTCACACGAAGGTCATCCCACCTTTTGCGGCAGTTCCGACTGCCATCACCTTCTGGGCCACCTCTCAGATTGCCATCTTGCGTAACTGGGCCTGCCTTCTGAGGTCATTGCTGAATATTTGGTATGTAGGCTCGACTATGGTATCTGCGAGCATGTTCAATTCAGCTTCGAAGAAGTGCAGCTTGGACCCGGGTTGCAGGTTCCCTTGCAGACATGTCTCCTGATCTGATTCTGTGCTCAGGACATGGGTGTCACTCCTGTGCTTAGAGGATTGCAATGGATTGTGTTTTGCTAATGGCGGTTGGTCCATTTCCTTTTCTGGCGAACGCATTATTTCCGGTTACAGCAATAATGGCACCATTGTTACCGGTGTCGGTGAGTCCGGTAGCATGGAGTCGTACTCAGAGTCAATGGCACAGAGGATGGTGGTGTGGGGATTTTGGAAGGGGTTTGGTGGTATTACTGGTGTGCCGTTGCTACCGTTTTAAGCATGCCACAATGCGCGTGCACGCTAAGACGGAATCAACCGTTGATTCCGGCATCAGTGCTTCACAGATACGGTAGCACTGGCATGCCGGTATTATGGATTTTTACCACCAGACTTGTAATGAGGCCCAGTTTGTCTGTGCGGAGACTGTGACTGACATAATGAAGAGTGCAAGAAATCCTCCTACATAAAGAACACACCAGACATAGTTATGGGGTGAAATATAGCTCCTGGATGCCAGAAATAAAGAGGCCTCAGTAATTTGTGCATGCTCTCAGAAATATAAGGCCAGCACAGAAATGATGCCAGACCTGAGGCCTCTGGAACCAAAATGGGCACAAAAATCTAAGGAAAGAAAGTCGGCCTGACTCTAAAAAGTGCAAAGATATGCACAATGCCTTTTAGGAAGGAAAAGGGCGACATGTGGCTGAGAAATTCAAGGAGAGCTGCACTGATATGTCAAGAAACCACAGTGCACAGTATCTTCATTGGAATAGCATATTGTGTTCCAAACAGCTAAAGTAAAAATGGGCTTCATTCCGAGTAGGGCCGTAAGGGTTACAGGTCACCAGTAACAACACCGGTGCCGTTGAACCCTTACCGCCCTACTACGAGTTCCCTTTGCGGGTCCTTCCTTAATGCCTGCTTTTAGCAGGCGTTAAGGACGGGACCCGCAAAGGGACTCCGGGGTCAATAACGGTACCATAATTTACGGTACCGTTATTGCCGCCTTCCCCCTTCCCATTTGAGCCCTAGGGGGGGCTCAAATGGGAATGGGGAATGGACCTGGTGAATGAGGAATTACCGGTCCCTCCGACCTCGTAATGGACCGGTAATTACTCCATTCACCAGGCTGGAGTTTGGACGAGTTCGGAGGTAGCCATGCCGCAAATAGCGACGTGGTTACCTCTGAACTCGGAATGAGGCCCAATGTATTGAAAATAAATAAAAGAAAGTAATTTTCGTTTTTCCCTCATCCAAATTGACAATCTGCTAAGCGAAATGCTCACCAAAACAACAAAATGTGTAAATATGATATTCTCATGTAACACGGGATGCAAGAGACAACTTAGAAGTGACACTTATATATATGCTGAAACTGGGTGCTTTATAAGATGTCATTTAAAAGTGAAATTGTGTGTGAGTTAAAAGGCAATTTGTGGCTGTGTGCATGAAAGGCCATTTCTTCAGAAATGAAACTAACCTCCAGCATTCTTCCCTCTGCTGCCCTGAAGATCTGGCCTGGGTCATCATCAATCAAAGCCAGTAATTCACTATATAGAAAGAAATACAATGCTTTAGATGGAAAACATGGTGGGGAACCTATAAGCCATGTTTGTTCTGGCAGCATGTGTGACCTGCAGGTCACAAGTCTCATAAAAAGGTCATTAGTGTGGCCATTAGGCATGGAATTGGAGGCAAAATCTGGACACACACCTCTCTGCTTAAATCACATGCCGGAAGAGAAATGGAGTTTAGGATTGGTGGGGGCTGGAATGAAAGAGGAGGTTGTGAAACTGCAGTTGATTAAAATGGGAGAAATACATTTTATCGCATAACATGGACAGCGTAAATGTCACAACAGTAATTCAGACTTTTATCAAAGGTGATAGTCACCCCCTTGTAACCATCCAAAAATCATTTTGGTGGGATAAACATAACTAAAGTTATTAAGGAAAATGTGATTTGGGCCTTCCCTTAATTGAGAGAGATGTAAATGTTGGTATGATCGTGCTGGTAAAAATTAATATGATGACTGTAAGTGGCATATTTTTCACTGATATGGCTCCTGAGTAAATGAAGAAAAACTGTATCCCTGCATAGGAAGGGAGTGCAGAGTTCAGACTAGGTTTACCTGATTTGCCTTAAAATATAGTTCTCAAAATATATTCACATATGGGAAGATTTGAAAATGCAGGGTACTTGCCATTTTTAGAGATTCTGAGTTCATAAACATGACTGAATCCATCTGTCAAAGTGGGATGATGAAGCTTTCTCCTCCCATAGCTGTTTCATATCACTCCACATCCCCTTGTCCTATTATCACACAGGTGGGAGGTGGGTAGTGAACATTAACCAATCCCTGTTGCGAGAATCATGACAAATTAGTGATGTCATTTGCCCTATAAAGTTTGCATCAGCGCTAGACTACTTCCAATAATTCCAAGAGGCGTCCTGCTACTAAAATCTAGCGAACAACATCCCAGCAGAGAGGCCTAATTTTGCATTGGAGACAGGGGCCAGGAGACATAGAAGCTGATTGCGAACCCTTGGAGGACTCAGGGAAGATCTTTGACTGACCCCCTAGCTGTCCCAGCGGTGCCTTGATGCTCCCTGATGTCTAGTTCCAGGCCTCTCCTGTAAGTAAGACCACCCCAAAGCCATAGATTGTGTAGACCCATATTTTTCAAGCATTGTTTAGTTAGATCCCCATAGAAAAAGATATTGTTCTTCTGTGTATATTCCTAGCATATGTAACCAAAGTAAATCAATTAATTCCCCTATAGTGATCACGGGATGAGTACTTTTGGCATTCAAAACCAATAATCTTTTCCCAGTGTGTTGTGAGCCGGTATAATCATAACGATTTGCCAAAAGAATTAACCCCAAAGCCCTGTTCCACGTGTGTGTGCAGGGTGTAGAAATGAAATTCCCCATTGATCCCCTTCATTGTAAATCAGAAATGGGATGCTTGGTAGTGCCTTTGAATGTGCAAAGTGCAAAACAAATTTCCCATTTACATTTTTCTCTCTCATATTGCATCTGTGATTATGATCCCAAAACCGAAATTCCCATTTACATTTTTTTTTCTTTTACATGACAACTGTGCTAAAACTCAAAAAACGATTTTCCCATTGTGCTCTGGCCAGAACCACACAGTCCTGTCTGTTCTGGTTAGGCGTAGCACAACACATTTCCCATTATGTTCCCACTCGCTGCCACTGCCTTCCATTCAAAGGAGTCAAGCTTAATTGATGTTTGGAGGGTGAGGGTTGCTGGGATGAAAAGTATCATAATATTGTGTTTTAAATCAGAAGTCACTTTGTGTCATGAATTGTTCTTTTCCTGTGTTGGTGGGTGATTTAAAAGGAAATAATTGTAACTGCATAACTCTGTATTGGTGCTTTACGGAAGTATTTTGGTTTTTGTTTTGCTACAGCATTGGTGGCTGATGTGATTTATTTTTGAGATTTGGTTGAAATAAAGTAATAAATATATCTAATTTTAACACACACTGGCCTGGTTCCTAGTCCATTGTGGCAATTGGTACTTGTTGGGGTTGGGTGCGAGACGTGTTGTAGACCATACCACAGTGAACCAAATAAAAACTCAAAGCGCTTTATTGTTCATTGTGGGGAAGGAGCTCCCTGACGTGGGTGTGACTGCGTAATAAACTGCAACATAGTCAGGCACAGCAGATGACCCTTCATGGTATAACTTCCCAGTGGACTTACAGCGCAAAACACTGATTACATAGGTTTTCAACAAGAAAGTTACACTAAGAATGGTGAAACTAAACAGATTCTACTTTTTGCACATGAATGTGGGCTAAATGATCAGCAAAGTGAACTGGCATTCAAGGATCAAGAAAAAAGACATTTCAAATTAGTGAAAATAGATTGTGGATGAAAGAGCACACACTGAGCCAGAAAGACATTACATGGAAGCAATAACCACAGTACAGAAGACATTCACTAAAGCATAGAAAAGTGACGATACCACACACATCATATGTGATACCACATTATTGAATGACAGAGGTGTAGCACAGAAAAGGATGTTGCAAAAACCCCCAAAGAAAGCAGAGAAAACCAACAGAGCAAAACACGCCTGGATCACGCCATGCAAAGTTTTCTAAAATGATCCCTCTCTTTACACCTTGTCATGTGTATGCCACATCCTACCAAAGGCAAGAATATCTGTGCCTTGAAGGCAGAGCCTTGTACTCATCTTGTTTGAGGACATGCATGGACATGCAACATACATGCATATTCATATCATATATGGATGTTTAAAGAAGTGTCATGCCTAAAAGGCCTCCTTGCATAAAGGAAATGTGCACCATTAATGCAACAAGGGTCCATCTGTCTGCCCATTTATATAGCATTTTACACAATCAGCCCTGCTAAAAGTGAATTGCCAGATTCAGTCTTTCCAGTGCGATCAGTGCAAATGGGGTGGGAGAAATCTCCTATGATATATACCATACCAGTTGCAGGTAGGACTACATTAAGGCCATACATGTCTGTTTACTAATCAGACTAACACTTCCAAGAGTCCAATCAAGACTTTGAAATATTCATGCCATGCCAGTGGGCAAATTAAGATACTTTATATTTCGGTGTACGAACCCTAAGCAATTTCTCTCATCTAATTTGAAATGGATTGTGCGAAGGACAATGTTGAACATCAGCGTCATCTACACTTATCTGTCCGATGTATTTGTTTATTTATTTATTTCATTTTACCGCGTGCAAGACAAAACCCAGAGGCATAGGGGCGCCAACAAAGACAATGCAACACAACATGAATCGGGGAGAGTCAGAAAGAGTCATGGGATAAACAATCATGCTATGGTAGTCCAGTGATTTACTCAAATAAAAAGGTTTTCAGCCTATGTTTAAAAAGCTGTAAACTAGTGCATGATCTGCGATCCAAAGGACGGGCATTCCAGATCCATGGAGCAGCATACGGAAAACTTCTATGCTCCACATAGGTAAGATGAGGGCTTGGCTTTTCAAGGAGGCAGATATTGTTAGATCTCAGAACTCTGCGAGCCACTAGGCATGAACTACAGCTAGCCAAATACTTGCGAACTTGCCCAGAAATGCAATTGTGCATGATGTACATCACACGATAAGTGATTGCGCTGTGAATAGGCAGCCCATGTAGGGCTCTCCTGGCAGCCGTGATGTGTTCTCTCCTTTGCAAACGTGCCACAATATGCACTGCGTTGTTTTGAATCACTTGTTTTGAATCATGTCTTGTTTGGAGATAGCCAGCAGAAGACTGAAACAATAGTCCAATTTAGCTCCTATATTGGCTCGCGCAACTATGGTGCAATTAGCCCATGAGAGGAAGGGCTGTAGCTGGGCCAAGAGTTTCAAATGGTAGCAAGTACTAAACACAAGACCATTACCCTGATTTTTCATAGACAATTCATGATAAAAAATCACCCCAAGTGTCTTGACCTTGTACTGGGTGGCAATGATGCAATCTGCAATTCTGAAAGAAAGGTACTCCGAATTAAGCTTCTTCAGCTGAGTAGCAGTGCCTAGCATCATACGTTTTGTCTTGGAACTGTTGAGGGCAAGCTTATTTGCTTGCATTCATGTTTGAAAAAGTTTATAAGTGGAATTCATGGAGGCAGAGTCCAGAGGGTAATCTCCCCCCCCTGTAAGGGCACAAGGCACTCTGTGTCATCTGCATAATTAGCGTACACCACTCCAAGTTCATCTAATTGCTTGAATAAAGGGAGCATAAAGAAATTAAAAAGAGTGGGTGACACGCACAAGCCTTGTGGGACCATGCATGAAACATTGAACTCCTCAGCCCAACCCTGCCATCCTCGAAAAAGGCCCTTGCTCTACGATCTGCCAAGAATAATTTGGCCCATTCAATGGCTGGACTGGAAAAATGCACTGAAACCCGTAATCTCTCTGCCACAATAGAGTGATCCAAAAGATCAAAAGCGGCAGAGAGATCCAGAAGCATCAGCATGGTGATCTTGCCCTCTGCTATGGACTGACATATATTGGTCTTGAGCTCAAGAAGAGTAGACTTCGTACTGTGAGCTGTTCTAAAGCCTGATTGTTTGGGCCCTAGGATGTCATGTGCGACTAGAAAGGATTTGATCTGTAGGTGCGCTACTTTATCAAAGATTGTTAACAGATAAGGCACATTTTAATGGGCTGATAGTTGCCCACTATGCCACGGTGGAGAGAGGGCTTTTTTATTACGGAGACGATCCAGGTTTGTTTTATGGAATTAGGAACAACATTTTTCCTGAAAGATCCATTAACAAATTTCATTATGTGGGGAAGCAAATGTGGGGCACATAATTTTACCGTAATAGCTGGACAGACATCACCCTTGCAATTAGTAGGTTTTAATTTGCAAACGATATCTGCAAGATGCTGCTCCGAGACAGGCTGAAAGGCAAACTGCGGAGAAGTCTTGGCCATTGTGTGCTCTACAGTGTCATTAGGGTCTGCCGGACTATCCCTGTTTTTACAGCAGATGTTTTCCTGCATTTTCTTTCAGTTTATCCAAGAAGGCCTCTTGAATACCATTACACCATTTCAAGTTTTTGACAACCTGACCGGGTAGAGTACAAGGAGATTCCAGTTCTTTAAGGATATTAAAAAGCTTCCTGGCACTAGAAGCTGCCGCTGAGATGTGAGGCTCAAAACAATTACTTTTGCACTGTAAATTGATGTTTTATAGGCCTTGACCACCTGAGTATAAGGAGTTTATCCTCATTGGACTTATTTTTTCCCATTGTTTGAGCACACAGCACGTATTTTTCTTGATTACATGCATCTCTGAAGTGTACAATTTTTGTCAGGTTGCATCTTAAGTACATAGAACTTGACTGGCGCTAAGCTTTCAACAGCTGTTTCCAATGTCCCATGAAAGACGGTGGAAAGTTCTTCGGCCGAGTTCAGATTAGTCAGGTCGTTCGTCATGGGCATAAAGAAGGGTGCCATAGCTGAGGGAGTGAGTTTACAGCTATTTCTATAAGCAACCCTGCAGCTTTCCCTTGAGATTTTTCGTGACTGGGGGAACGGACATGATCCAGTCCAGAAGATGATGGTCTGACCATGGGCATTGTGTGTTATGTACTTTTTTGATGCTGATATTCTGTGATAGGACCCAGTCCAGGGTTTTACCTTTTTCATGAGATGATGATGTAATATGCTGGTCAAACCCGAGATCGAGTAGCATGGTCTTTAACAACCTAGCTAGTGTGTCTGATTGATTAAAGTACCCAAAATGAAAGTCCCATAGTATCAAAGTTCTAGTGTTGGGCTTTAATGTGGGAGCTAAAAGGTCACTAAATTTGTCACAAAGTCTGCTGTTCTGTGTGGAGGTCTATAAATGACAACTACATTAATCGTAGTATTGGGGTTTGGCCCAGATGACTTCGCAGTTTGGGATTTGTACAATCTCCATTTTATGGATGTTCAATGCTTGATTGTAGAGTAAAGCTACCCCACCGCCTAGTATGCATATGATCATTCCTTAAGATATTATATCCATCAGGCACGGCCAAAGTGAGGGCAGGACCTGCTGCATCATGCAGCCATGACCCAGTAATAGCACAGAGATCAATATGCTGATCAACGATGTGATCTGCGACCTCTGCAGAGTGCTTGATCAATGACCTTGTCATGACCTGATGAAAAATGAATACTATTACAATGGTAATATGATGTGTGGGGCCTTCCCAGAGTAGACACAGGAAAGAGGCAGGCATCCGAGATTCCTTTAGGGTGAAATTAAAATGGAAATATAAGACCCCATCCCCCCAGACCGCAAACACTACTTCAGTACAGCCTCAATTCAAGCTTCTGCAAAAAAAAAATCAGACATTTTACATTACAGTATTCTAAGCAAACTCAATGACATCAGAACACAGTGATGTCACCAAGCCAAGGCAAGTGCCCTCACACAGCATATTGCATGGAGAGCTGCTCGCCAAGATGCATCACACCTCCCTTTTCATAGTGTAGGATAGATGATGCCTAAGTACTCTTGAAACCCTGAGACACGTTGCAAACTTTTTCATCTTCTAGTTTGATAGCGTTTTGGAACATGCTCAATACCTGGAGTGGGGTCATGTACAGTGAATACCCCTTCGTGATATGATGTGGAATGTTTTATTTTGACCACATATCCTACATTAATTCTCCCTTCCTCATAGGAATACTTCAAATCATCAACTTGTTTATTCTCCTATTGTCTCTGGTCTACCTGTAATCTCGAACACTCATCGACCTATTCCCTGAACTGCAGTGACATCATCAACCCCCGACAGACTTACGTGTTTTTCTTATTCCTCCATAAAACCTCAAAAGAAACCAGGGCCTTTAGGGTATGAGGGTCAAACTGGTAGATAGCCATTTGACATTTCACCTCATGCTGCCAGTCACTTTCTGAAAAAATGGCTCCCAGTATCAGGCATGGGGCAATTGAACTGTTTGATACCCATGAAACAGCCCTGGTCTGGAATGCTGAAACCCGTTCTCAGCTAGGAAACTTTCCTTCTTTCACAACAGTAGCTGGATCCCATTATCTGATATTGTCTTTATCAGAAACCCTTCTTTCCAGAACTTCTTCTTTCGGAACTGAATTGCAGTTTTTGCAGTAAACACATGTCTAGCTCACCCCAGGAACATATATGCGGCCCTCAAAAACCGCAAAAACGAAGGTCACTTCCTCCTAGGGTTCTCTAAACAATTTGCCCCTCCCTATTGCCTCCCCACGTCCCCACCCTTTCCCTGACCCCCAAAGACATCCCATACCGTTTCCCCACCTTTCCCCCACCAGCACCCTCCCTTCCCACTTAACAGATGGACCGGAAGGTTTATCTCCATCCTGGTGCTCCTTCAGGCCCATGGCTGCAGCAATAGAGAAGGGACTCTTTTGAACACTGGGGTTTACATAGTAATCCCCCCAGCATTGATCTCTCGCTTGGGGTGCAGTCCATTACCAGGGATGATTGCTACATTCATGTTCAAGTATACTGACTGTGCAACTATTTTAGGAATAGGGCGAAATTACCAGGGCAAAAAAGTCTGAGTACCAAAAGTCCGACCCAATTTGTTTGCATACGTATATGTGTGGGGGGGTAAAGTTCATAGAAAATGTATAAGCGTAAGGTGGTGGGGCTGTCGGGGGTCTCCCCCCACATATATATATTCGAACGAATGAGAAAATTTAGACTTTTGGTACTTTTTTCCTCAGTCATTTATGCACTTGTCGTACACATTTAATTTCTTGACATGTTCATCTTCTGTGTCTTCATGTCTTAGGTTTGACCGATGCTTGAGAACCTTCCTGCCGTGTGAACCTAAACAATAAAGCAATAATGACTTCTTCACTTTGGCACATATTTTAAAAATTATATTGCAGAAAAGTAGGGAACCTTCCTTCGAGTCTGACCATTTTTTTTGGGGCTCACCATGGGAAGAAAGGAAAAAGGTCAGACGAGACATGTTTTGTGAATTCCTGCTGAAGTATGTGGATAGTCTTTTAAACTTGTGTAGAGGCCCTCACTGTGTGAATATTGTGCTTGTATTTAATGTACAACTGTTTAGAGGCCTGCATAAATGAGCAAGTTCCTACATTGAAGGGGCCAATGCCATAAAATTGTGGCACAATTCACTCACAATTAACCTGCTTTTCCGTCACCTCAGCACATGAGGAAACAATGCAGACCGTTCTGGTGGTTCAACGTGGGATGGATGTACTGTTCAGATGTATTGGCTTTTGCGTTGTCCTTCCACTTCTATTTTCTGTTTTTAGTTGCATTAGCTCTTCTGTCAAGATAATTTCTTATGTGTGTGCACCCCCAGTGCCCAGAACAAAACACTAAAGAATACCTCCAACAACAGGTGGATATGAGTGCCAGGTGCACTGAAATCAAGCAACAGTGCTATACATCAGCACCAAAATCATAGAAAATACCCAGCTGAAGACTGCAACACACAAACTGCACCATGCAGGAATCCAGAGCCCTGTAACACCACCTTGAAGAACTGTGCATAATATTTCTATACCCGGTGAGATTTGATGTTATTCATCAGCAGAGGACATCACATCCGAGAAGGAGGAGGAAGCCAAACATCACCAATGTAGGCCAACCTCAAGGACCCTCACAGACAGTCAAATACCAGAACCATGATATATGATATGATATGATATGACATTTATAACACGCCTATACACAAGTGTTTCAAGGCGTGACGAGGCAAGGGAGGGGAAACAATGGCAGGACAAAGACAACAATCGTTCTAGGCCAAGTGAGATTGAGATCGTGCAAGTGCAGGGGAGAAGGGAGGGGAAAGGTGTCAGGGTATAGGGAGGAATGAAAAGTGCAGGACACAGGATTAAAAACAAGTAATGTGGCCAGCAGGTGTCAGTGCAAGGGTTAGGTGCGGACAACAAGTGTCTGATAAGTGCAGGTAAAGGGACTGTAGGGTTGCAGATACAGACCCAAGTGCAAGGGTTGCCTGGAGGCAGTGCAGGGGTGCAACTGGGTGGGCAGGGATCTGGGCCCGAAGATCAGAGGGTAGCCAGGTGACCAGTGCAGTAACAGACAGGAGATCAACAGGGAAGAGGAAAAGAGAAAGCAGAAGCAAAGAGGAAAGTCTTGAGCTGCTTCCAGAACCGGAGATGGTTCTGCTCAAGATTCAGAGAGGCAGGGAGACTGTTCCAGATGGAGGCGCCAGCAGAAGAGAGAGAGATGGCGCTGATTCGTTGCTTGGAGATGTGCCTGACACTCAAGGAGTTGAAGCTGGAGGAGCGAAGAGATCGAGTAGGAAGATATTTCCGAAGAGAGAGTTGGAGGTATTGTGGTCCCAAGACCCAGAATGCCTTGTGGACAAGGCAAAGGGTCTTGAACTCAATCCTTGCAGCCATTGGGAGCCAATGGAGAGATTTCAGGGCTGGAGAGATACGATCCCTGAGCTTGAGGCCAAGGACAAGTCTTGCAGTCCTGTTCTGGGTGAGTTGGAAAGGATGGAGAGTAGAGGTAGGCAGATTTAAAAAGAGGCTGTTGCAATAGTCAAGCCTAAAGAGTACCAGAGCTCGAGAGACAGAGAGCTTCTGGGGGAAGGAGAGGAAAGGAAAAATCCATCGGAGGCGGTGCAGTTGGTAGTTTGACTTCTTAGAGACATCAGAGATGTGAGGAGAGAAGGAGAGTGTGGAGTCAAAGATGACCGTAAGGTTTTTAGCCTCCCTGGTGGGAGCAGGAAGAGGGCCAAGGGAAGCCGGCCAGACAGTGGCAGAAAAGGAAGGTGCAGGTGTGCCGATGAGGAGGATCTCTGTCTTACTGGAATTCAGGCAGAGATCATTGGTGGCACACCACTCCTGGATTTCAGACAGACAATCCGGAATGAGAGGAGAGGAGGCAGCACAGGGGAGCCTGAAAGTGAGCTCAGTGTCATCCGCAGAGCATTGAAAGTTGTAGCAGAGAGCATAAATGTGGTGGGCGAAAGGTGCCAGGTATTGGTTGAACAATGAGGGGGAAAGGTTAGACCACTGGGAACACCACAGGTGGAGAGATAGATAGAGGAGAGCAAGGACCCAAGTTGGACCTGGGAGGGTCAGTCTGAGAGGAAAGAAGTCAACCAGACCAGAGCCTGATCGGTGATACCCAGGTTATCACGGAGCCAGTTGAGCAGGATGGATGGTTGACCGTGTCAAAGGCAGAAGAGAGATCAAGTAATATGAGGAAAGAGGGGAGATTACAATTGAGGTTAGAGAGCAGGTCTTGATGGATGTTCTGGAGAGCAGTTTCCGTGCTTCTGGATGCTCTGAGGCCAGACTGATAGTCATGGAGACAACCAACAGATTCAGTGTCAAGATTATGCTGGGAGATGGCCATATTTTCCAGATGTTTGCCAAGGAAATGAGTGATGGAGATCGGGTGATAGCCGGACAGGAGGGGTCGGCTGAGGGTTTCTTAAGAAGAGGGTGCACAAGAGAAGGTCCTGCAGCTCATACAGGGTGAAGTGTAAAATCACATTGTCATACATAACTTGGCATACACCTCAAGTTACAAACTCAACTGAAGTCAGTCTGTTCTACATTTCCTTGCTACTGGCACCTTACAGCACACAGTGGCCATTTTGCATGCCATGTCACAGCCAATGTTCTCATATGACCAAGCAGGTCTTATGTGCTCTCCATAGCAATGGTGCAGTCCACATTGCATATCACAGGAAGATTCTATGATATCGCCCAATTCCCTAATGCCACTTTATACATGTCAGATTTGTGACCCTGCATTCCCGGGAGCAGGTGGACAGAAATCACAAGATGCAACACACATGCATAGCCATCCCATACTATTCCAGTCCAGTTTCCAGACTCAATACATAATTAAAGAGTAATGTGTGAAAGTACCTTACCAGTTTACATGGCCATCCACAGAGGACAAAGGACATGGTTCCTAGGAATAACATTGTGCCTGTGCCTGTACATGCACATTCTGACAGTTGATGGGTGCCCATACAGAGTAAGCAATAGAGGAATACCTTGGGCATGATGGCGGGAGGAAAGAGTGCAGATGGACTACATGGGACACAAGTCCAGATAATGCAGAGGGAATACCTGGGGAGTGATGGAAAGAGCATGCAGATGGAATAACAGGGAACTTATTTGAGGCAGGAAGGTGATGGGAAATGCCTTTCTGAAGTTCACTATGAATTTTCATAGGGAACAGATAGATTTTTTTAGATTTAACCATCTTTTCCAATCCCTCCAGCAATTTGTTGGGATTGAAACCATTCCATAAAACCACTGATAGGAATTCCCTTCTCAGATATGACAGTTTTCACCCCAAGGCTTTAAGGGATAATTTACCATTTGGGCAGTTTCTGCGACTCAAACAGAACAGCAGTGAGAAAGAGAGGTTTGAGTTGGAAGCTTCCATCTTAAGTCATAATCTGATCCAACGAGGATATCCCAAGAAAATTGTGAAGAGATCACTGAAGAGAGCTTCCAATAATCACCAGGAAGCATTGCTCGAATACAGACCCAAATCTAGTCCTACCGAGTCTGATCCACTGGTCTTTGTGAGTACCTTCAACCATCTTTCCAACCATGGTCAAAATTGTCAAGAAACATTGGCATCTTCTAGCACAATCTATGATACCCGCGGTGACTCCACGGTGCACTTTTAAAAGGGGACGTAATGTTAAAGAAATGGTGTGCAGGAACGACATTAGTAATAAGTCTGATAAACAAGCCTCCATCACCCAACAGTGGGGGTTACCAAAATTAAGAGGACATGCCCCTTGTGGCATGTGTGTCTGCTGTCCCCTCACTAAACGTACCACCGAGGTGGACATTGGACTCTCCAGACCGTGGGAGCAAAGAGGGTTCACAAACTGTAATTTGAGCTTTGTTATATATGCCATCTGGTGTCCCTGCCATAAGATTTACATTGGAAAAACAGAACGAAAAATTAAAGTCTGTATCAGCGAACACAAAAGCTGTATTAGATTAAGGAATTTAACAGCACCCATGGTAGGGCATTTCATAATGCGGAATCATGCTTGTGATGATTTAAAATGGACAATACTTAAGAAGATTGTGGGTACTAATGACATTTCTGTGGACAGACAGACTCTATCCAGGGAGGAGACTAAACTTATCTTTTTGAGTAAAAGCCATGTGGTTGGCTTAAATGAGGCGATAGATTGGAACTTTTAACTTTACACTGCAAACCACCTTAGAGTCTGAGTTTCATTTTGGAAATAAGTTGGGCTTTCAGAATTGCCTAACTGATGTTTGAGACTTTTTTTTTCCCCTTAAACGTGACCAGATTGGTGGTTTGATATATGTTCCAGTCTTCGAGTAACCAGGGGTCCGGGTATTTCTGTTCCCAATGTACTGACATATGAGTTTTCATGTGTCAGTATTTTTGTATGGTTACGCCCATTTTTTCAAGGAACCTGCGTGATCAATCATATTAATTCTTGTGATTGAGTATTTCGGCCTCCACTTGCTTCGCTCCGGTCTGGCAGCCGACATTGATAGATTTCATCGACTGGGGGGATTGCCGAGCCCGCACAAAGTCTGAGGGGCGTGTATCCTCAGGATATCTGACGTTACGTGCTTGTCACATGATAACGCAAGCACGTACATTACCCGGAACCGTTTAGCCCGACCGTTGGATAAGCCGGCTGATGTGACACGATTTTGTTTATTGATACTGCCCTGTATTCCGCGCAAATGCGGGAATGGGTCAGCTGTCTCCTATTCTTAAAGTCATGTTATTTCAAATACGCATGGTGCACCTTATACATATTTGGATGACTTAAGCAAATGAACTTAGCACTTTAGAGTAACGGTCCAGTGTTTTCATTGGCTTTCATTTTGTCTCTCCTTTCCCGCTATAGTAAGGTTTATCTCCACGGTCACAACTAATTTAAATGTCGTTTCTGGCGCTACCCCATGGGAAGAGTCCCATTAGGAGACAGTCGTGACATGTACACATACTGGAAAGTGTCCGAATTTTTCGATAAAGGTAAGCTTGGGTCACTCAAGCATTTTCTTGCACAAAATGGTTGTATGTTGTGTGTTGTCACCATGAAGGGATAAACTCGATACAGGTTTGTCTTTATGACACCATGTACCGGTGTGGAATAATAGGGGGTTTCCCCCCTTGGAGCACCATGTGGGTTGGTAATTGGTTGTGTTTCGCCTCTGTGTTTGCAGGTGGGCGAAAAGTTGATACAACCTACACATAGAGTCTACGAGATTGGGCTCTTCGACCCAATTAGGTGCTGAGCGCTGCTCTATCCTTCGGCGATTGTCTATCTCCGGGTTTGATACACAATAGTGTTACCACGCGACTAAGTCATAGAAGATTGATCGTGAGTGTTTGACCTGAAACAACCCCTGTTCTATTCATTCTATTACATTCTTGTTTCCTGACTATGTAACATTTTGGGTCACAGTAGGTTTGACCTCATTGCGAGGCATGACCATAGTGGTTCTGGATATCTGGAAGTGTCACAAGGTGTTGGTAATGGTGATAATATTTTGGATGCACTAATTAATATGGTGTCTCTATCATGGTGGTGGATCACGGTCCACCTGTTTTCCCCTTGGTTATAGGCAGACATAGGGTATTAATAACCTTTTTTCTACGCCCCGTTCACCCATAGCACGGTGGTAGTAATGATCAATCCAGAAACT
Organism: Ambystoma mexicanum; assembly: GCF_040938575.1. NCBI lineage: Eukaryota > Metazoa > Chordata > Amphibia > Caudata > Ambystomatidae > Ambystoma > Ambystoma mexicanum. Next base: position 374,088,420 of record NC_090933.1, read on the forward strand.
TAAGCATTCAGCTTGATTGATGTTGTGTTTTCATGTTTGTATTCAGGTGAGCTCCGCTGGTGTATTATACAGGTTCTTCATTTTTCCATCTACATTCGACGCGACCTCGCTGGACCATAGTGCCCCTGAAGAATTTCTGTTTACTGAATATTATACAGTAAGAAACATGTTGGGTCGGGGAATGTACTGTTATTTGTAAACAGTTTTAAGTCATATTCGCCTGGGTCAGAATAGACCATATAAACAAGAGACTGGCTCAGTGGTGTTAAACTCATGGTTCATACTAACAATGGACTACATATTGTATAATTGTGTTTTAGTATGTTTGTTTTTATTGATGAAATATTTGTTACAATTGAAATTGATTTGCTGAATGGTTTGAGAATGAATGTAGTATGGTTGAAGTGTGGTTTGTTGTGGTTTTTAGATGGGAATGATGTATCTGGTCACTACAATGATGAAATTGATGGATTGATTAACAAATGTATTGATACTAATATTGATGTATGTTTTTACTATTAAGAAATCAGTTTTTTATTGATTTGTTCGATATATGTTAATAAACAATATTGAATTATGTGTGAGCATCTACTGGGTTGAATTCAATTTGTTTCACCCCATGGTTTGGTTTTTTGAAAGACGCATTTGTTCCATAGATGTTCTGTGCATCGTTAATTTTGTATATGTTCTGTCCAGGCCAGGTCACAGTACTTAGATATTCCTGGTATCCCCTGTTACTCTTGTGTTTTGGATGGGAAATGCATGCCACATCCCTCTACACAACAGCAGATATGCCTATGCATGCCTTTAATCCTCTATACATATGCCAGTAAAATGTCATTTCTGGGGAAAGCGAACATGGTACAGTCTTGCAAATGAATGAGAATATGGGCAGTGATAATATGTATATATGTAGAAAATTGTAGAATTTTGGGTGAAATGTTTTCCATTGAAATAGCGAAAAAGTGCCAGAATGACTAAACAGCATCCCACCGACTGGGGATTTTGAACAACATATTAATTGTAAAATATGGAGTCTGCCTATCTACTTTTTATAAGAGTGACGTTTATAAATGTGGGGGTTTTGGTGTCATAACTGATTTTGGTAAAAGTAACTATGGTATAACAAGGCACCTCATAAACACACACAATAAAACTGAGTCACTTCCTTCAGCCCAATCTGCTTACAGGGAGGCAGCAACAATTATAGGCTGACCTATTCGATTTGGAGGTATGTCTAGTTTAGCTCAGACCCCATAGTAAAAAGCCTCTGATGTCATCCAGTCTGTATAAGGTGGAGACATACAGACACTGAGGACATTAAAAAATCCAAGATTCAAAAATCCAACTCAACATCCTAAGATCTAGACATCCGACATTCACTATGCAAGATTCCAGACTCCAGAGCCTCTTACCCAGGCTGAGCCTCTAATCCAGAATTAAACCCTATAAAAATCCCAATAATTCAGGGAAAAAGTGGAGAAGGCTGCTGAATCCTTTTAGGATTATCCGCCTTTGCCCAGTTACCTGCTTTGCCCAGCCTATGCACCCTGCTGCCCATGAGACAAGACCTAGGTTGCCTCTCTGTATCCCTAGAGGAGAGCCCAGCTGTTGTGCAAGTGACCAGATCATTGTCCCTGTCCTGAGGCCCGGCTGGCTGTCCAAACTATTCCATTCAAGTGCTTGTTGTAAGTATTTCCCTTCCCCAGTAACCAAAAACTGCATCCCGTGCTTTGTGACCTGGCATCATGTCCAATCCGATCGAAATCCTATAAATACTCTAGCAAAATCCTTCAAATTGTCAGAATCCTCTGTGTTTTCTGTCCTTAGGAACATCTGTGTTCATTTCCATGTATTAGTGCCATTCTTTCCATATCATTTCAGTCCGCTATATAAATCCTTAGTCCTATTTGGAATACATTAATTAATTCCCTTATGAAGAGACACAAGGCGTGAACGGGTTAAAACTGCAAATTAACCTTTGTCGCAAACATTGTTCCTCTTTTCTAGCCACTAAAATATAGTCTCAGTAAAACTTGTCATTTTCTTTTTCAAACTGATTTTCTCTGTGCAACTGCTTTCATTTCAAAAACCGATTTTTCCTTTCCCTGTGAGAATCCCATACTGTCATCCATCCAGAATCATCCTTTCAGTTTCATATCATACCTGCTATGTGCCTTTGTACCTTAGCATTAAAGCCGCATTCCGATTGGGCCTGTTTAGCTCTTTTTCCAAGCAGTTTTGCTATTTTAAACCTGTGAAATGTAGCAATTGCAGTTTTACCACGTGTGAGTCTTGCTGCATTGTGTTTACTTCCAAAGTCCATTTTATACACTGCATGCCCATTGTTTAGTCCATTTCCTTGTAGCTTGAGAGTTTTCTTGCTTCTTTGATACAGCCATACACATGCTTGCCTTATTCATTCAACCGCACATGTAAAATAACCATTTAGTAATTCTGAGTGCCATTTTGCTCATTGTTCAAAGGAGCTCAATCTGATGTTTGCCTCCCATTCATGGGTGGAAGTCGGATTTTCAATCTGATTCTTGCATAGTATACCTGACTCCTTGCTGCTCCACTCCACCCACACAGAATTTGGTTAACAGGGGTTAATGGGGTGTTGCAGGGGGAATGCTTAACTGTGGTACAATTTAAAAGCACTACTCCAAAAGTAATGTTGCTTTCTTTCGATTGTGCATTGAATATCTTGTATTAGAGGGTTAAACTAAGTGTATTCTATCATTTTACTGTGTAATTATCACCCCTTGGTGATGTCTGCCGTATATTGAATGTGTTGGATTTGTATTCAAAATTAAAAATAAATATATATTCTATCATTGCACACTGGCCTGGTTCACGGTCCATTGCAACACGGGGTGTCCTTTAAGGGGTCGCTGAGACGGGTTGGCTGCCTTCTCAAAGCTGAATCCAAATTCATACATTTAAAAGCGTTTTGATTGTGCGATGCATCCCTGGCCAGTATAAAGAGTCCTGGTCTGGAGTGTGACACCTCTTTAAAATCCTTAACAGGTGTAGTGAACTGTGTAGGGCATAGGCACAAGCTGCGTAGTGTAATATAGGTGTGCATTGCAAATGGTGCCATTGCTATGTGTATTGCAGAACTGAGTGGACACATTGCACTGTGGACACTGTATCGAAGTATGATACCAAATTTGAATACTTACTGTTTGGATTGAGGAGGGCCTGTGATGTTTTTTGTGTACTGAATGTGAAATGTGATAGTACTCGTTGCTGCATTATCTGTGGGAAAAGAGAACAAAACAAGTTAGAGCAGGTATTTTGTTACTTTGCAGTCCACTACATTGCATCTATTTATTTACTTTGTTGACCCTCATAACTAGTACTTCATAAGTACTATGCTTTGAACCAGTGTACTGTGCAATGAGTGCAGTTCTTGGGTTTCTTTGCATAATCATTGGGTCTGTGGGGGAAAAAAATCCATGCTGGATAAAAAAAACAAACCCTTCCAAATTTCTTTGCTGCTATGATGCACACTGAGTTACATTCACATTTGGAGTAATTGCAGCACTTTTTAAGGTGTACTCTTGAAGTAGGAGGAAATGTAATGGTTTATGTTTTCTGACCTATACATGTTGGTAGGATGGGTGGCGTTGTATAGCAGGTGGTGTTTTGTAAATGTTTACCTGCTTCCTTTTTGTACCACTGTTTCTTTACGCGTTTGATTGCTGCTGGTGGTTTGCAAGTATTGTGGCATTGTACTGTGCTACTGCAGAATTGTGATGGTAGTTACATCCCTATTGGCCTACTGTAACTGCTCATACTTTGGAACTGTTTCAGGATATGCTTGTAGCACAGTAGTTGTTGAAGGATGAGTTGGGTTGTTCCAATGCTGCAAATAATAACATTGCAGTATTCTGGTTGCAGTTAGGTACAAGATGGCATATTCTAACTGTTTACAGTGTCCCATTCCTAAAGGGTACTTTAAGAAGCTTATGCATTGCTCTTGCTACTTGCACATCTGTTTACATTCTGAAGTAGTATTTATTTATTTATTTATTTATTTATTTATTAATATTTTTAAAGCACACATCAGTCCAAGGGCATCATGGAGCTTTTAAAGCTATACATTGCTGGTTACGAAGGAAGGCTTAATAGTTACATTGAAATTTGCAGTTACGGTTCATCTTAGAGTTACATAGAAATTGCATTTACAGTACAGCTTAGAGTTTTGCTGGGTGAGGAGAGCATTGAGGCTTAGGGTGTAGTGTGGGGTTATATGAAAAGTGTGATTTTGAGGGATTTGCGAAAGGAGTACAAAGACGGTTCTGCTCTGAGTGCGTTGGGGAGGGCATTCCAGAGTGTAGATGCTTTGTGGAGGAAGCCAATGCCGCTGGTGTTGGCTCTTTTTATGGAGGGTACGCAGAGTTGGTTAGCATGGTGGCTCCTTTTGGGGTGGGCAGAGATGTTCTTGGTTATGGTTTCTCATAGGTAGGATGGGGCGGAGAGATTGATGCATTTGTGTGTAATGGAGAGGATTTTGAAATGTATCCTTTCCTTGACTGGGAGCCAGTTGGCATCGCGTCTGGCCTGAGATATATGGTCACTTTTGGGAATGTCTAGGGCTGCGCTGAGCACGTTATTTTGTACTATTTGGAGCCTATTGATGTTTTTTATTGAGGTGTCTGCCAGGAGGGCTTTGCAGTAATCAAGTCAGGCTCCTATTGTGGCTCTGGCAATGGATAGGCAGATCTTGAGTTGTTAGAAAGGGTTTTATGGCATTTATAAGTTTGGTGGTGAGAGCAGAGGCGGAGGATATGGTGCTGACCTGTCTTGTCATTGAGAGTGTTGAGTCTAAGTAGACTCCAAGGGTCTTTACCGATGTGGAGACTGATATATTAGTGTTGTCGATGGTGACGTGAGTGTATTTAGGGTTCAGTTTGGATAGAATTTCCTTGGGGCCCAGTATGATGATCTTGGTTTTATCCCCATTTAAACAGAGACCATTGATTGCCATCCAAGTTTGGATGGTGGCATATATCTGGATGAGAGCTTCTGTGTCTCGGTCGTATTCTCCAGTGAGGGGGAGGAGACTTGGGTATCGTCGGTATAGTTTGTGTATACTATGCCGAGCACGGCCAACATGTCAAAGAGAGATTTGGTGAACAGGTTATAGAGGGTAGGTGCAGTACATGAGCTCCGGGGGACTCCACAGTTGATGGTGGTGGGGGCTGCATTGGCCTGGTGTGAGTATACCTTCATAGCCCTTCCTTCTAAGAAAGAGTTATCCGGGAGGTGGCTTTGTAAGAGAAATCTGCTGCGTTGGACTGATGGGAGGTGAGGATGTAATGGTCAACAAGATGAAACGCGGCAGAGAGATCGAGGAGGAGCAGGAGGGCAGGTTTGCCATTATCTATTATTTTGGTGATTTGGTTCTTTAAATCTACGTGGTCGGATTCTGTGCCATGGCCTTTGCGGAAGCCTGATTCTCTTCTGCCTAAGATGGCATTAGATTCCAGATAATGTTGGATTTGGTTGTGGGCGGCTTTGTCTAGGATTTTGAGGAGGAAGGGGACGGTGGTGATGGGGCGGAAGATGTTGGGGCAGGCGGGGTCTAGGGTGTTTTTTTTTTATGAAAGGGCGAACCAAGGCTTCTTTTAGGCTTTGTGGTACGATTCCAGAGGAAAAAGATGCATTAATAAATGCAGTGATGATAGGGATCAGTGAGTCTGCGCATTCTTTGATGATGGTTGGGGGACAGATGTCCCCTTTACAAGTTGAAGGTTTGATGTGTTTGAGAAGGTCGGTAACTTCCGTCTCTGTGACGTCTCCGAAGATGAAGAGAGGTATTTGAGAGAGAGGATTAAGTGGGGGAGATGGACTGTCCTGATTAGGAAGAGTTTTGTGCTGAACTATTATATTTTCTTGGAGTATCTTGACTTTGTTGATAAGAGCATCCTGAATGCTGGAACACCAGGCTTTGTCTTTGATGATTTAATCTGGGCTAGTGGTGAAGGTGGTGAGATCCTTGAAGATAAAGAAAATTTCCCTAGATTTTTAGTTAGCTTTGGAGATTCTTTGGTTGAATGATTCTGATTTGGCTAGGAATATATTTTTTTTATACGAGGATGAGATCTCTTTGAATTCATTTAGAAAGGATTGGTTAGGCAAGGATTGCAACTTGGCTAGAGCGCGACGTTTACTGTTGCATAGTGAAGATAGTTCTTCCATAAACCATGAGTTAGAATGCATTGATTTTTTTGTCTACTAAGGGGGCTATGGACTCGATGGCTTGGGTCAGAGCATGGGCATAGGTGTTGGCCAGAGAGGTGGGATCGTTGTTAAATAGAGGTTTAAGTTGAGGGATATCGGGAAGGGGGGCGAGGTTGATTTTAGTTAGTTTTTTCGTGCTTCTGACATTAGCGGGTGGGGTATATGAGAGCATCTTGTGAGTAGGAATGGTGGGAATAGTAAAATGAATATAGTGGCAATCTGTCCATGGGAGGTCTGAGATATTCATGATGGACGAGGAGCAGTTTTGGTCTGCGATCCAGTCAATGGATCAGCCTTTGCAATGAGTTGGTGCAGTGATTTTATGGTCAAACCCTATGTGAGTGAGTTCTTTGGCTAGCGAGGCGCCTGCTTTGTCCTTAGGGTCATGCAGGCCTAGGTTGAGGTCACCAAGCAAGATGGTTTTGGTCAAGCTTTTTACGTTATTCCCTACGATTTAAAGAAGGTGATTTTGGCAGTCTGGTGGTGAGCCTGGTGGCCTGTAGGTGATTAGGATGTTTATGGTGCAATTGAGGGAGAGAGACAGTTTGACAGTGAGGAGATCAGCATTGTTTTATTACTGTTGGTTGCAAATTCTAATGGAGAGGGTGTCCTTGAAGATGAGGGCTACGCCTCCACCTTTGGATGTCTTGCGGTCCTGTCTCAGGAAAGTGTATCCTTGTGGGAGGGCAAGGGAGATGGAGGGGCCTGGTGCTTCATGGAGCCAGGTTTCAGAGATGGCTAGTAAGTCAAGTTTATGGGAGGTGAGGAGGTCATTGATCTCAAGTGCATGTGCAGGAAGAGAGCGGGCATTGGTAAGCGCAAATTTTAATTCGGTGTGTGATGGTGTAGGTGGTCGTTGCGTGTGTGTGCTGGAGTTGGGCCAAGGGGTGTAGTGAATGAGTGATTAGACGGTTGAGAGGGATTGTAACTGGGCGCAGTGCATTGGATGTGGGGAGGGGTGTTGGGCAGCTGGTGGTGTAGAAGATGTGTGCGTGTAGACAGTGAGGAAGTGCCAGATCTAAGCCTGAAGTTTCTAAGGTAAGTAGTGGATGGGGTGCTCCGGTGAGTGATGTGCAGTTTAGTGCATGCTCTAAGCCTGTGGAGCCTGGGGTGGAGGAAGGACTGGTCATTGAGCTTGATGGTGTGGAGGCTAGGCTGGGTGTTTTGTAAGGGGCTAGACGTGACATGACTGTGGTCTAGTGGTGGTGAGAGTTCTGTGTGCATGAGGGACAAGCTGCTGATTGACCAAAGGGTGAATGTGATGAGTGAAATAGCAAAGAGAGTGAGGTGAAGTGTGGTGCGCTGGGGTGGTGGCACTGTCGAGTGGGTAATGGGAGGATAAAGTACAGTGATAAAATTATTTCTTATGCTAATGCAGATCCAGTTATGAAGTTTCAATAAACATTGTGGCATATGTCTATGCGGTCATAAGTGTGCAGAGATATGCTGGGTGTGGACATGGTATTCATAGTAGTGTACCATTATGGGTTTACATAGTGATAGGTCCATATGTTTTGCAGTTGTATGACTATTCTTAGACAGCTGGTGACTGAATTGCATACGTGGTGGTTTCAGAGGTTACTGAGGATAGATTTGAACCCTCATACTTAGTACTTTCCCTTTGACGTATCCTGTGAAAAATACTGCTACCGTGATGTGTGCACACATATTCTTTGTGTGAGTGTATTCACTCGGGAGGAAATTGTCCAACACACACTCAAGTGCATTTCTTCAATGCTTGCTGTATGCTAAGTTGTTTTAGGTCGACAGGGTGGAAGGAAAAACATTTTTTGTCCACTTACTAAGGTATTGGTTGGTGCTGGGGAGAAAGGTATAGTAGGTTTTTATATCAATGAGTAAATTTAGGCTTCAAGAATATTAAGTAGGCATTTGAAAGATTTGCAGGTAATGTCTGCTTTGGACTGATGGAAGTATCATTGCATTCCCACCATGAGCATTGCTTTCTAATGTATACAATATAGTACCCTCCACTGGTTGAGACCCCTGTGTGGTAGATTATGACTACTGTTGTGAAGGTTTTCTTGCCAAGCAAACATGTCCATGTGTGAAGGCAGTGCATTTGCAGTTGTTTTTGGTTCCATCAGCATTGTATTTTAGGAGCATTATTATTACATATAGACTATGTGAGTGTATATGTAGTTTCAAACTATTATCAGAATTGTACGACGTACAGTATATGTTATGGTTTGCATTTTGCACCAGTTGCTGAAATGGAATGGAGTCACAGTTAGGTATTGATACATGCACAAAGCATTTGTTAGGGACTGGTTCCTGAATTACATGGTTACACAGGCTGCATGTATGTTTCCACATGTACAAAATGTGAAAGTTGTCAGTTATGCATATGTTTTTCCTTTCCAGTATTAGTAGTAAGTACATTAGATATTCCTGTGGATATTCTTGTCAGTTTAAAGTGAATTTCACCATTCCAGCACTCTAGTCCAAGTCTTGCCTTATTCCTGAGACACTGTAAATGGTGTCAGGATTACTTGCTGCATTTCTGTGATGGATGAGCATTTGCAAACACAACTGGTATGTGCCATTTAAATAAATGTTTTCAAGAATTGCTGGCATTTGGAATAGAACATTCATTGTTACATTTGCATAGCAATTAACACCTGTTGTTTTGGAAAATTTGAATAGACCAGTTACTTCTGTGTCTGGGCACTTTGATGGAAGGGTACCTGGTTTCTTCAAAGAGGCACTTTTTTGTGGGTGGAGTTGGGTATGTCTTTTTTACTCCATTTGCATGTGCTTTTGGTAGTTGATGTAGTATGAGTTGATTTCAATTTCTTTGGTGGTACTGTTGCCAAATCAACTTCTGATTGACTGAGACTCCTTTTCAAACCTTTTGGTTTCTGAGGAAAAGGGTACATTTTCAGATGGGGTGTGTACACTGCGCGAAGTCTATTGTACTCTATGATGCAAGGAATGTCTGCACTGACTTCAGTTGCATCAAAATTTGCTAGATACAGTCCTTCCAGTGTACAAAGCCATGACAGTGCTATGTGACTCATGCCTTCTTTAAAGACTGTGCTGCCAATATCAATCAATCCTTGACCTAAGGTTAGACCTTGCGATTTATGAATAGTTACTGCATAAGCTAGCGACAGAGAAAATTGTTCTCTGCGTACATACATGTATTTGAAAAGAAGGAATCAAGCAGTTGTGCGTCCTATGTGTTAACCTCTGAAAGTTTGTCAAACTTGATATTCACAAACTGAATGCTGTTGTCCCGTGAATATGTCTGGCAGCCAACAACTGTACCAAGTGCTCCATTAACTAAACATTACTCTACATCAATGTTACGCGTTAGCATAACTCTACAGTTGATACATAATGTTAACATTTTCTCCAAACCAGCTGTGTTGGAGATAGAGTTCTCTAAGGTTTTTATTAGTGCTATGTCTTGTTGACACATAGATATTGTCATACCGTGTACGTGCAGTATGTCTGTGGCATGAATTTTCACTAGTGGTTGTTTTTCTTTTTTCAGCATTGTTGCTTTAAATTGTGCACAGCTTGCTAGAATTGGCATTAAGGACATACAGCTGACAGTTTTCTGAGCTAGTTGTTCCATGACATCAGTGGCACATGTGCTATGCCCATACAGCTCATGCATGCGTCGATTATTGAGGTTAGACTGTGCCTCCTTTGATAGTACACCAAGCCGTATGTTTTTCAAAATGTTGGCGTAGATGAGGTCTGCAGACTGAAGCATGTTTTGAGTTAGTTCTCTGTATTGGAAATGTTGCCTGAGATTTACATTCCCAATGCTTTCAAGACATTTACGGCACACTTTGTGGCCTAAAGTTTTGAAGATAGTTTCCCCTTTTATTAGTGTTAATTGAAGGAAATCTCTGAAAACAATGACATGTTTTCCTCCAAAGAGTTCTTTGTAGTCTGTTTTGAGCACCTCTTGCAATCTAAAGTGAATCAAAGCCAACATTAGGTTGGATACCATGCTCACCTCAGCTATTAGGAGCATTTTCATTTGTTTCAAAACTTTGCGTAGCTCCATAGCTGATTCTGCAGAAAGGTTATTGTACCCTAATTTGTTTTGGTGTTCTACTGGAAGGAATAGCATTCGGTGTAGAGTGACTCCACCTATGTTGTAGGCAGCCAAACCTGTTGGGTTGTTAGAGCAGCTCAAAGGTTGTTGTTTGTTAATTGTTGGAGGTATTTACTGACAATTTGTATTAAGCATGTTTTACCTGACCCAGCTTCACCACTTACATACAGCAGTACAGGTTTGTAGTTGTCACAGATGCAACATTTACTCTCGTGCTGTATACCATGTTCAATGTGTTCACTCATTTCTAGGAACATGGTATGCTGCTCATTGTTTAGTTGGGATTTCAGTACAGCCACCTCTTCTGCAGACTACTCATACTGAAACATGGTGGTGGTTACTTCTGTCATGGCTAATTCTGCCTCATTTGCTAAGAGTGGCTGTCCAAGTGGTTCTTGCCTGCCTGTTACAGAAGGTTCTCTGCTCTCAGAAGTGTCTACATTTAGTAGTTCTTCTTCCTGTTGACTTCATTGTCCAATATTGTTTTGTACCGTGTGAAGTTTTCATTTGTAATTGTACTTTCACTTGCATTGAAAGCATCTTCATAGGAGGCGTGGGTGGCTAACAAATCTTCTTCTTTTCTCCATGGTTTGAAAAGTTGCAGTAGAGCCATGTAGTACAGTTCTTTGTGTTGAGGAGTTTTTAATGACAATTTCATATGATTAATTAGACTGTGTTTGGTAAGTTTCACCAGGCTGCCTTCACATCTTACCACTCTGTGTCTTCCTTTTTCCTCATCTGGTGTAATGTTTTTTTTTGTATGCAAAGTTTTGGGCTATCTGATACAGGCACAAGGCTTCTAAAGTAACACTCCTGTTCGGGTAGTATGTGTCCAATAAGTGGTTCTTCAAAATGTCCTGGGTGTTGGGATCATGTTGGACTATTGCTTCATCAACATTCCATAGGAAGGCAATTATTGCATTGTAATCATTGATGTACTTTGATGCTTCACTCCTTTTTATACAGTATGTGTTCTTAGGAGACTTGCCTTTCACACTGTGTCCATCTGAAGACATGAAGCTGTTTACTTGGCCTGTTGTTGAAACTGGTCTAGGGAAACCATAGCAGCATTTGGTGTAGTATTTGCCTCTGTTTGTATATTTGCGCTGACAGTATTTGCCACACTTGTGTCTTTGGAACTGCACAATCTGTGCATGGTGGTCACTATGTGCACATTCTGAAGGTATTTCGCAAATGACATATTTGTGAATGAACTGCAAAACAGTTTCATCACTCTCCTCAGCAGATTTAGGAGCATTTTTAATCCACAAAAGCATGCGGATGTGTGGTGCTCCTCTGGCTTGATATTCTTTTCTCCAAAAGAAGTGCTCCACTTCTCCGAGGGGAGGAAGTGCTTTATTGCAAACGAAGTGCAGCATGGCAAGGAAGCGATGATGGAAGTATCGTGAAACATGTACTGGATCAAGAGAGCAAAGTTCTCCTGGTCTTTTCATGTATACACCTGCTTTGTTTTTGTTTGCTATGCGTAGGAAAGTTTGCTAGTCTTCCCATTCATACGCTGCACAACTTAAAGTGACAAACCATGTGGGTGGGCCAAGGTTGCCTAGCATACACTGTAGATCTGCGTGCCATTGGAACCAGTACTCTTTCGTACCACGCATGTTCGCCAAGAAATTTGTAATACTTGACTGTTAGACTTCGTCCTTCTCTTGCACCTTTTGCAATAGCTGTGTAGCACACATGTTTTGAAAATGGGAACCTGTTTTCAGTGGGTGGGCAACTCCATAATATAGTGTTGCCAGTTCATATTTAAAGAGGAGGTGGAATATGTACTCCACGCTCTGTCTAAATCTAGTGTCTTCAGAAAACATTTGTTAACACTGGAATTCTGATGCTGTTATTTGTGTGCATCTTTCATCACATCTTCCACCTTTTCCAGTTGGGAAGAGTAGAGGAAAGGCTTGTGCTTCTACATTTGTGTCCCATATACTGATTGGCATGCCTTTGGCTTGCCGCATTTGATATGTTTCTAGTGCACCATCTATGGTGTCATTGGAGTGCAGTGGGTGAATTGTGTAGTGGTCTAAAATAATGGAGGCTGCACTAGGATCTGGACGCTCAAATTGGCCAGTTGTTGGGGGGTCCTGAATTATTTTGGTTGTTTCTCTCAGGTGTTCTTCAACGTTTATTTCCTTGTAGTATTCAATGTTTTCTTTTAGGTATTGCAAGTCTTCCCTAACTTTGCTTAAGTCCACTAGTTACTGCCACATTTTTTTGTCTCTTGTAGGTACACCATTTACCAGGATAATCGATGACTCTTCTAATGGCCCTTGCACTCATAGAGTGTTTACATTTTCTTTGAGATCTAATGGTAAATAAACTACTTTCCCACAAATGCCTCTCAGTAATTTGGTGAGAGGGAATTTTGCCGTTTTCGGTTTAAGTTGTATTATTACTTGAAATGGGTGCACTGTTTGGATAATAATGCTCTCATACAAATTAAGCTGTTGTAGTCTGTTTGGCAGTGGAAATACTTCCAAATTATTACTGATAACCTGTGAAGGCCTTTGGTTATTATCAATTTTTGCAGTGCAGTGCAGTGCAATACAGAGCTAATTGAAACCATTCCGATTCCTCATTGCCTTCTATTTTCTGCATTATTTCTATAGTTGTGGTGCTCTTTCTATAGAAAGTTCTACGACAACACACACATACTTGGTTTGGCATTTATTCTGCTGTGCTTTTGAACTTTTGTATTTCTTTTCTGTATGTGTGATATAAAAAGGTGATAGCTGCAATGTTGCCAGTACTTTTGTCTGAAACTGCTAGAGTTTGTAAGTGCTCTTCAGTTCCACAATATTGCCTTTGGATGTGCTGTATTTCTTCGAGCAATTATTTGGCTGTACCATGTAGGAGAATATCATTTAAATGTTTCAGCACTACAGCTGAACTTTTTGCATAGTACAGTTACTAAACTAGATTTCTGACAGTTGAATGGTAGGTTGCTAACTAGGGCTTTGCCAAATAGCATATTTAGTATTTGGCCGAATACCGAATAGTTTGTCAACTATTCAGCCGAAGCCGAATATGAAGCCGAATAGTTGTTTTAATTAATAAATCATGTTCCAAGTTTGAAAAAACACACTTATTAAAAAAAGAAAATAAAGCACCATTTTAACTGCCTTCTATGCTTGTATTTCTCTCCATTTTAATCAATGCAGCATCTTTATTTAAAGTATAAAATCCAGAAAAAAGCATTTTTAAACTTCATTGACTGATTGTTCTAAGTAGGTGTAGGGTGTTATCTCTTTGTGTGGTCTTGGGAGGTGGGAGGCCAATCAGGCATTTATGTTTAGTAGGGACGGGCAGGCGGAATTCCAGGTAGGGGATTTGTGTTTTTAGAGTGGGAGGTGGAATGCCATGTATGGTATTTGTGTAAGGGGTTTGCAGGCCCCAAGTAGGAAGTTTGTGAAGGTGTTGGGGAGGCAAGACAACAGTAATGGGGGCTTGCACTGTATGCCGGCAGTGTGACAGCAATGGTGTCTTTGGTTCCAAGACTACATGCTAATTTTGCTGGTTCTGCCCACAGTTGCCACTTGGAGCCAAGCCGGACTCCAAGGCTCGGCTGACTTGGCACAGCCCAGAAATTCTCTCGCTCTCCCAACTCTACACCCTACAAATTCCACCAACAGAGCATAGCTCTCTGATTGTCTCATACAGAGTCCTCACACCTATCTTCACCCGCTGTCACACACTGGCCCACTTTGAAGCTGGAGAGATTATCCAACATACATTCCTCTGAGAGACCTGTTGGGTGGGGGCATATTACTCTGCCTGACACAACTCAGCCCTGCTAGTCTCCACTACCTATTGTGAATTCTTATGTTTTTCCATGGGCATGACTCATACGAACAAATGCTGCTCACTTTTCACTTATACGCGCCACTCCTTCTCGCCAATACACAAACATATGCACCCTATTATTCTTGATAAAATATCAGATAATGTTAAACTCAAGACTCGAGTCCTTAAAAAAAGAAAAGGGGGGACTATGACATATGCAACGTGAAGTGTCATGACAGGAACTGAATTCATCCTAAAGTGAAATATGCAAATGTCTTTCAGTTTGTCTTTTCCAACTGAAGAAAGTGCAAATTGCATATAAACAGTCACCAAAAGAAAATATTTTCTTGCATTGTTGCTGGCTAAGTATAAAAGGTAAGCACCTTTCATGTCTAAGAATATGTAACAAAACCTGTCCTGAAGAGCAAATTACAATCTAAGATATTTTACAGCGGTGTGATAGCAATTTGTCTTGTTTGGTGGCTAAGTGTCTGATTTAATTCTATTCAGTTTTACAAACTGAAGTCTGTATTTGCCTTTCTGAGATCTTGATGCACTGTATTCAAATGAGAATGACAAAGTATTCGGCAAGGGCCGAATAGAAAGAAACTATTCAGCAGGAGCTGAATAGCTTTTTTTCAGCCGGGATTCAGCCGAATACGTACTCGAAGCCGAAGTTTGGTACACCCCTATTGCTAACATTTTGATGCGGTGGAAGGTGCTTTTGCAAGCAGGTCCAGACATACAGGCTAATGAATGTCCTTGTATTCCTGTGTACTTGCGTACTCGGCAGGAGTCCATAGTTTGTAGTATTTTTCTTTTACTTTTGTTGTTGCCATTGACATACTGATTGAGGAATTGCTGCAAAGATTTGATTAAGCATTGGCGAACATTACACATTGATGTGCAAGGCCATTTGTAGGTGAGGCGTGTTGGTTTGGTGGAATGGAGAGTGACATCTAAGTTTGATGGGAATATTTTTGAAAGCAGTGTTTCCTCTTCCATTATGGTTTTATGTATCTTTTCATACCCTCGTCCAATCTGATGTTAGGCAATTTGGTATGTTTGCTCTTGTTTGTTTGACTCTTTATTGAAGTATGGCTCTGTGTTGATGGTGTGACTCCACTCACCTGTACAGATGTGGCCAAAAGTATCTATTCTGATATTGCATTAGTTTCGCAATAATGCTTGCAATTTACCAATTAATCTTGTTAGTGGTTTCATTCTGTTCAAAATTACTATAAACAATTTCCGTTTTAAGACCTTCCATGATGACTTTTCTGCGGTATGTTTTGAGGGTTGAGCCTGATATCTGCCCTCTATTTGTAAGGTTCTGAAGGACTATTTGGTGGAAATTTGTTTGTAAAAGTCATTTTTTGGAATGCTTGCTTGTGGTAACATTACCATTTGTATGTGCTCTGTTAGCAGTCGTGCGCATTGCACTGTTTTTAGTGCTTTTCTTTTCATTCTCACATTTTGCCAGATGACCTACACTGTCTTTACTAGTCGATGCATCCGTTTTCCTTAATGACTGCATTAGCTCTTCTTGTTCAACTTTCTCTAGAAGTTCTGCTTGCAGTGAATGGCTACTTTGTATGTTTTTAGGTTGCGTAGCTCTATTTCTGTGTTGCTTTCTGTGGAGTTGCAGTTTGGTAGGCATTGTGTAGTAGCTGTTGGTGAAGACAGGGAAGTGTGGGTGTGCAGATTTTCAAATGTACATGTCTGCAATGTGCATGAGTAGGTCAATAGGAGGGTAGGCATATACATGGAAGTGTGTCACTGTGCAATGGCCTGTAACTTTCGGTTGGGACCAGTATGTTACTATGTGGGGATTAATCTAATGGTGGCGACATACCAAACACTAAGCACCTGTAGAGGTGTAATGAGTAAGAATGAAGTACATACTGGTGGATTGCTGCAAATCTGTATGCTACAATATAACAATAGTGCACTCTTCCAGAAAGATGTACAGCACTGTGATGGTATTATACTTACTTTGTTGTTTGCTGCGAGTAGCTTTATTGCAGGTTGTATTTTGAAGTGCACACACAGTGGCTTTCCCGAGAGAGGTGGGTACTGAACCTGTATAAGAAGATGGTAAGATAATATGTTGACTAATGACATAGTGCTTACATTTGTAGAATGCATTATTTAAAATTATAGGGGGATGTCTTGGCAGGAAGAGAAAGTGTGTGTGTATAAATGGAAGGCTTACAATATAAATGGGACTTGGGAGCATAAGCATGCATGTTTGTTAAGGGGGTAGGTGGATTATTTGGGAGTGTATTGTATGACCTCTTAGTGAACATGTGTGTCTATTACTTTAGGACTATTTTCATTCAAAGTGGAGTACTTCGCATTGTGGAAGGATGACAAAACAGTGTGGAAAGATGCACAGAGTGCAAAGCAGAATGTTTTTGTGTGTGCATTTGCATGTACTTCTCTGCATATATATGCTTGCTACATGAGTGGAGCCATTGCTACTGGTCTTTAATTTCCTTATGCACATTTATGAATGTTACTTTTGTCAATGCACACATACATGTGTTTATTTTTTTACTACTGTTGTAATCTATGAATTGTGAAAGGTGACAGGAAACCGTTGGTATGCATGCAATGTATGTACTTGGCTTAGTTTGTGAGATACGCTGACTGATCCTTTTGTGTGCGATTTTGACAAATTGGATAGGAGGTGTGTTAATGGGGGAAAGGATTGTAAAAATGATGGCACAAAAGAACAGAGTACCTGTTGGCATACCTTTGCTACCACCTACCACTGTAGGAGCCATTTTATGGTAGGTGATGGGAGAAATAACAGTAGGAATTTTGCGTACGTTATGGAGATTCAGTGCGAGGTACCCTCTTGCTACAAACTTATAACACAGTTGCAAATGTACTGTACAAAAAGTATTAATATCTATAAGGCGTGGTGATGAGTAGCGATGCCGATGTATCTGGATTCAGAACTCGCAGATCTTTTTACAGTACTTTCTCAAGCAAATGCTTTTGATTTACAGGCCACTTGAACTCTGTGTGTTTACGGTTGGTATCGACTGTTTAACAGAAGTGATAGAGTTAGATGCAAAAGTCTTGTATGTAATTGGTGGATGCGTGTGTGACCGTTTAACAGTAGCCAATGAAGGACTGCTGGGAAAAGACTACTGGAAAGGCAAGAAGGATTGCCCTGCTTTACTGGGGTGCTGTCCTCGCAGTAGTTGCAGAAAGCGCACATGCTACATGCTGTCCTTCTTAATGTGCTTGGCATGGAAATTGCAAATTGCCACAGATTATCAAATCAGGTTTATGTCTGCTTTTATGTTCCATGCTAGGATGTTCTTCTATTCCCGTGAGAAACTGAGTGCTTCTAGTGTGCCATTTGTCAGTGCAGCTGATATTTTTTTTCCCACATTGAAATTAGTGTTGTATTCCACAATGTAAAATGTAGGTTGCAGTCACTCGTGTAATAATGCAAGGAGGAAAAGCAGAGAGCAATGCTCATAAATACCACTCAAAAAGGTGTTTCTTTACACGTCGCTTTACTAAAATAAAAAAATACAGTTTTCACTACAACCAAAGCAGCCATTCTATATGATGCTTCATATGTGTTTGCACTGCCCCCACACAGGCCAATATGTTGGCAAAAGCCGCAACATTTGGAGGTGCGCACGTAGTACATCTGGGTCTTTTCAGGGTAGCTGGAATGTAAATGGCAATGTGCAGGAGTTGGCAGTGGTCAATACGATTTTGGGGGTGTGGTGTGTAGCGAAAGAATGTGCCAGAAAGTCTGTTTGCAAATAGGAGTGGAGATGGCTATGGTGGTGCCGTTCAGTAGGTGGACTATATGGCTTTTGGGCGACTCCTGGATACAGTGGTTACAAGTTTGCGCATAACGCTATGCACTGGCAGCACATCTTGAGTTCCATAATGTCGCTGTGCACTGGTACGGAATACGTGGGATTAAGTGGCTCCATGTGGGTCCTCTTTGTGCCAGTTTGGTGACGCACGCTCACTCAGACATTATTATTGTTCATTGTGGAGGGAACAGTTTAGGACATGTTAGCAGCATCACACAGCAGTTTGCAATGAAGGAGACATTTCGGGAACTCATGGACATTTTTCCAAAGCCACACATCATTTTTTCTCGGATTGCCTAGAGACAGGTGTCGCTGTGTTCTTCCTCGTGTGGGCCACAAATGAAGAAAGCACAGTGCAATATGAACAAGGCTGTTTGTGTTTTTTTACGAGATGTTGGCATGTTCTGCTCTCCTTCCATAATGAAAACGTTATGTTTCATAGTAGGAACATTTTTCGTTCAGATGGAGTTCTTCTGACTGATGCTGGCAATGAGCTGTTTCTGCGTAATATCCAAAATGCAGTGCAGCGCTTCCTGCAAGTTTAGTATGCATTTTCCCTCTGGGTGTTCATCACTTTGAACATTGCAAACACAAACAGCACCAAAAGGCTCTTTTCAGAGCCACCACTTCGTTTTGCATATGCATACAATGCTTTTGATGGAGGGCCGCTGCCCATTGTTCAAAACCGTGTATGCGGCGCTCATAGGCTGAGCCACGGCCTGTACGCTTTAATTCAAAATCTATTTTTGGAACAGTGCAAGGTGGCTCTAAAAAAAGACCCTTTTTCTCCCCCTTCCCCTTCTGGTTGTGTAGCATGTTTCCTGTTGTTAGAAGACATGCCACAGAAGGACAGCAATGGAAGGGAGATTTGGCAAAGGGTACCAACCACAGGGATAGGAAATCGTACGTGGAGAGCAGAAGATGTGGGGTACACCTCAGTTGGGTAGGGGGCACTCTTTGTCATGCTTCCAGACCGAAGGCTCAAAAAACACTTTGAAAATGTTCCCCCCCTACAGAGTACCGCGTCGCAGTACATGCACTCTACAGTGACCTTTGAAAGGCATGGGTCTATTGCAGTACGTATGTACTGCAAGGCTGGTTGTGGGATGCGCTTGCCCACTGCAGTGTCCCTAGAGGTGGCAGGAGCAGATGAGGAGGATGCTGTAGAGGAAAATAACCTACTACCTGCTTGGAAGGGGACAACCCTCTGAACAGCTGCCTTGTGCTTCACTTTTAGGTGCTGCTGCATGGAGGTGGTGCCGTAGCTGTACAAGCCAGGTTTTCTGTGACTGAGTACTATGTACTCAGTGCATTGTACCTGGCTTGCACAGGATTTTGGCACATCTCGAACGGTCATAAATAGTTTCCACACCCACAACTCATGCTGGCTGCAGGCAATGGAGATTCCCTCTACTTTATCCTTGTTTCCTTTTTGATGTTCTTCCACATTATGATGACTGTCCCCTTGCTCAGGACCTTCAGAAGGAGGTTTTGGCAGTGAGGATGTGGGTGCTCCTGAGTCAGAGGTAGTAGCAGAAGCTCTGGTGGCCATTACTTGGAGAGGTACTTTGCAGTCACAGAATTGGTGAGAAAGCAAATTCTGCACAAACCAACATGCACCGCTGCTCTTCTCTGGAAAGCCAAACAGGGATTGCAGCACACTTGTGGGGCTTTTATAGGACTGTTGTGGAGCATGTGCATTCGCAAAGCGGGCCTAAATCGTTCCCTACAAAACCTATATGGAGAAGCAAGTGCGTAGGACCTCAGTAAGGGTGCACTCTCACTGTAACACTCCATACATTGCAGAAAATTGTCCTTTTTCGATGTGCACAGATCTGGATTGTGTCCACAAAATAAGGGCCCACATGCAGCCTTGTCCCGTTATCATGGTGATGTCACCATTGTTCTCCATTTGGACGGCTGTCTACGGGAGGCATATTGGCCGTAATACTTTGTGGCCACGTGAATAGCTCTCCTACGGATACCTTTGCCATCCCCAGACTACTTACATGTACATCACATGTGCATTGAACATTTCTACATAAGCTTGGCATGTGCACGATACAGTAGGTGGAATGTTTACGTGCAAAGGTACTCGCAGGGCTTGGGTGTGCGCTTCCACCTACTACAACTACATCACATGTTTGTTCACTTATCTTGACCAGGGGCCGTGTTACTAGGCATCACAGGACAAGATATGCATGTGTGAAGTTGTTCGACCGACCACAACACGGTCCTACAACTACTTGCAGATGGCTCTGTGCATGCAAACATGCGGCCAGTAGTGGCGTCCTATGGATGCTTCCATTGTGATTGCACATAGGGCAGCCAGGTGCAGCGGTCGTACAACTCCTCCATTTTCCTCACTTGCAATCACCCCCACCAGTGCTGTGCCCTTCACAGTTACAATGGCCTTCTTGAAACAAAGGAAAAGGCACATATACATTCAGTAAAAATGTGCATATCAATCTTTATTAGCACACATTCATAGCCACTATTTGGAAAGGGAAGGGGGACCAGAACAAAAATACACATACTGGGGATTTTGGCATTTCTACAAGTTGCTGGTGAGGGGAAGAAGGGATTGAAGTCTCATCGAAGCATCTCTCATGATATGCAATTTGCGGCGATGGGGGCTGGGAAATGGGAAAGGGGGGGCATGTGCAGGTCGGGCAGTGATATCTTATGTTCCCCATATGTTCTTCTACAAAAATGTTCAAGGCGGCAAATTGGTTCAGCAAATCATCCATCCATTTTGGCATCCAGGCAGTCTACTTTTACCTGTACAGCGTTGCCTTCACTTTCAGTGGCCGTATGTTGCTGTGCAAAAGGTGCTGCTTCTGGTGTACTCATTTCTATTCCTGTATGTTCGGTTAAAGAACAAAAAGATGTGTTTAGGTTACATGAAGCAATATATTGTAATTGTCTTAATTTTGACACTGTGTTCCCTACTTATGGGGTTACTATGCTCACTCATTTCGTCATGTGGGAAATTCTCCTCCAGCCATTCTAGGGTGCTAGCCCTTGCAGTAACTCTTTCCCTTTTCACACTGCGATGGGTAGCCATAGGGCTATTGAAACAGAAAACATCATGCTTTCCTACTATTGTACATTACCGGACCTGTGCAATTATAGCATAAACTTTTGTGTAGTTACCATGTTGCAGTGACTTTCCGCTCTCAGTAGTTGGCATCTCTACCTCTTCCTCTTCGTCCTTTGTTGGATTGTGAAGCAGGTGTGCGGTAAGATTGATGGAGGCAAACATGACTTCTCTTGTTGGTGCTTTCCGTTATGCTGCATATCCTATGCCTTTGCGCTGTTTGTTGCGCAAGTACGGACTTTGTATGGCTACTGCATTTTTCCTTCCCATTCACGCACTTGCTGGCGTTTCTATGTGTTTTTTGTCTTTGCTCCATCTTATCACTTTCTACTACCACCCCTTCCTTTTTCAGCAGGTTGGACTCCACCCGATGTCCGCGAACAGACACACTGTTTGCAACCACTGTAGATATTAGTATAGAGCCACCGGCTTCAGTATGCTGTACAGTACATCTATATAAACTAAGAGTTTCCAGTTAAAAACAAATGGAATTCAGTGAAACAAACATTATTAAAGGGACGTTATGGTTAAGTTGCGCTACTAAAACCCTACCACCTTTACTGAAAAAACTATGATAAAGCAACATTATGGTTAAAGTGCCCTACTAAAAACATATGAAATTCACTAACAAAAAAACAGTGTTAAGGGGACGTTATGATTAAGTTGCACTACTAAAAAGCGTTCCCCTTTACTGCAAAAACTAGCCTAAAGCAATGTTATGGTTAAAGTGCCCTACTAAAAATCTATGAAATTCCCTAACAAAAAACGTTGTTAAAGGGACGTTATGGTTAAGTTGCACTACTAAATAACCTATGAAATTCAATGGAAAAACGTTGTTACTGGGACGTTATGGTTACAGGTAAAACCGTAAAACCACAGAAATTCGCTAGTTATGGTAAGCTAAGCAATCGTAACTTGTGCTATCACTGTGCACTAAAAGGGCTAACACCCATGACATCAAGGATGACATCACAAATGTCATTGATGACATGACTGATGACATCACATGTGTGGCTCCCTCTTTTTTGTTCACTGACATATGTACGCTGGGTGCTTTTCTTCACTGGGAGTCAGGAACTAAAAATTGAAAAGGTACTATATTTGTTGACCTTACCCTTCTCATATGGTCTTACACTACTTTCCTTAGTGTTCAGGCACATGATATGATACATATGCATAGGGGAAGAAGTAAGCCTGAAACACAGCAAGCATTTTTGGGCCTCATTCCGAGTTGGGCGCAAAGGCATTACTGACACTGGTGCCGGTAAACCCTTTGCGCCCTATTCCGAGGTCCCTTAGCAGGTCCCTCCTTTAACGCCTAGTCTGACCAGGCGTTAAGGACAGAACCTGTTAAGGGACTTCAGAGCTAATAATGGTACCGCAAATTGCAGTACCGTTATTAGCTACCTCCCCATTCCCATTGAGCCCTATGCGGGCTCAAATGGGAATGGGGAATGGATTTTTCAATGAGGACTTACCGGTCCCACAAAGGTCAGACTACACCGGTAAGTCCCCATTGAACCAAGTCGGAAGCGGTATGGGAGGTAGTCATGGTGCAAATAGCGCCATGACTACCTCCATACTCGGAATGAGGGCCTAAGACTGCTGTATTAAGAATTGGAATTGTGCATTGAAAATGTGCACATTTCTACCTATCACAGAGGTCAATTTAAAAAATCTAAAAAATCCCCAGAAGTTTTGAAAATGATTTTTTCTGCATAGGATAGAACATGCAAACGCTTCAACAAAGGAAACATACTTTTTAAATGGGGATAAAGGAAGTGGCGAAAAAGTGGGCACCTCTGATGCCCACCCTCTTACCATTGTTCCCATGCAATGCATGAAAGGGTCAGAACTGACTCTAATGTGCATTTTGAAAATGTACACTATTTGATAAGGCACAAATGTACACTATCCGTTTCCCCACTCACTGTGGGGTGGGGGCAGAACTATGTTTTTTGCAGACCAAATGCATTTAATATTATCACTGTTGGTATTCCAGAAAAACCAGAAAATGTTACTCCTATACCAGTGGAAATACCCTTTTTGGGTCAAACTACTTATATTAGGATCGGTGGTACTGCTATTCTTTCTGGCTGATTGTTTGCATGGAATGCCTCTGAATTAGTAATGAGTCCCTAAATATGTTACCTTTTCTAGGGATTTCAAATTGAGAACCTAAATAGTTATAATGAACAGATGCATATTTGCTGTGTTATGATGAAGTTGGAAGAATATCACTTTTAATATTATCCAGGGATGTGTGGGGTGGCAACTTTCTGTAGCTTTTTCTTTCTTGTTTGTGTGCAAAGTGTAATTGAATAAACAGATTTGCGATAGCAAGGCCTCCAGGAGTGGTATTACCCTTACATAACGTTTTGCTCCTAGCTCCCACATTTAGAAAACTGAACACAAAAAAAAACATTTTATTTTGGCCGATTTTGTGTGGCCTTCATAACGTCGAATTATCACATTCTGGGGGGGGGTCACCCTCCCCTACTTCCCTGTCCAAGGCATTCCCCCTCATCCTCACCACTGACACAGACATGCAAACACACTGACATTTACAAGCTCCCTCCCCATCGACCCATTGTTTCCCATCACAAACATTCCCACACAAATACCCACACACTTACCTGAAATCTGGGACGCCCAGAACTTCCCTCTTTCGGCCTGCCACGCCTGTTAGTCCCCGTGCTCACTCATGTGAGCCCAGGGGTGTGACAGTTCAATTTAGGAAGCCCACTCGGATGTGTGAATTATAGTTAGAATTCTAACCAAGTTAGAATTATATTAAAGGCACAGAGGCTATTATTAAGCAGCACTCTTGTCTTTAATTATTCCCAAGCAGTAAGAACAGAAAATATTCACAAAATCTTTGAACACGTGTAGAAAAAGTCCCATAACTCTCCTAATGCCAAACCCCTCCACCGATTAAAGCAAGTGCTTTTATTCCCCATGGCAGCCATCCCTCAAAACATCCTCTTTTCACCACTGACTCTGTGAAGCAACAATGCAGGGCAAGAAGGCCAGGATGACCCAATCACTAGAAAACATCTTGTCCACTCAAAAGAATTGCTGCCCAGAAAACTGTTCCACAGAAGCAAGCAAGAAACACAAGAGAGTGAGGGTGAGAACGGCGGGAAGATATTCTCCTCTATGCCTCTAATACAATTCCAACTCCTCTTCCTAAATACTAGGAACTGTCTATGGCATGGCATGGAAGCCTCCATGTATTCAAGTTTGAAGTCTTGCAATTCCAACCGAAGCAGCATGCTGCACGATAAGAGGTTTCAAAGAGCGGTTCTCAGAACCAGTCTGCAGCCCGGAGAATGTCCTCTAGCCTATTCTCAGTCCAAAATGCTTTAGCGGCCTTGGCTCCTTTAGAAGAATGGCCAGCTAAAAGAGGAGAATCAGTGCCAGCCAAAGACATAATCCCCTTCCTCTAAGGTCCTCCAACACAGGGCGTGTATCTTCCCTGCTCTGCGCTCAGAACATTGCGATCCCAATAAAGTGTCCGCCGTCCAACAACACATAATATAATACAAGTAAACATATTTTTATTTAAAAAAATAGTACTTAGCTCTGTCAACCATGAGTAAGAAAAAAACAGGACGTTTGAGGGATGGTGGCCATGATATAGGAGACGACCCACTGTGATTGATGGGGATTGGTTGATTATTGCACGCCCAATTTGCTCGTTGGAGAATTGGTCCCAAATGTGTTTGTGCATATTTCTGCATAATATGTTGGGGTCGGGATAGGGGTATAATTAATGTAAACTTATTAGGGGGGGCGTGCGGGCGTCTCCCCCGCACATATGCAGCAAAATGTTCCTGTCAATTGCGACCAATTCTCCAACAACCAAAAAGATTTGCAGCTATCAACCGAAACCGATTGATGAAGTAGTACAGTACTAGATCCGAAGATTGAGAGACTTATAATATGTGAGTCCTATGGAAATGTTCTTTTTACATTGTGTTCTGTCTGCAAGAGAGCAGTTAAAGGAAAGAATGCTGTATGACCGTAAGCCTCGATACCATTGAATATTTTCGCACATGGTGTGATGAAGAGGCATAGGGCCTCATTACACGGTAGGCGGTAACCATGGCGCTATTAGCGCCATTGTTGCCGTCGGTATTTTACCGTGTCCGCCTTGGTGGATGGCAGAATTACTGCCCTACTCCAAGGTGAGCGGGGGCGGTAATTCCCCATTCACCAAGGCCCTTCCCCATTCCCATTTTTGCCCCCATAGGGCCTAATGTGAATGAGGAAGGCGCTAATTACGTTACCGCAAATTGCGGTACAGTAATTAGCACCAAGGTCCCTTTGCGGGTTGGTTTTTTAAAGCCTGCTAAAAGCAGGCGTTAAAGTACCAACCTGCAACGGGACCTCGTAAAAAGGCGGTAAGGGTAAACGGTCACCAGTACCCTTACCGGTGACCGTTAACCCTTACCGCCTACCGTGTAATGAGGCCCATACTTATTTATCAACCCTCGCAGGAGTATGTTTTTTTTATTCATGTAGGCTACAGACAAGCACATTTGAAAGGAGTTTTTATTTTTTATTTTATTTAAGTCACATTCAAATTTCAGCCACGATAAATTTGTTCCTCTTTTTGTAATGCAAAGAATTTCTATTTGCCATCGAAACTCAAAGGTCATCTTAGCCTCTTGTTTTATTACAGCGATCATAGGAAATACGGCGTAGTGACAGATTTCGAATATAATCTTTTTTTGTGCAAATCTGAACGTACCGAGGAATACCGATTGTTGAATTGCCGGCTGTTCTCGTAATCATCTCAGGGCTCCTTTGCCCTTCCTTTGCTCAACCCGAGAGACGATTGGCGGATGTATTTGTGAGAACATACGCGAAAGCGACCAAGGAAAACAAATCCCTCCAACTTGACACGGAATTCCATCCTTCATGCTTTAATAATATACCGTGACAGCTTCGGAAATATATTCTTAGACCTGGCGCGAAACAGAATTAACGGCCACTTGCATGCAGTGAGAGGTTAGTGCCAAAAATATCGGCAAGGAGCCAAATTAATCCTATTTATACAAGAAGTGTTCAAAGCCCAGATTAGAAAATGAAAACCGTGATGTGACTATTTGCCCTGAAAATAACACCGACGAGAGGCGGTTGCCTGTTTGCCTATGCTTCAACATTACCTGACTGACTGGAAATGCTGCGGCTTGGAAACAGATGCATAACTCAAGGGTACGCTACTAAAAGGCTCCCAAATGGCGCGGCAACACAGCAGAGCATCGGAAGTAATCATCATTTGTACACTAAACATGGCGCTTGTGAAATGTGTCATTTAGCACCGTATATGAGCATCGGCCCCTTATGATCACTTTCGGATGTGGAAGCCTGAACAATAAATGTTATTTGATTTTCGTTCTAAATCCGATGGTCATAAGCACGAGGAAAAATATGTAACCATTCTTGACAGTGGCAGCAAGCCATTTAGCTGATGTAGGGACAGAACACGAAGAATAAACGACACGCTGCTTGCTTTCAGTTCAGCCAAGATTTCCCCTCAGGTAAACCGATTACTGACTATGAACTAGGCCTTTTTCCCGCAGCACGCATGCACCTTCCTGGCGGTCACAATCCCACCCTCCTCATCAGTGCAGTGGGATGCAACTTGATGAAGAGTAGTGCTAAGCGAAACGACTCCAAATCATACGTGGTTTAAACCATCCCTTTCACCAGCAAGCCACTGTCCTAGCGCATACCTTCTGACAACAGATGGACTGTAACGTCCCATTTGTGGTGGGACTTCGAAGCGGAAGTAGTTCATGGGCTGGTGCTGAGGTAGTTAGACTATTATAATGCATGATTTGTAGATCATCAGAAACACCCATCTAAATAATCGGAGATGGTCCAAAATAGTCATGGCAGACTTACAGAAAGCAATGGCCTCATTCCCAGTTTGGTTTAATTCGGTGGTAATTCTACTGAATTACAGCGAAAATCAGTTACCGTTGCAGCCACTTTGCCCCGCGAATGTACTAAAGGATTACAAGTGGTGGTGGGGCGGTGTTAGTCCCCATTTTTGGAGTCAATGGGGTTTTTGGCAGAATAACCGCGAGTGATAATTTCACTGCAGTAATGCTGTTGCCTTTTGCCTTCAAAGTGGAGGATTAACTGCCAGCTTGATGCTGGAGGTAAATCTTCCACTTCAACGCCAAAATCAGGATTTGGCAGAGTGGTGAAAACAGCGATAATTAAAAAAAATGTAGCAGTAACAGAATAAGCATCACTTTTTACCGCTCCGCCAAACTCGGCATGAGGCAGAATCATGAACGTAGATCATTAGCATTGAAATCCCTAAATAGACCAAACATTAGGCCTGAATACGAGGTTGGCAATAACCCGCTGGTGGTATTGGCAGGTCACAGGCAACCTCACCTTACCGTTACCGCTGCCTGACATCCCGGAGTTACCGGGATATCAGAGACGGCAGTGGTATTGATATTGATATTTTATTTCTATTGCTCTCATACACAAGTGTTTCAGAGCGTGACAAGGCAAGGGAGGGGAACAGGGGAGAACAAAACAACGATCTTACTAAGCCCAGTGACATTGAGAACGCGCAAGTGCCTGGGAGAGGGGGAGGGGAAAAGTGCATGGAAAGGGGGAGAAGTGGAGAGTGTGGAGCAAAGCAGAAACAGATAAATAATAAATAAATAAATAATAAAGGCAACAAACAATGGTGATGCAGCCAGCAATTGGCAAGTGCTGGGTTTAAGGCAGCAGACAGGGTAGGTCTGATAAGTGCAGGAAGAAAAAAGGGGGGAATGTATGGGTACAGATACAGCCCCCAGTGCAAGGGGTGGCCAGGAGGCAGTGCGGGAGGGTGGCAGGGTGACCAGGTACCTGGGCCCAAAGTACAGAGGGTGGCCAGGTGCACTGTGCCAAGAGAGAACAGATCAGCAGGGGAGAGGGGGAGCAAAGGCAGAAGCAAAGAGGAAGGTCTTTAGGTGCTTCGGGAACCGGAGATGGTTCTCCTCAAGTTTTAGAGTGGCAGGGAGGCTGTTCCAGAGGGAGGCCCCAGCCGAAGACAGAGATCTACCCCCATCTCGTTTCTTTGAGTAACGACTGAACCTGAGGAAGTTAGAGGTGTGAAGACCTCGAGAGGGGAGGTATTTGCGGAGGGATAGCTGAGAGTATTTTGGACCCAGGCCCCAGAAAGCCTTGTGGACAATGCAGAGGGTTTTGTATTCAATCCTTGCATCCACTGAAAGACAATGAAGAGATTTCAGAACTGGAGAGATACGATCCCAGGGCTTCAGGCCAAGGACAAGTCTCACAGTCCTGTTCTGGATTAGTTGCAAAGGGCGGAGAGTAGAGGCAGGTATATTTAGAAAGAGGCTATAATAATAGTCTAACATGGAGAGAACCAGAGCTTGGGAAACCATGAGTTTCTGGGGGAAGGAGAGGAAAGGCAGAGTACCTCTGAGGAAGTGCAGTAGGAAGTTTGACTTTTTAGAGACACCAGAGATGTGGGCGGAGAAGGAAAGTGTGGAGTCAAAGATGACCCCAAGGTTCCTAGCCTCGCAGGTGGGGGTAGGAGGAGGGCCAAGGGAGGCCGGCCAGAGAGTGAGGGGAAAAATTGGTCAATGTGTGCCGATGAGGAGGATCTCCGTCTTGCTGGCATTCAGACAAAGATCATTGGCGGCACACCAATCTTGAATGGCAGTTAGGCAATCAGAGATGAGAGAGGGAGAGGAGGTGGCTGAGGGCAGCCTGAAAATTAGTTAAGTGTCATCAGCGTAGCACTGGAAATTGAGCACAAAATGGCAATGCAGTGGGCAAGAGTTGCCAGGTATTGGTTGAAAAGCCAGCGCAAGTGGTTAGACCCCTGAGGTACACCACAGGTAGAGAGGAAGATACATGATAGGAAGGACCCAAGTTGGACATGGGAGGGTAAATCAGAGAGGAAAGAGGTCAGACAGGCCAGAGCCTGATCAGTGATACACAGGTTATCACAGAGGTGGTTGAGCAGGATGGTATGGTTGACCGTGTTCAAGGCAGAAGAGAGATCGAGGAGGATGAGAACAGAGGGAATGTTAGACTCAAGGTTAGAGAGCAGATCTTCACAGATGTTCAGGGGAGCAGTTTCCGTGTTTCTGGCAGCTCTGAAGCCAGACTGGTGCTCATGGAGACAGCCAACAGAATTGGAATGAAGGTTAAGCTGAGAGATGGACAACTTTTCCAGGAGTTTGTCCAGAAAGGGAGTAATGGAAATTTGGCGATAGTTAGCCGGACAAGAAGAATCAGCTGTGGGTTTCTTGAGAAGAGGATGCACAAGGGAGTGCTTCAGAGGGGAAGGGAAGGATCCTGAGGCAAAGGAGTGGTTGCAAAAATCAGCAAGAGCCGGAGAAAGGGTGTCAATGTGGTCCTTGATGGTTTTAGAGGAACAGGGATGAACCTGTTTTGATGAGGCTTTCATAGATCGGACTTGTCTAGTTACCTCATCAGGGAAGAAAAGAGGAAAGGACGAGAAGGAGGGTGGGGGGTGGCTGAAGGAGGGTCAGCAAGCACAGACGGAGAGGGGAGAGGAGGGGGAGAGGTGGTTTTTGAGATAAAGTGAGAGGCAACGGTATCGCAAAGAGCCTGGGAGGCAACAGGAGGGGTAGAGACTGCAGCAGGGTTGGCCAGATTCTTGAAGATTTTAAAGAGTTCTGCCGAGTTGTTAGATGCCACAGAGACACAAGCTTGAATGTGGACTCTTTTCTTGGTGAGGACAGAGAGTCGGTATTGCCTTTGGAGCAGGCAACAGGCCAGTTTGTACAGCAATTTCCCATTCGCATGTGGGAATGGGAACACTGAAGCACTGAGACTGTGCTTCAGTGAGAACCCTGCCAGTAGGGGCCTGAACTACCGGCAGGTCAGGCCTGTTGGTTGTTAAGTGCCCCTACCGGCAGATAATGAGGCCCAATGTCTCACCCACAAATCTACTGAAGTTAGGAACCATCAACTACATATTGAAACTCCTCTCCCACTATGAAAACACAAGGGAGCTATTTCTTTTTGTCCCTTAGAGCGTAAATGGAAGAGCTAAAGATAAGGGTGACGTGTTATGCCTGTCTTAACACCTCCGTTCATGCTCTGGGGGATTTTCAGAATTTCTTAAGGCGGAGAGCAGGGGCAGAACATAAGTTATATATCTGCATCCGTTTGCCCTTTGCCTTTCAAAAACAACTTGGTTTTAGGTCAGCATGACATTTCAATGCTGCTCTAAAACCAATCATTTCCTCTGGAATTCACCAACTTTACGGCGTGGAGCAAAATGAGCACCAGACTTCGAGATCGTCCAATATTACTGCAAACGAGGCAACCTAAAAACTCGAAGAACGGGTCAAAGCTACTACCAACTATTGCTTTGGAACAAGGAAAGTTCCTGCTGGAACTCTACACAATAGCACAACTTTGCAAAATTCAAAAGGGTGCCGAGAAATTAGCTCCTCCAGTAGGGAATCAGTATGTTTATCTCTGAGCAAAACAGCCTGGAATCTAGTGAATTCCCCCTTTTCCCTGTAAGCTTCCTCCTATACCCTATTTGTACCGTGTGTGTTGTTTTAATTTGTATTTAATTTGTGCTGGTTTACATAAACTAAACCATTCACATGAAAAATAAACACACATTGGCAAAGGCAACTGCTCTGGCTTTTTTGTTGGTACAAGCAGTTGCCAGGTATTACCATCCTATGCTCTGCAAATCACATTGTTTTGCAGCTTTTGGCCACATATGAACAGTTGTGTGTGTGCGTGTGTGCATGCTTGTGCACTGTGTTGTGGGTGCAGTGTGTGGGGGCAGTGTGTGTGTAGACAATGTGTGCCTATGTGGTCAGTATTACAGTGTGTGGGAGAGTATTTGCCTGTGCATGTGTGCTGTATATGGCCAGTGTGTGTGCAGGGATCAGGGAGTGTGTGTGTGAGTGTGAAGTCAATCTGGACGGTTTGTGTTTTGGGGACAGTGGTGTGAGGGACAGTGTGGGTGGGGGCTGTGCCTGTGGTAGTACATATCTGGGGCAGTGGTTGTGTGTGAGCTGCAGTGTGTGTGGTGGCACTGTGCATGATGTAGGGGAAGTGTATGTGTAGGGGAGGAGTGTGTGTGAGTTTAGTGTGTGTTGGGATCAGTGGTGTGTATGGAGTGAGCAGATTGTGAGTGACTGGGCAGTGTGCGTGTTTTTGGGCAGTGCGTGTGTGGGGGCGTTGTGCATGATGGCAGTTATAGTATGTGTGGGCAGTCAATTTGTGTGGGGGAGGGTGTGGGGCTGTGTGTTTGAAGGGTGTGTGGGAAATGTGCATGGGGTCAAGGTGTGTGAGGGCATATGGTTTATGGGGAAGTGTGTGTGGGAGAAGTATATTTGTGGTAGCAGTATAGGAGTGGGTGGCACTGTGTGCATCATGCAGTGTGTGCAGATTTGAAGGGGAGGTGTGTGTGTGGCCAGAGTTACTTTGTAGGGTGTGTGTGTGGTAGTCTTAGTGTTTGTGGGGGAGCAGGGTGTTTTGGCACTATGTGCGGTGTCGCAGTGTTTATGTGTGTGTGGAATGAGAGTGAGCATGTAATGCAAGACAATGGGCCTCATTACGACTTTGGAGGCAGCCATGCCCTTAATAAGGGCATGGCTGCCTCCAAAACCGTGTCTGGGTCCGGGTTCCCGGAATGTGGACTTACCGGGCCATTTCGAGTTTGGAGGGCCCGGTAATTTCTCCCTCAGGGAACCCGGGCCCGGACCTTCCCCATTCCATTTGAGCCCAGATAGGGGTCAATGGGAAGGGGCATGGGAGCTAACAATGGGCCGGTTACGACCGGCCCGTTGTTAGCTCCCTGGTCCCCTCATGGGACCCGGGGAGGACGTCTGGTAAAACCAGACGTCCACGTCGGGTCCCACGAGGGAACCTCGTAATATTGCTGAATGGTTTTAACGTGTCCACCACCATTAGCGGCACCCATTAACCCATTTCGCAATTCTTATAATGAGGCCCCATTTGTGTGAGAGGACATTTTCTAGGGGGTACTGTGTGTGGAGGCAGTGTTTGTTGTGAGACAGTGTGGGCTGTGTTTGGAGGCTCTCTGTGGATGCATATGCAGTATGCGTGGGCAGTTGGAGTGCATGGGGAGTGTTTGGTGGCAGTGTGTGTGGAAAGTGTGCACAGACAGTGTTAGTGGGTTTGTGCATGCATGGGGACAGTGTTTTGTGTGTGAGAACAGTGTGCATGTGTGAGGTATTGTTTAAAGAGTGTGGGGGCAGTGTGTGGTGGCAGCATGTGAGTGGTCAGTGTGTGTATGTGTGGGGCAGTGCATGTGTGGTAGCTGTGTGTGTTAGGGGAGTGGCAGTGTGTGTGCAGGAATTGTTTGTGGTGGCATTGTGTGTCAGTCTGTGTTGAAACCTTCATAAAAAGAGAAATAGTGTGTGTGTGTGTGTTGGTGTGTGTATGGGAGAGAGAGGGAGAGAGTGGATGAGATCAATGTGTGAGGGGGCACTGTGTAGGGGCAGTGTGCATACTGGGGCAGTGTGGGGGCTGTTTGTGGGGGGCCACTATATGGGAAATATGTTGTCTGTGTGGGAAGCGGGTAAGTGTGAAAAGTTGTTGGGGTGTGTGTGATTGGAGATAGTGTGCTTTTATGGGGACAATGCTCATTCATGGTGTGGTAGTGTTTATGAGGGAAGTGGCAGCATGTGTGGTGGAAGTAGCAGTGTATGGGAGCCAAAGTTGTGTGTGGGCAGGCACAGTGCGTTTTGAGTAAAGTATGCCTGTGGTGGCATTGTGTTTGTGGGCATTGTGTGGGGCAGTTTGTTAGCCAGCATGTGTGTAGAGGCAGTGTGTTGGGGGCCACATATGGGGGAAACGTTTGCATGGGAGGAGTATATGCATGGGGAATTTTATAGTGTGTGTACCTGTGGGTAATGTATGCAGAGGCAGTCAGTGTCTGTGTGGAAGTGTGAGTGAGGTCAATGTGTGGGGGAATTACCTGTTAGAGCCAAGTGGGTGGGGAGTGTGTGGGGTCTGTGCATGTGTGGAATGCATTTGGAGGGGTAGTGAATGAGTGTATGGGAGCAATGTGTCTGTCGAAAAAAGGGCCATGTTTGGATGGCAGTGTGTATGTGTGTGGCAATGTGCATGTGTGGGCACTGTGTGTGACAGTGGGCAGTGGGTTGGGGCAGTGTTAGTGTGCATGGGCATTTAGTGTATGTATGTGTATGTATGGCCAGTGTAAGTGGGGAAAGCATGTGCAGGCAGCGAGTGTGGGCAGTGTGTGCTTTGGGGTCAATGTGTGGTTGTGTGTATATGTGACGGGGCAGTGCATCATGTTTGAGGCTGTTTGTGGTGGGAGTCACAATATGTGTGGGGGCAGTTATTGTGTCTGTGTGCAGCACTGTGAGTGTGGCCATCGTTTGTGGTGCTATTATATGCCAGTTTGTGGGGTTCAGTTAATTTGGGCAGTGTCAGTGTTTGCAGGGATTTGTGTGTGGGGTAATGGATTTCTGAAGGGGCAGTGTGGTATGTTCAGTGGAAGAAACTGATATTTCTGTCATGAAAATTAGGAGTGGAAATTAAATGCACATGGTGCATCTCTAGGAAATAATTTGGCATGTCAACAAGAAAATGACAGAACGTGGCTCTAAGATTAGAACCAAAATTTGGAAACCACGCATGATCACACTTTTCATTGAAAAGGTAGACATACAATGCTGTGTATTTTGGTGGCCGATTTAGAAAGTCATACGCTGCATATCGATCATAGGGCAGATAAAGTGAGCCTGCAAAACGATGTGTGGATATGTAACCTGACGTCGATGGACCATTTATTGAATGAACAGATGGAATGGTCTATAGTTAGGTACAGTATTAGAGCTTGACTGACATCCCTTTTTGATGTCCTGTGAATTCTGCATTTCTGATCTGTCAATCAGATTGTTTGCTTTTATACTTGTTTGCTTTTATACTTGTATGCTGCCACTTCTTTTACAAAGAAGATAGGTGAATCATGTATGGTCTACTTTCCTATGGTGTGATTTTGCTGTTATGTTTCAGTCACCATGTACTAACCTGGTGTCCTTGTCTAAAAGTCCAATATAGAAAAGGCTATCATGAATTTGCAGCCCATGAGCAAGATATCCAGAGTGATCAATTTTGCAGTTAGTTCATTAGTAATAACTGCCGTGGGTTTTTCTGTATATTAGGAAGGGTTGACTTTATTGACATGAATTTGAATGAATTTGATTAGATTTGAATTGGCTATCCAATGCACCATTTTTTTAAACTCACTCAAGATGTTCACTTTCAAAATTAAACAATTGCCATCAACCACTCCAAGTTAGAAGCCATTTATTATTTCGGTATGTAACTTACTGTGGTTTAACTGTTATCTTGAATGTCTTTGTTATGGCCCTATTTGAAGAAGCTTTATTGAATGTGTTTTTTCTTTCTTCTCTTTTTGGATTCCACAATTAATTAGTTTCCATTGAAGACCAGTTTCGTTAACATAGCAAAAGTCTATGGAGAACCTCCAAATGCCATCAAGCTTCTGGATTAGGACAATTGGAATCACTATAGGCTCTGGGATGACTTCACGATTTCGAGGTTCAGCATCTTTTTTGACTCCCCCTGAACCATTTCCAGCCAGAGTTCAGGTAGACGATGGGCTTCACTGCACAGGTTTAACTGGGGGAGGTTCAAATTGTAACATAATTCTTTTGGCAATTACATGTTTTATTGATAAAGATGTCTTGAAAGTAATGTGGGAAGTCCTGCAGGTGTTTCTTTTGAGAGTGATGTAAGTACTTTGGAAATATCTGTGCTATTCATTCAGGTGAAGCCACTAGTAAGTAGCACCCCTAAGATGATTCTACTAGTGTTTCTGTAGTTTCATGCCAGTATATTATCCAGTTAAATTGTAGACATGGATAGGCTTCTAACAACCTTCATAATAATTGCGGTCTCCTAAAATGTCTAGGATTTTGTGTGGTTCTTACCATTCAGCCAATAATGTAATTTCCAAAGTAGAAAGAAGAACTAGGACTCTTGCTTCTACTTGGCAACAGTGCAGTTGTGCATTTCAATTGTAAACTGAATTCTGTTTCTCCTGGCTTTTGTGTAGGTGCTGCTTAACTAAAATAGTGCACTAGTCAGATGTAGGTTTGCATATCCTTCATTGTAGGGTACATTTACCAGCCCAGCAGCACTCCCTTACATCACCAAACTGCAATTCAGCAGTTACCAGCCGAATTGCTGTGCTGGCTCTGTTGAGCACCATTGCCTTGCATCAAACTGCGTTTTGGAGCCACCAAAATGATGGCTGTGTTATCTTTACCAGGCACATATTAGGTGAGATAAAACATGGAACACCTTGATAATTGCTGCAAGTTATTTTCTTCATTTGCATAAAAAAAGAATTCAAAAGAAGCCTAGTGCTGTGCTGCTATGCTGGCAGCTTAAAACTTCCAACTAAACAAAAGAAGATATTCTGTGTTTAAAATGGCTTTGCACTGATGCCATTTCCATTTTTATTCAACATTACACAGTTGGTATCAGTAAGGCACATTCATACTCATTTACCTCCATGCTATACACCAGCAAATGAAGGCAGTCCTCCCTGAAAGGCATAATGTGGCAAGGAAAATCTGTGAAATAGCAGAGTAAGTCACTACCGGCAGCAGAGCAAATGTTTTACTTTTGCAACAATCTAACACAGTCAAACCCGTCAGAAAAAGCTCTCTCTCTCCTTTTGCTTGAAATCAGTTTTGGAGAACCCTTGTGTTGGACAGATTTCTGTGTATTAGAAACTGACTAAGGATATAAATAATGTTCCGAATATAGAGATGGGAAAAAAAGCCACATTTGTAAAGGGACATCCAAGAACATTAACCCACCTGTAGAATGGTGCTCTTGCCAAGCCAGAAGATGCCTTTTAAAAAGTGAAATGTTAAACTAAGGCCCTGTGCTTGCATAGAAATGTGATGGGGTTTACTTTAAAATATATACATGAGTTATTCCCAAAAGACCTGCTTTCTGTTTAAGGAAAGAAAAATAAATAAATAATTAAAATGACTGTGAGGCCAGCAGAACAGGTTTGGCAGGCCATGGCTTCAAAAGGCCCTGCCTCCCCAGGGAACATGATCACCTTCCCGAAATGGACCAGCCCCCTGGAAACTATGAACGGGCCAAGGTATAGAATATAGCACCCTTGTCAGACGAAGCAGCACTGCTCCAGCATGAGACAATGCACTGCCCTGGCACAGAGGTGTGAAATCCTCTGACATTTCTCCTCAGCTTCAACAACCTAACTTCAAAGGCGAATCCATGGCAACACTGGGCTAAGCTGACCAGAGCCTGACATTTGCTGGGGATTGGAAACAATGCCCATATTTTGTTAGCAAAACCAGCCCTTTTGATTTCAGAGACTGTTCAGATCATGTCATTTATTTCAGTAATCAAAAGACATATTAATATGAAATTATGACTGTTTAAATGTCATGTTTGCGCCATTAAAATAAGACGTTGTAGGTTTCCTAGCATGTTGGGGACGCAAACGCCAGGAAAATGTAATTTCTGGGAAAAACATGCATGGTACAGCTTTGAAAAACTAAGCAACACATGCCCTGTGATAATATGTATACATATATACAATTGCAGAATTTACGGTGCGAAGTTTTCCATGGAAATGGCGAAAGATTGTCAAAATGACTAAACAGCATTGCACCGTTTTGGGATTTGAATGGTATATTCTTTGTAAAATATGGGATCTGTTTATCTAATTGTTATGAGGCTTACATGTATAAAAATAAGTGTTTTACTCCATAACTTATTTTGGCAAAAATAACTTTGGTGAAACAAAGGTACATCATATAACATGCACCCTAAAGATGAGTCACCTCCTTCAGTCCAATCTGCTTACAGGGAGGAGGCAACTTTCATAGGCTGACCTATCCGATTTAGAGGTATGTCTAGCTTAATTCTGCCAACATATTAAAAATACTCTGATGTCATCCGGCCTATAAAGCGGGAGACATTCAAAATTCAGGACACACAGACCACAGAAACACAGACCTTCCAGAAAATCCGACAGCCAGACATTCAAGAAAATCCAGCATTCGTAACACCACATCCAGAGATCCAGATATTCCTCATTTACCCTGCGAGATTCCAGAATCCAGAAGCCAGGCCAGAGTTAGCTGATCTTACCTAGGCTAAACCTCTGATCCAGAATTAAAACCCTACTAAAATCCCAATAATTCGGGGAGAGCCCAGCTGATGCACCTCGCTATTCAGTGACCAGGATGGGCCCAGCTGTCCCTTTTCAGGAGAGCCCAGCTGATGCACCTCACTGTCTCCAGTGACCAGACAAGGGCCAGTTGTCTCCTTCCAGGAGGGCCCACTGTGCAGTCCGCTGTCCAAGCTACCCCATTCAAATGCTTGTTGTGAGTATTTCCCTCCCCCACCCCCACAATTTCCCTCCCCCACTAACCACAAACAGCATCCCTTGCTTTGTTACCTTGTATTAGGTCCAATCAAATTGAAATCCTATAACTACCCCAGCAAAATTCTTAAAATTGTCAAAATCCTCTGTGTATCTTGTCCTTTAATCTACATGCGTTAGCACCATTCCTTCCAATCATTAGTCCATTGTATAAGTCCTTAGTAATGTTTGGAATAAATTAATTAATTCCCACATAAAGAGACATACGGTGTGAGGGGGTTAAAACGGCAGCTTATCGCTTTTCACGCACGGCGTTCCTCTTTTCTAGCCACTAAAATATAGTCTTAGTAAAACTTGTCGTTTTCCTTTTCAAACTGATTTTCCCTGTGTAACTGCTGTCATTTAAATAAACGATGTTTCCTTCCCCTTTAACAATCCCATACCCTCATCCATTCAGAGTTACCCTTTCACTTTCATATCCTATCTGTGAGGTAACTTTGCACTTTAGCATCAAAACTGAATTCCAATTTTGCTGGTGTAGCCCAAATTCCAAACCGTTTTGCTATTTAAACCCGTGAAATGAACCAAATGCAATTTCTCCACGTGTGATTAGGCTGCACTGTTGATTTTCTGAACTGTATGCCTGTTGTTAGTACATTGGCTTGTAGTCTGCTAATTGTCTGACTTATTTGATTCTGCCATACTGATATTTGCCTTATTCATTCAACTGCACATGTAAAACAAATATGTAGTTATTCTGAGTGCTATTTTGCTCAATTTCAAGGGTTTTCAATCCAATTTGTCCTCGCTTTCAGAGGTGGAATACCAGATTTTCCTTCTGTTTGTTGCCTAGTATACCTGACTCCTTGCTACTCCTTTCTACCCACACAAAATATGATTAACAGGGGCTTGTGGGGGTGCTGCAGAGGGAAACATTAACTGTGGTGCTATCAGAAAATACCACCCAAAAGGTAATATTGTCTTTATTCAATTATGCACTGTATTTCTTATGTAACATGTTCAAACTAAGTGTATTCTTTCAATTTACAGTGTAATTATCACCACACTGGTGATTGCTGCCCTATATTAAATTTGTGTGATTTTCATTGGTATTTAAAAATAAATAAGTATTGATTTTTACACATCGGCCTGGTTCATGGTCCATTGCGATCCGGGGTATTGGTAAAGGGGGGTGCGAGAAGGTTTGGGTGTCTTCTCAAACTGAATACGTAATACATAAAATTAAAGTGTTTTAATTGTGCGCTGCATCCCAAGCCAGTAGAGAGAGTCCTGTTCTGGAGTGTCCCGTGTCTTTGAAATCCTTAGCAAAGTGGGGTCTCGTATGGGATTGAGATAGTTTTGGCACCTGTGACAGCTTAACACAGCAGGCTAACCTAGAAAAGATAGGGATACTTTTTGTGGTTAGAAAACTGTGTTACACCGTAAAAGCGCCTTCCTAAAACTTAGAAGCTAAATATCAGGCCTGTGCATAAAAAAAGTAAAATCAACCCTGAACTAGACAAGAAGTAACAGAATACAGGTTTACTCTTATATAAATAAATTAATAAAGAAAGAACACCCTCCATAATTACCACAGTAGAGATAAACATGGCTAGGCAGCACCTTCTGCACACATTATTTGTCAGAGGGGAATGCGCACAGCAAGATGAGGAGGTCTGGCTGGGAGAAATGATGCAACAGGTCACCGACATGAACATGGATGTGTGACAAGACGGTGGCCTATTACATCAAGCCTTGAGTGAGTTGTACATGACTCCGAAAATTAAAGAGGAACAGATTAAAATGGTCAGCCTACATATATCTCCATATGGGAGTTAAGGAGGCAAAATATGAAGAAAATAGGTTCCTTGCACAAAACCATTCTGAGCTCTTAACCCAAATCCAGACTGAACTAAAACTAGTAGTAGAGAAATTGCAAAAGAGCCAAGATTCTGAGGTAGAATTGGAAAATTACATCAAACGGCTAAAACTTGACTTGGCTCTACAACAACAAAATAATTCAGACCAAGAGGCCCAATTAGATGTATTAAAAGCAGAGTGTCAGAAAAAGTTTGATTCAACAGAAACTAAATCAACAACTGAAATAAAATAGGGCCTGTTCAGAACAAATAACCATGTTACTAAATCAGATCAAAGAGTTGGAAGAGGAGAATAAGAAATTAATCAGTAAAGAACTCCACCGCCAGACAGAATTTAACCAAGAACGCCAGATGTTAAGTACCATCAAACAACAGGAGGATGACCTGGCTGAACTGAGGGGCACCCGCATCAGGAAAAAGATACCCTATGTCAGGAAGTGAGCAACCTAAAAACAGATCTACAGGAAAGAGAGTTAGACCTCCAGAAACGAAATGAACTAAAAGTAGAATATTAAATGTTATTGGGGCACACCAGACGAGTAGAAGGTGCTCTAGAAGAGAACTCCCAAAATAAAAATGTGCAAAATCAGGAGATGAATCTACGCAACAAAAATTGTCTCAGTGTTCCCAGACCATACAGGCAGCACAAAAAGACAATGAGGCCCTCTGTGAGGAGAACAGTGGACTCCAGAGTCAGGTAGCAGCTCAAGCAAAGGTCATAGAAGTACGTCAGTCCCTGATAGCAGGGCAAAAGGCTCATGCCTTTGACTACTGTCAGGAAATAGGGGCTGCAAAGGGGAAACTGGACCGGTTACAGAAAGAGTATGCTAGGCAGAATCCAAACTTGAGGGACCCCGAACAAGCAGAGAGGGACAGTGCAACCCCTGATCGCAATGTGATGCCCTCTGTACTAAGGGCCTCAAACCCATTTACTAATTTGTATGCACAAGGCACTGCTGACTTCATGTCCGCCCATTCACAAGAACTGCGAGTCATGAGGCAGCCAGACTTAAATAGGTCTAGCATGATTGATCAGATAGGCAAACGCCCATCAGAGATTGATGGATGAGCACTCCTGCACAGATTCCGAAATGATATGGCCGAAATATCTGATCAGGAAGACTCCTATGAGGAAAAACTCAGGGAGCTAGACCTACAGAAGCATCACTCACAAAGGAACCATTTGTTTCACTTTGCACAAAAACAGCTTGAAATGAGGCCCCAAAAGAGCATTCCAAAAACCTCCATCCAAACAGGGCAGTGGGAGGGATCCTCCACTAACCCTAGAAGCAGAGAGGAGTCAGAGGACCACTCTGCTGTTCGAAAGAGGGAGTGCAAGGGGAGTGACCCAGAGAGCCCAAGGTACAACAGTCGAGAAGAAACTAGGCCCCACCATTGTGAGAGCAAATCACAAGCTCAAAGAATCAGGGAGCGGAGCGGCTAGAAGATAAAGAGAGGACCTCAAACAGTAGCAACTCTGAGTATGAGGGTGAGTGGACTCAGGCAACGTGGCAAAAGAAGGACAATAAACAAAACAGAGCTCTGGTGAAAGACCCCATTAGGTAGATTAAGGTTATTAGGAATATTATGACCCTCTATCACAAAAATGCAAAATATTCTGCCTGGGAGCATCTGGAACTATATGAACAAATGATGGACTCTTTTCACATCAAAGATAGCCAGATCTGCATAGAATATGCCAAATGGACATTCTCTCTGGAGTACTTCAGCTTCTTTTTGGGGCTGGAAGACCAGAACCATTCAAGGTGTTCCACCTATTAGGTGGCTATCTTGAAGCATTTTCTTCCCACAGAAACCCCCAAGATGCTCCCAAAGCAGCCTACAAACTGCAATGCGGAGAGGATCAGGCCCCAAGAGAATTTGTGTAGGTGCTAAAACACGCCTTTGCGCAAAATGCCAGGGGGTGTACACGAATAGTCGAGACTGCATAACCACCTATTTTCATGCACTCCCAAATGATATAATGACCCACTTGGTACGGGACTTTCATGACAACAGGACCCTGGACTGGGTAGTAGAGCAGGGTACCCGGATCTATGGGGTCCAAAAACCTGCAGAAAGCAAAAACCAGACAACAAACCCCAAACCAACCAACAACCCCGCTGCTGCTAAGGTGGCAGAGGTGAAGGTTGCCTCCATTCTAAACCTAGAAATGGGGGCCTAAAAACAAACCTTCCCAAAACCAGCCAAATCAGAGGCAAAGAAGGCCTTCTGATCAATCAGCAGCAGGTGGTAGTAAGGTAGGTAATCCCACCAATGTGACCTCTAACTTTGCTGATTACATCAGTCCTAGATATTAGGGCAACAGACCTATCTTGGGGTATCTATGGACTCCCCCAGCCCAACTGGGGGTCCAACCAGGTGAGTACTGCCCCAGGAAACATCCCTGCTGACTTCCCTCAGAGGGCAGTAATTCCCCAAAGCCTGGGTTAAGTTTCTTTCCCCGGCATCTTCCAAACCCCAACCTGCAGGACAACCCTCCTTTCTCTCCCCACTTTCAGTTGTCCAGACCACCCAATCTGGGAGGGGGAGGCCAAGGGTGGAGGATTACCAAGGGAATCCCCAATACCCAGGGTACTCCGGGAGAACCACCTAAGTTTGAGCAAAGACCCCTGTACCAGCCAGAATGTGTGTGCCTACTGGAGCGTCAGGTCCAAAATCTCACACAGGATCTGAGTCGCATGTTGCAGGCTCAACAAAACCCTCAGATGAACATGGTGGATCAGAACCCCTCAAACCAAGGGTCTAGCACCCCAGAACAATGAGGGGGA
Source organism: Ambystoma mexicanum (assembly GCF_040938575.1). NCBI lineage: Eukaryota > Metazoa > Chordata > Amphibia > Caudata > Ambystomatidae > Ambystoma > Ambystoma mexicanum. The sequence goes on from NC_090933.1 coordinate 374,130,639, forward strand.
GAGAACCCCAACAACTCACCGGTTCTACAGGAGGAGGCAAAAGAGGAAGAGGGTGCTAAGCCCTAGAGGCAGCTTCCTTCCTCACTTGTGAAAAGCCCCTGAACATCCCGGAACTAGAACCAAAATCTCTTGCCCCTGAAAATCAGCAACCCAGAGAATAGAGGGTGGGTAGGAGAAACAAAGAAATCAAAAATACCCATTTTGTGAAGGAAATCAGTGTCCTCCAGTTTAAAGGGGAAGAATCCTGGAGAATTCTGGGAAGAAAATCTTCTCCTTCAGGGATGGGGGAATTCCTCCCAAAGAAAAATGGGTCCCAAGAGACCTGAATGAAGACTGGGTGGGTGTGGGGGCTGATTCAGAGTCACCCATCCCTGATCCCCAGAATTGTCATCCTGTGAACAAAATAGTAATGGAGGGATCCTCCCCACAAACTAGTTCCAGTGACTGCCACCAGGTAAGAGAGGACAGCACAGAGCCAAGGGAAGAAGGGGATTCCAAAATCCCACATAGTTTTGGATGCCAAATTTGTGTTACAGATTCCCAGACTACGGCACAGAAAATTGTCCAAACTCCACCGTGTCGGAGTCCAAAATAAGAAATTAACCACCCAGCTTGCCCAAAATGCCCATTACCTTTGCCCCTTGGGGGAGAAAGAAGGTAGATTCTACGCCCCCGTCTGAGGGCAAGGGAAATGTGCATTTTCAGCACTGATGGACACTGGATACCAAGCCACTCTTCTGTTAAAAAGGGCCTTTGAGCAGCTAAATTCAGTAAGGGGGGAGAGACACCAGATCCCTCTCACCTCTCTTCCTAGACAACTCCGTAACTTCCACGGCAATGAAACTCTTGTCTAGGGGAATGTGTATCTGGAAATTAAAATTGGGTGACATAAGGTGAAGCACCCGATCATAGTCGTAACCGACCAATAATATTAAAACAAAGTATCAACCATGTTAGTTTAAATGGTACATGCCACATGGTTGAACAAAAATCTATAGTCAAAAGTGATGAAAAACCAGCTCAAAGTTTAGTTGACATTCAGAAAATTAGAGAACAGCTGTTCCTTCCTATTCAGTTAAATGAGGGGAAGGAGTCTGTTCTCGCCAGAGTGTGCCTGAAAAACGGAAAGAGCTTCATCAACGAAGCCATGTTCAGAAAACCCCCAAAAGATCCAACCATTCCCACATTAAAATTGATTGATAAGTGGGAAATGGGCCTAGAAACTCCCAAGCCCAAACATCTGCTGTGTATGCTCACAATTTCCATAGGCAACAAAAGCATAGAGCATAATTGTTGGGTCGTTCAAGATGTCCCTGCTGCATTCTATTTAGGCAGAGACATTGTCAATCGGTCTGCAATTAATTTGGACCTTATAAATGACAAGGCCTAGTCCCGACTAGGGGGCAATCCCATGGGCTTTGATAATTCTGAAAAGGCATTCCAGTCAGCTCAATTACTGCTGTATGCTGGTCGAAGTTCAAATTGGAGAGGAGGCTGGCATCCCAGGATGGACCCCGACAATTCCCACTTGAATTAAAAATGAAAAGAGGATAGAAACTATGAAATCCTGACACCTATATACACCTCAATGCTGCATCTCCAACAGCAGGGTTTGGGGTTAAACCCAACACCATTAGTCAATGTAGAACACAACACCATTCCAATAGTGGGGGATAACAGCGACCCTAGGAGTATCAATTTGGGTAGAGGCACCATTATTGGAATGGCTGTTGATGACCAGCATTTTTCCATGGATCTAGGAAATGAACTAATAGGACCAATCCCCAATGACTGCTATGATAATGACAATGACAATGACATACCGCCAGAAAGGATCGTCACACAGCAAGGGGGAATTTCCTGGTGTACTCTTCCTTCCCTTACAGGGGAGGAAGAGGTGACCTGTGATATCAGGCAGGATGAGGTGATATTCCAGGTCCGCAATGACTGCCTCTCCTACCTGACACTCTCTGTCCAGGTCAACACTTTAACCAAATACCTTTCCACCTTGCTGGAGGAGGCCGCTGAAATAGCAAAACCCAAAGTCTTTCCAGACTTCAGGCAGATGGTTGAAGAGCGAGTCAACCTTGCTGATGACTCTGAGACTGAGGAGCAAAAGCAAAAGTTGAAACAGGTGTTCTTTGATTTCCAAGATATCTTTGCTGTGGACTCGTATGACTGTGGTCGCACCGAGATACATACTATCAGAATTCCCATGGACCCTGGGATGACTCCTGTGTTTGTGAAGCAATATCGCTTGCCTCTCGCATCTTTGGAATCCCTGACAGAAATTATCAAAAACCTAGAGTCCCATCAGAGAAATCCTCCAGTCCACATCACCTTTAATAATCCGGTGCTGGGGATTTTAAAACTAAATGGCCAATGGAGACTTTGCGCAGACCTTAGGGAGCTGAACAAATGGGTCCACATGTCCCGATGGCCTCTTCCCTACATTGACCAAGGGCTCGCCCAGACCCAGGGGTCAAAGGTGTACACCACCATTGACCTGACCAATGGATACTGGACCGTGCCCGTCAGTAGGGAGGACCGGGACAAGCTGGCTTTTACCTTCAGGGGGCAGCAGTACAAGTGGACCTGAACTCCCTTCGGATACATAAACTCGGGCAACAAATTCCACATCTTCCTGCACAAGGCCATGCCTGACTTGAGTGAAAGGCGTAACCTGGCCTAGGTGGATGATGTCCTGATCAAAAGCTCAACTGTGGAGGAACACATAGCGGTGTTACGCTCAACTGGTATCCACGGGGACGCCACTCAGCTCTGGTTGGTTGCCGGAAACTTCTCCCCGATTTCCGAATGGTGTCTTCGGAGGAAGTCTAGCCTTGTTGCAGTATTTGGCGTGCTCTCTGTCCTGCTTTCTTAGCAGGGGTGTGTAGTCTTCAGTGGGCGTAGGCGACCGAGTTCCTTCACGGACGCGTGCCCTTTCAAGTGTCTTTAAGGGAGGTCTTATTTCAGCAGATTTTGTATTGCGCTGTTTGTTCTTGCCTGCCTTTCTTTTGTGATTAATAATGTCCTTTCTTTCTCCCTAGACGTGCAGGAGATTTGGCGTGGCATGCTGGTTGGTTTGAGCAACACCAGCAAATCATGGTGGGAGATGTGCGCTGCAATGCGGTAAGTAATGCGCTATGTGCTGCGCTGCTTTGTCTTGCCTTTGCTAACCTGTGTCTCCTCTCTTCCTTACAGGTCGCGCTGTCCTTCTTCCTTCTCCAGCGGGTGTGGAATTCCGGAATGATGCCGGCCGGGAGGTGACAAGCAAGGTTAGCTTCTTGTGATGTTTGTGGCTTAAGCAATGCCAGAGTATGCCTTTTCTAATGTTGTCTTTCTCCTTTTCCTTTTCAGGTCGCTTCGTTCCGGCAGGTATGCGGTGCCCAGAAGAAGCTGTTCACTGGAGAGCGGATGACAGAATGGAGATTGCAGGTAAGATTCTATTAATGATGTTCCTTTTGTCTCCTTTGCAGGCTCGTAGCTCTGAGGCTCGCGGGTATCACAGTACACAGTGAGCGTTACGTTGCAGTCTGCAAAGTAACGCGGAGCATGCTCTGTTGCTTCGGTGTGGTTTAAATAGCCTCCCAGCAAAGTTGTCCAGGTAAAGTAGTCCCAGGCCACCACACCCAAAACACTATACTGCATAGCTTAGTTCTTAGGAACCAAGCTATGCGAATGCCTCCATGTTAACTGCAGGCCCAATGAAAAGTAGTCCCCCTTCAAACATGTTCTCTACAATGAATATGAGCCTGGCACCAGAGGCGCCATAGGCGCCAGGACTGACTCCAAGAGAGTCTTGGGAGTGGATGCAAGGCCTCCAAGGCCTTAATGGAGCCTGAACCCTGACCTTACCTAGCAAGTGGACTTGCCAGTGGGGGTCTGGTGTAAGGGTCGTGACAGCGGAAATCGATTATGTTCTGAACCTGTTGAGAGTTGCCGGAGAAAAACTGTCCTTCCAGAAGGCACAGAGGTGCAGGACCCGTGTCAACTTCTTGGGACATGAAATAACACCTGAGGGTCTCTATCGCCAGGAGAAGAAAGTGGAAGCACTGCTAAAACTGAAAGACCCCACAACTCTGCATGAGCTAAGAAGCCTCCTTGGACTGACTAATTACAGTCGGAAGTTCATTGAGGATTACGCAGAGGTCACAATAACCCTGGTCCATCTGTTGAAGGGTGAGTCAAATGGGTGTGGGGCCCAGAACAAGCCAGGGCAGGAAAAAAAAACTCAAAAGAAGCCTCTCACAAGCACCTTTTCTAGCTTGACCTGTCAAAAACAAGGAGTTCTTCATGGAGACAGAGTTCTCGAATACATGCTTGACAGCAGTATTATATCAAAAGCATGACAAGGTCAATAAAGTTATCGACTATGTAAATGAGACTTTATCCTCTGTGGAGGAAAAATTCAACGATTGTGAGAAGGCACTCCTGGCAACGGTGTGGGCATTAAAAAATGACTGGCTGTTCATCCAGGGGGAGCACATCATAGTGGAGACTCCACACCAGCCTTTGCAATAACTCCAAAGCAACAGAATCTGGGCCGGAAATGTGAGTAATTCCAGAATTACTTCCTAGATTCTGTCCATGCAAGGCTTTTCCGTGGAGGTCAGGCATGGCCAAAACTAGAAGAGTCCCCTCGCGTAAGATCTGGCTGACTTGCATGATTGTGCAAGAAAAAACTGTCTCGAGGACGAAAGTCTCAAAACCCAAGACAACATGGAGGCGTACCTGAATTCCCCGCACAAAGTCTATGAAGAAGACAAGTGTGAGGGGATGCCTACAGTTTACATGGACAAGTGATCCTACCATGTTGATAACAATGGGGAAAAGGAACTGGTGGCCGGCATTGGGAATGCCTGGGTGAATGAAGCCCCGGAACCCTCCGCTGGGTACAAAATCAGTCCCCGCAGTCTCAGGTGGCAGAGTTGATGGCAGTTCACCAGGCCATCCTCACTGCCATGCAGCACTGACTCCACGAACTGGTCATAATCACTGATTCAGATTATGTCCGGAACGGGTTAGTGGAGCACCTGATTAATTGGAGAACCAGAGGCATGCTGTGTGCAAATAACAAACCACTTAAAGATGGCACACTCATACAAAATATTGATGATCTGGTCACCTCTAATGGGATGACCATCTATTGGAAAAAGATTAAGGGTAATTACACAATAGAGGGGCCAGACAAAACTGGAAACAACCTGGCTGATCAGCTGGCCAAAACCGGAGCCATCCAGGGGATCTCCTTGAGATCGAGTCCCTTTTGGGGGAAATCTAGGTCACTGCTGTCACCAGGTCCTAGACAAATGCTCACAATGAACTCTCAACTGCTGAGTGGATTAAGGAGACCCCAGATGCTGATTTAATCATGGCACAAAAAAGGGATCCGATTATTGGGAAATTTTATCAACACATTGAGGACCCTGAGAACTTTCCTCTAACGGAAACCGATTACATTGGGAAAGAGGACCTCAGGGTGTTGATGAAGTATCTCAAAATGTTCAGAACCAAGACGGTTTTTGGTAAGGAGATCCATCTCTGGTTGTGACCAGTGGGTGGTCCCTACCTCATTCTGAAGCCTGATGCTATGTCACACCCATGACGCGGCAACAGCCGGTCATCGGGGGTTTCATAGGTTTCTTGCGGGAGGTTGCTTACTCACATACTGGCCACATATGGGGCAGGACCTCGAAAAATATTTGAAGGGGTGTCTTCTCTGTGCACAATTTCAGCCAAGCTCACTCACACACCGAGCTCCCCTCCAGAAGAGGGGGATGACACTGCTCAGATTTGGTCAGATTTACAAGTAGATTTCATCGGGCCCGTGATTTGCTCCTCTAGGGGGAACAAGTACATGTTAACAGTAACATGCTTGTTCACCAAATGTGTGGAATGTCTCCCGGACCCAAATTGCAAGGCAGAAACAGCAGCTGCCCTGATGATCAACCACATCTTCTTGCATTTTGGCCTCCCCCAAAGAATTGCGTCAGACCGAGCAAGCAATTTCACCAGCAAAGTGATGACAAAGATGTGGGAGATACTTGGGGTAAAAGGGAAAGTTCATATTGCTTTCCACTGTCCTCTAGTGGGGGCGTTCAGCGGTACAATAAAACAATTGTGAGCATTCTAAAAAAGTTTGTGGCTTCAGATCTACACTATCTTCTGCGACCAAAATGTCTCCAATTGAGCTAATGAGTTGACGTAAAACGGTGCTATCTCAGCATCCACTCTATAGAACACAAGAGCAAACATTGATAATATCTCTACCACTCATGAATATTTTGAGACTCTAAGAAAACACCTTCAGCCTGATTTTGTGTACGCACAGAGGAATCTGGAGAAATCGGCTGAGGGGATGAAAACGCAACATGATTTAAAAACAACCAAAACGGAATACCAAGTAGGAGACAGGGTTTACTTGTACAATTTTCAGAGGAACCAGACTAAGGATAGAACATGTCTCCCCTTCTGGCGCGGTCCTTTTGAAATTGTAGACATAATATCACCTGTCGCCTACAGAATCCGCATCCCCAAAAGAGAATTGTCAGAAGAGAAATTAGACCACATTAATAAGTTAAAGCGTTGTCACCCTAGACACACTTTGCAGCTGAGAGTGGAGCCCGAGGAAAGTCAAATAGAGGAGATACCTGGAGAATACGAAGCATGAAAAAGAAAAGGCAGAAATGAATAGGTAGGTCCAGAGGTATATATATCTAACAGGGAGTACTTTTCTTCAGGGTTATTGGAAGAAAATATATATATGTAATGAAACAATGGTGTAAAGGTTCAATCCTGTCTGTGCCTTGTTAAGAAATGGTTTGCTGATATTGTTCCAGTACTTTAATGAATGTAATGTATGTTTGTCCCACTGATGTCAAACTTCCAGGAAGACAGTCAGTGTAAACATTCTAAAACCTATCTTTATCTATCTCCTTTTCAGTACTAATTCTATTCCCTCTTAGACCAAGGAGGACCTCCCTGGGTAACCCGGAAAGGGAAGGGAGGAAAGGAAGTGTCGCTCCACACTCCCCAACAAAAGACAAAGGATGGATTGTGGCATACCTCTCCCTAATGGAAGAAGAACAACGCCCGATGAACCTCACTTTGCCCTACTCTCATTCAACAAGAAATCTTGGGAAAGCGGGGGAGGGGAATCTGCGGGGTACATTTACCAGCCCAGCAGAACTCCCTTATATCACAAAACTGCAATACAGCAGTTAGCAGCAGAATGGCTGTGCTGGCTCTGTTGAGCACTATTGCCTTGCATTAAAACTGCATTTTGCAGTCACCAAAATGATGGCCGCGTTGTCTTTACCAGGTACAGATGGGGCAAGATAAAACATGGAACATCCCGAGAAATGCTGCAAGTTATTTTCTTCATTTACATCAAACAGAAGAATTCAAAAGCAGCCTAGTGCAGCACTGCTATGCTGCCAGCTTAAAACTGCCAACTAAAGAAAAGAAGATATTCTGCATTTAAAATGGCTTTGCACTGATGCTATTTCCAATTTTGTCAACATTACACAGATGGCTCCAGTAAGGCACATTCATGCCCATTTACCTTCAGGCTATAAACCAGCAAAGGAAGGCAGTCCTCCCTGAAAGGCATTATGTGTCAAGGAAAATCTTTGAAATAGCAGAGAAAGTCACTCCAGGTTGCACGGCAAACGTTTTACTTTTGCAACAATCTAACACAGTCAAACCCTTCAGAAAAAGCTCTCTCTCTCCTTTTGCGTCATGTCAGTTTCAGAGAACCCTTGTGTTGGACAGATTTCTGTGTTTTAGAAACTGACTAGGGCTATAAATAATGTTCAGAATATAGATGTGAGAAAAAGCTGCATTTGTAAAGTGACATCCACGAATATTAACCCACGTGTAGAATGGTGCACTTGCCAAGCCAGAAAATGCCTTTTAAAAAGTGAAATGTTAACCTAAGGCCCTGATGGGGGTTTACTTTAAAATATATACAGACTTGCTTTCTGTTTAAGGACTGAAAAATAAATAAATAAATACATAAATAAATAAAATTCCTGTGAGGCCAGCAGAACAGGTTTGGCAGGCCCTGGCTTCAAAGGGCCCTGCCTCCCCTGGGAACAGGATCACCTGGAAAATCTGTGAAATAGCAGAGTAAGTCACTACCGGCAGCAGAGCAAATGTTTTACTTTAGCAACAATCTAACACAGTCAAACCCGTCAGAAAAAGCTCTCTCTCTCCCTTTGCTTGAAATCAGTTTCGGAGAACCCTTGTGTTGGACAGATTTCTGTGTATTAGAAACTGACTAAGGATATAAATAATGTTCAGAATATAGAGATGGGAAAAAAAGCCACATTTGTAAAGGGACATCCAAGAACATTAACCCACCTGTAGAATGGTGCTCTTGCCAAGCCAGAAGATGCCTTTTAAAAAGTGAAATGTTAAACTAAGGCCCTGTGCTTGCATAGAAATGTGATGGGGTTTACTTTAAAATATATACATGAGTTATTCCCAAAAGACCTGCTTTCTGTTTAAGGAAAGAAAAATAAATAAATAATTAAAATGACTGTGAGGCCAGCAGAACAGGTTTGGCAGGCCATGGCTTCAAAAGGCCCTGCCTCCCCAGGGAACAGGATCCCCTTCCCGAAATGGACCAGCCCCCTGGAAACTATGAACGGGCCAAGGTATAGAATATAGCACCCTTGTCAGACGAAGCAGCACTGCTCCAGCATGAGACAATGCACTGCCCTGGCACAGAGGTGTGAAATCCTCTGACATTTCTCCTCAGCTTCAACAACCTAACTTCAAAGGCGAATCCATGGCAACACTGGGCTAAGCTGACCAGAGCCTGACATTTGGCTGGGGGTTGGAAACAATGCCCATATTTTGTTAGCAAAACCAGCCCTTTTGATTTCAGAGACTGTTCAGATCATGTCATTTATTTCAGTAATCAAAAGACATATTAATGTGAAATTATGACTGTTTAAATGTCATGTTTGCGCCATTAAAATAAGACGTTGTAGGTTTCCTAGCATGTTGGGGACGCAAACGCCAGGAAAATGTAATTTCTGGGAAAAACATGCATGGTACAGCTTTGAAAAACTAAGCAACACATGCCCTGTGATAATATGTATACATATATACAATTGCAGAATTTACGGTGAAATGCTTTACATGGAAATGGCGAAAGATTGTCGGAATGACTAAACAGCATTGCACCATTGTGGGATTTGAATGGTATATTCTTTGTAAAATATGGGACCTTTTTATCTATTTTTTATGAGTGTGACATGTATAAAAATAAGTGTTTTGCCCCATAACTTATTTTGCCAAAAATAAATTTGGTGAAACAAAGGTACATCATAAAACACCTACCCTAAAGATGATTCACCTCCTTCAGTCCAATCTGCTAAGAGGGAGGAGGCAACTTCCATAGGATGACCTATACAATTTAGAGGTATGTTTAGCTTAGTTCTGCCCACATAGTAAGAATACTGTGATGTCATCTGGCCTATAAAGGGGGAGACATTCAAAATTCAGGACACACAGACTCCGAAACACAGACCTTCCAGAAAATCTTGCAGCCAGACATTCAAGAAAATCCAGCATTCATAACTCAACATCCAGAGATCCTGTAACGCTCACCTGACTCCCACGGGGGCGCTGGCCTGGTTTGCGCTGCTGTGACCTCGTCTAAGGTGATGCGCAGGGTTTGGAAGACGGACTGGACCGGGCCACAGATCTGGCTTGTCTGACTCGCAGAAGTATCATTCTGTAGGTGAGAATAGGGGGTTAACTGTCTGCGGGGTAATGCAATCGGCCTCCCACTTACCCCTCTCACCCTCCTCAAAACCCTTCTGTGCTTCCCCGTAGCGTCTCACCTTAGGGTCTGGAAGGACGAGCTCTCCATCCTGCTTCTGATGCAGGGGCGCGTTGGTATCCAGTTACGTCGCTGGATTTTCGGATGGGTGAGAACCAAACTTGCTTGGCTTCCAGGTAAGTTTTTCTATAAGTGGTTCCCCTTGTGTCCATGCATTAATGTTCTAATGGTAGTGTCTTTTTCCCCAAAGGGGCCGCGGTACGGAATGCCGGGGAACAGGCACCGACCCGAGGTGAGCGGTGAAATCCTTGTGGAAATCAGGTAAGTCTTTAATGAGTGTTTTGGTAATGTCTTTTCATTCACTCATTAACGCTGATGTCTTTTTCCCCTTAGGGGCCGGGGTCCGAAAATGCCTGGATGCGGCGCGGACCCGAAATGAAAAGGGAATGGCCCAACAGGTAAGTCTTGACATGGAGTTTTAGCTTCCCTTTTCCCTTCTTTCTCTCACCTTTGTTCTTGTCTTTTTCTCCCTAGGCGCGGGGTCGCGACTGCGAATCCGGATGGTCACTGCTGAACATGGAGGCGCCCTGTAAAGGTGAGTAGAATGCGGCGCTGCAGCGATGGAAGCGATGTGCTTTTAAAAATAAATGTCTTCCTTTTCAGGATTGTCGGCGAAATGTCTCTGGGATGCAGATTTAGCAGGTGAGGCCTTCTCCTTCTTCTGTTCTCTTGTTCCCTTCCTTTGCAGGTGATTCAGGATGATGGCAGGTGTGGCAGAAGTCAAGATGCAGGAGCAGACACGGTGAGCGTCCAGCTGCTAGATGCAGAACAACGCGAAGCACGTGTGGCTGATCGGGTGTGGTTTAAATAGCCTTGGAAGAAGTTCCTAGAGTGTGTCCTTCCTCCAATCAGGTATGTATCCTTCCCTGACCACGCCCGGGTGGTAAATGAGTCCCACAGGTAAAGTAGTTCCTTTCAGACCTCAAGGAGGCCGGGGTTCTGCAGCATGGTCTGCATCAGGTAAGTGCACCCAAACACTTTCATAATGAGCCTGGCGCCTATGGCGCCAGGACTGACGTTTTCTATGAGCCTGGCGCCATAGGCGCCAGGACGCTGTCCAAAGGGCCCCTATAAGGGGTTGTTGGGACCTTCCCCGGGGACTTGATGTCCGCTTTCGGGGACGCAGGGCCTGAGCCGGCTCCTCGGAAGCGGGCATCGTGACAGCACTCCCCCCCAAGGCCCCTCCCAAGGTTGTTCCCTCCGGGGGTTTTGGTTTGTTTGGGAAGAGTCGGTGGAATTTCCTGACTAATCGAGGTGCATGCACATGGTCACTGGGTTCCCACGACCTCTCCTGAGGTCCGTACCCCTTCCAATCAATTAGGTAGAAAAGCTTTGACCTAAACATTTTTGAATCTAAAATGTTCTTCACTTCGAATTCGGGTTCCCCATCTATTTGAATAGGTTCTGGAGGTTTGAGTAGTCGGGTTCCGGGTACCACTGGTTTCAGAAGTGACACATGAAAAACAGGGTGAATTCGCATATTAGCTGGTAAATCAAGTTTAACCGCTACTGGGTTAATTATTGCCGTAATAGAATAAGGTCCCAGATATTTTGGGTTAAAAGTTCGAGGCCCTTTGAGCGGTAAATGTTTGGTAGCTAACCACACTTGATCCCCAATCTGATACAGAGGTGCTTCACTCCGATGTAGGTCAGCATTCTCCTTGTATTTTCTCTTGGCTTGTTGTAAATGCGTGGTTGCCTCTTTGAAGGCTCGGGTAATGGTAGAATGCAGATGTTCTACTGCGGGCACTCCGAGGTTCTGAGGTGAGTCGAGGTTTGAGGTTTGAGGGTGATGTCCAAACAAGGTATAAAAAGGACTATGGCCAGTTCCAGAGTGTACCCAAATATTATATGCGTATTCGGCTATCCAAAGAATGTCTTTCCAGTTGCTTTCAGATTGTTGTAACATACACCGTAAGTACTGCTCAAGGGTCTGATTTGTCCTCTCGGTCTGACCATCGGTCTGAGGGTGGTGACTGGTCGATAATCTTACGTCGATTTGTGCCATTTGACAACATTTGCGCCAGAAGTGGGAAATGAATTGGCTTCCCCGGTCAGAGATTAATATAGATGGGAATCCATGTAGCCGAACAATATTTTCGAGGAATTCTTTGGCTAGGACAGATGCTGAAGGTAAACCTTTCAAAGGAATGAAGTGGGCCATTTTGGAAAACAAATCCACAATTACCAGAATGGTATTGTATCCCGAACAAGGAGGCAAGTCCGTAATAAAATCCATTGATAGGGTGTGCCAGGGTGCTGGCGGTATGTCTAGAGGTTGAAGGAGACCGGCTGGTCTTTTCTTTTGACCTTTATTTTGGGCGCAAACACCACAGGACATCACAAAAGATTTAACATCTTTTCGCCAAGAGGGCCACCAGAATTATCTTTTCACCTTTTCCATTGTCTTGGCAATACCGGGGTGTCCCTCTATTAATGTATCGTGATAACCTGAAATAACTAGTTTGTGTAAATGCTTGTGCAGCAGGAATAAGCATCCTTGGTAATAAGGTAAACCATTATCTATGGTAAAGTCTGATCCCTTTTGTATCCAATCCTGTAGGACTGTAGGGTCCAGGAGTTGTTTCACTCTGACTTGAATGTCTTCAAGCGTCTGTAACGAAGTCATGCCTAGAATTCTCTGTTCGGGAATTATTGGTACTGGTTCTGAGTTTGTATCAGATTCTCCCATTCCAATTCGGGATAAGGCGTCTGCTTTGCCGTTCATGCAGCCAGCTCGATAGGTAATCACGAAATCAAATTCAGCGAAAAACAAAGCCCATCGGAGCTGCCGTGATGACTGAGCCTTGGCGGTTTTCAAATACTGTAAATTCCGGTGATCAGTGATCACCGTGATGGTATGTCGAGCGCCAAGCAGGTAATGCCGCCAGGCTTTAAAAGCGGACTTTATGGCTAACAGTTCTTTGTCAGTGATTGCGTAATTAATCTCTGGTGCCGAGAATTTTCTGGACCAAAATGCTACGGGATGCAGTTGGTTGGTTTCAGGATCTCTTTGAGACAGAACTGCTCCCATGGCTAGGCTGGATGCGTCAGTTTCGACGACATACGGGAGATCTGGACGTGGGTGTTTCAATATAGGTGCAGAGGTAAACTTAGCTTTTAAATCCTGGAAGGCCTGCTCGGCTTCTTCAGACCATTCAAAACATTTATTTTTCCTCAAGAGTGCAGTAATGGGTTGTACTATGCGTGAATATTCCGGGATAAACCTGCGATAGAAATTGGCAAAGCCGAGGATGCTTTGAACCCCTATTACAGAGCTAGGTGATGGCCATTTGAGGATGGCATGCACTTTTCTTGAGTCCATTCGGACTCCTTTGGGTGTCAGGATGAAACCGAGAAACTCAATTTCTGTGGTATGGAAAAGACATTTCTCCAGTTTAGCAAATAGTTTGTGTTGGCGCAGTTTTTCCAGAACTGCCCTAACATGTTTTCTGTGATCAGATTCCGAAGAGGAGTACACTAGAATGTCATCGATATAGACGACAACACAAACATCGATGAGTTCCCGAAGGACATCATTCATGAAGAATTGGAAGGCAGCAGGCGCATTGGACAACCCGAAAGGCATTACCTGGTGTTTGAATAATCCATATTTTGTACGGAAGGCTGTTTTCCATTCGTCGCCTTCTTTTACTCGCACCAGATGATATGCCCCCCGGAGATCTAACTTGGTGTATATGCAAGCGTCCTTCACCTGGTCAAGGAGTTCAGGAATCAGAGGCAGAGGATAACGGTTTTTAACATTTATTTGGTTCAATGCGCGGTAATCGATACAAGTTCTAAGGTCGCCTTCTTTTTTAGGCACGAAGAACAAAGCCGAGGATGCCGGGGACTTTGACGGGCGAATAAAACCATTGGCGAGGTATTGATCCAAATATTGTCTCAAATGCAGGTTCTCAGGTTCGGTAAGGGCATAAATCCTGCTACAAGGGGGTTGTGCACAAGGCACCAAATCGATTTGGCAATCGTACGATCGGTGAGGAGGTAACGTGTTGGCCTGTTCCTTTTGGAAGACGTCCTGAAAGTCCTGGTATTACGGAGGTAATTGCATGGAGGCAGAGGTTAGAGATGCTAGATTAATCTTCAGGTTTTCTGGGTAGCATGTTTGTGCACAATCCGGGAAGGTTATTCTCTTAGCTCGCCAATCAATTCGAGGATTATGTGTCTCTAACCAAGGAATTCCAAGAATAACCTGAAACTGTGGAGCCTTGATTACATCAAACACAACTACCTCCCGATGGCCGTCAGGACCAATAAGAGTCACCCCAGTAGTGGAATGTGTTACTGGTCCAGAGGCAATTTCAGTTCCATCGACTGTGGTGATGACATCTTTGCTGGTTTTAGGACGGAGAGAGAGGTTAATCCTAGAGGCCAATTCACGATCCACATAGTTTCCAATAGCCCCACTATCGATGTATGCCTTTATTGCATGCAACCGCTTAGGCTTTTCTGGATCTACGAGAACCATTGGCAAAATCAAATTCGAGGTCTGAGAGTCAGTTTTCAAGCTCGGCAAGCGGACCCCTACGTTTGCCGGGCGTGGTCGTTTCCCGAAACAGAGTTTCCATGGATTTTATCAGCGGCTCCTACCACCTTCTTGGGCGGCTTAACTGGGCAATCTCGTAGAAAGTGTCCCGAGGACCCACAATTAAGTCATAATTGCATCTGTCGTCTTTTTTCCCGTTCTTTTTGAGTTAGGGGTCCTTTAACCCCTCCGATTTGCATAGGCTCCGAGGCATCAGCCCCCTTGGGGTTAGCGTGGGTCTTGGCCAACACCTGGGTTTCAAACTTGGACCGATCTGCTTTTCTGTTTTGCAGCCTGTGATCCAATTGGAACACTAAGTCTATATATTCAGTGCATTCTTGGGGCGGATTTACAACTTGTGCCAGGACATCTTTAAGTTCTCCGCGTAGACCTCGATAGAATAACGTGATTCTTTTATCCTCTGGCCAACCAGCTTCCACAATTAGTCTATTGAAGGTTGCAATGTAGGATAGAAGGTCTTCATTGCCCTGTCGCAGAGATAGAAGTTCGTCATCCAGAGCCTGTCCCTGGGAGTGTGGAGCAAATAACCTTTCCATGCTTGTTTGAAATCCTTGAAAATCACGGAGAATCGGGTCATCTTGAGTAACCAGTGGAACTGACCAATCGGCAGCGCAGCCGCTGGGATATGACAATACAAAGGCTACTTTGGTCTGATCATTAGGGAAGGCCCCAGGTCTGCATAGGAAGTGCAAACGACACTGATTCATGAATACGGCGAATCATTTGGGGTCCCCAGCAAAGCGTTCAGGTGGGGACAGCGGCATGTTTCCAGGTAGATTAATCTGCACAGGGTTACTGGGAACCACAGGAGTGGGGTTCCCTCCGGAACAGGGTAGAGGAGTTTGTCCAGCTTGACCTTGCAAAAGCTGTCTGGCCAGGTCATCAGTTCTTTCCTTTGATATTATTAATTCCCTCTTGAGGGCATTAGTCTCTTGACGAGCGGCATGTACTTCGGCCCGTAATTCCCCCAGTAATTGGGCCAACTGATCAGTCTCGGAAGTTTCCATAGCACCTGGGTGGGAATTTGTAGGACGGCTTCGCGTTCTGTAACGCTCACCTGACTCCCACGGGGGTGCTGTCCTGGTTCGCGCTGCTGTGACCTCGTCTAAGGTGATGCGCAGGGTTTGGAAGACGGACTGGCCCGGGCCCCAGATCTGGCTTGACTGACTCGCAGAAGTATCATTCTGTAGGTGAGAATAGGGGGTTAACTGTCTGCGGGGTAATGCAATCGGCCTCCCACTTACCCCTCTCACCCTCCTCAAAACCCTTCTGTGCTTCCCCGTAGCGTCTCACCTTAGGGTCTGGAAGGACGAGCTCTCCATCCTGCTTCTGATGCAGGGGCGCGTTGGGATCCAGTTACGTCACTGGATTTTCGGATGGGTGAGAACCAAACTTGCTTGGCTTCCAGGTAAGTTTTTCTATAAGTGGTTCCCCTTGTGTCCATGCATTAATGTTCTAATGCTAGTGTCTTTTTCCCCAAAGGGGCCGCGGTACGGAATGCCGGGGAACAGGCACCGACCCGAGGTGAGCGGTGAAATCCTTGTGGAAATCTGGTAAGTCTTTAATGAGTGTTTTGGTAATGTCTTTTCATTCACTCATTAACGCTGATGTCTTTTTCCCCTTAGGGGCCGGGGTCCGAAAATGCCTGGATGCGGCGCGGACCCGAAATGAAAAGGGAATGGCCCAATAGGTAAGTCTCGACATGGAGTTTTAGCTTCCCTTTTCCCTTCTTTCTCTCACCTTTGTTCTTGTCTTTTTCTCCCTAGGCGCGGGGGCGCGACTGCGACTCCGGATGGTCGCTGCTGAACATGGAGGCGCCCTGTAAAGGTGAGTAGAATGCAGCGCTGCAGCGATGGATGCGATGTGCTTTTAAAAATAAATGTCTTCCTTTTCAGGATTGTCGGCGAAATGTCTCTGGGATGCAGATTTAGCAGGTGAGGCCTTCTCCTTCTTCTGTTCTCTTGTTCCTTTCCTTTGCAGGTGATTCAGGATGCTGGCAGGTGTGGCAGAAGTCAAGATGCAGGAGCAGACACGGTGAGCGTCCAGCTGCTAGATGCAGAACAACGCGAAGCACGTGTGGCTGATCGGGTGTGGTTTAAATAGCCTTGGAAGAAGTTCCTAGAGTGTGTCCTTCCTCCAATCAGGTATGTATCCTTCCCTGACCACGCCCGGGTGGTAAATGAGTCCCACAGGTAAAGTAGTTCCTTTCAGACCTCAAGGAGGCCGGGGTTCTGCAGCATGGTCTGCATCAGGTAAGTGCACCCAAACACTTTCATAATGAGCCTGGCGCCTATGGCGCCAGGACTGACGTTTTCTATGAGCCTGGCGCCATAGGCGCCAGGACGCTGTCCAAAGGGCCCCTATAAGGGGTTGTTGGGACCTTCCCCGGGGACTTGATGTCCGCTTTCGGGGACGCAGGGCCTGAGCCGGCTCCCCGGGAGCGGGCATCGTGACAGCACTCCCCCCCAAGGCCCCTCCCAAGGTTGTTCCCTCCGGGGGTTTTGGTTTGTTTGGGAAGAGTCGGTGGAATTTCCTGACTAATCGAGGTGCATGCACATGGTCACTGGGTTCCCACGACCTCTCCTGAGGTCCGTACCCCTTCCAATCAATTAGGTAGAAAAGCTTTGACCTAAACATTTTTGAATCTAAAATGTTCTTCACTTCGAATTCGGGTTCCCCATCTATTTGAATAGGTTCTGGAGGTTTGAGTAGTCGGGTTCCGGGTACCACTGGTTTCAGAAGTGACACATGAAAAACAGGGTGAATTCGCATATTAGCTGGTAAATCAAGTTTAACCGCTACTGGGTTAATTATTGCCGTAATAGAATAAGGTCCCAGATATTTTGGGTTAAAAGTTCGAGGCCCTTTGATCGGTAAATGTTTGGTAGCTAACCACACTTGATCCCAAATCTGATACAGAGGTGCTTCACTCCGATGTAGGTCAGCATTCTCCTTGTATTTTCTCTTGGCTTGTTGTAAATGCGTGGTTGCCTCTTTGAAGGCTCGGGTAATGGTAGAATGCAGATGTTCTACAGCGGGCACTCCGAGGTTCTGAGGTGAGTCGAGGTTTGAGGTTCGAGGGTGATGTCCAAACAAGGTATAAAAAGGACTATGGCCAGTTCCAGAGTGTACCCAAATATTATATGCGTATTCGGCTATCCAAAGAATGTCTTTCCAGTTGCTTTCAGATTGTTGTAACATACACCGTAAGTACTGCTCAAGGGTCTGATTTGTCCTCTCGGTCTGACCATCGGTCTGAGGGTGGTGACTGGTCGATAATCTTACGTCGATTTGTGCCATTTGACAACATTTGCGCCAGAAGTGGGAAATGAATTGGCTTCCCCGGTCAGAGATTAATATAGATGGGAATCCATGTAGCCGAACAATATTTTCGAGGAATTCTTTGGCTAGGACAGATGCTGAAGGTAAACCTTTCAAAGGAATGAAGTGGGCCATTTTGGAAAACAAATCCACAATTACCAGAATGGTATTGTATCCCGAACAAGGAGGCAAGTCCGTAATAAAATCCATTGATAGGGTGTGCCAGGGTGCTGGCGGTATGTCTAGAGGTTGAAGGAGACCGGCTGGTCTTTTCTTTTGACCTTTATTTTGGGCGCAAACACCACAGGACATCACAAAAGATTTAACATCTTTTCGCCAAGAGGGCCACCAGAATTATCTTTTCACCTTTTCCATTGTCTTGGCAATACCGGGGTGTCCCTCTATTAATGTATCGTGATAACCTGAAATAACTAGTTTGTGTAAATGCTTGTGCAGCAGGAATAAGCATCCTTGGTAATAAGGTAAACCATTATCTATGGTAAAGTCTGATCCCTTTTGTATCCAATCCTGTAGGACTGTAGGGTCCAGGAGTTGTTTCACTCTGACTTGAATGTCTTCAAGCGTCTGTAACGAAGTCATGCCTAGAATTCTCTGTTCGGGAATTATTGGTACTGGTTCTGAGTTTGTATCAGATTCTCCCATTCCAATTCGGGATAAGGCGTCTGCTTTGCCGTTCATGCAGCCAGCTCGATAGGTAATCACGAAATCAAATTCAGCGAAAAACAAAGCCCATCGGAGCTGCCGTGATGACTGAGCCTTGGCGGTTTTCAAATACTGTAAATTCCGGTGATCAGTGATCACCATGATGGTATGTCGAGCGCCAAGCAGGTAATGCCGCCAGGCTTTAAAAGCGGACTTTATGGCTAACAGTTCTTTGTCAGTGATTGCGTAATTAATCTCTGGTGCCGAGAATTTTCTGGACCAAAATGCTACGGGATGCAGTTGGTTGGTTTCAGGATCTCTTTGAGACAGAACTGCTCCCATGGCTAGGCTGGATGCGTCAGTTTCGACGACATACGGGAGATCTGGACGTGGGTGTTTCAATATAGGTGCGGAGGTAAACTTAGCTTTTAAATCCTGGAAGGCCTGCTCGGCTTCTTCAGACCATTCAAAACATTTATTTTTCCTCAAGAGTGCAGTAATGGGTTGTACTATGCGTGAAAATTCCGGGATAAACCTGCGATAGAAATTGGCAAAGCCGAGGATGCTTTGAACCCCTATTACAGAGCTAGGTGATGGCCATTTGAGGATGGCATGCACTTTTCTTGAGTCCATTCGGACTCCTTTGGGTGTCAGGATGAAACCGAGAAACTCAATTTCTGTGGTATGGAAAAGACATTTCTCCAGTTTAGCAAATAGTTTGTGTTGGCGCAGTTTTTCCAGAACTGCCCTAACGTGTTTTCTGTGATCAGATTCCGAAGAGGAGTACACTAGAATGTCATCGATATAGACGACAACACAAACATCGATGAGTTCCCGAAGGACATCATTCATGAAGAATTGGAAGGCAGCAGGCGCATTGGACAACCCGAAAGGCATTACCTGGTGTTTGAATAATCCATATTTTGTACGGAAGGCTGTTTTCCATTCGTCGCCTTCTTTTACTCGCACCAGATGATATGCCCCCCAGAGATCTAACTTGGTGTATATGCAAGCGTCCTTCACCTGGTCAAGGAGTTCAGGAATCAGAGGCAGAGGATAACGGTTTTTAACATTTATCTGGTTCAATGCGCGGTAATCGATACAAGTTCTAAGGTCGCCTTCTTTTTTAGGCACGAAGAACAAAGCCGAGGATGCCGGGGACTTTGACGGGCGAATAAAACCATTGGCGAGGTATTGATCCAAATATTGTCTCAAATGCAGGTTCTCAGGTTCGGTAAGGGCATAAATCCTGCTACAAGGGGGTTGTGCACAAGGCACCAAATCGATTTGGCAATCGTACGATCGGTGAGGAGGTAACGTGTTGGCCTGTTCCTTTTGGAAGACGTCCTGAAAGTCCTGGTATTCCGGAGGTAATTGCATGGAGGCAGAGGTTAGAGATGCTAGATTAATCTTCAGGTTTTCTGGGTAGCATGTTTGTGCACAATCCGGGAAGGTTATTCTCTTAGCTCGCCAATCAATTCGAGGATTATGTGTCTCTAACCAAGGAATTCCAAGAATAACCTGAAACTGTGGAGCCTTGATTACATCAAACACAACTACCTCCCGATGGCCGGCAGGACCAATAAGAGTCACCCCAGTAGTGGAATGTGTTACTGGTCCAGAGGCAATTTCAGTTCCATCGACTGTGGTGATGACATCTTTGCTGGATTTAGGACGGAGAGAGAGGTTAATCCTAGAGGCCAATTCACGATCCACATTGTTTCCAATAGCCCCACTATCGATGTATGCCTTTATTGCATGCAACCGCTTAGGCTTTTCTGGATCTACGAGAACCATTGGCAAAATCAAATGCGAGGTCTGAGAGTCAGTTTTCAAGCTCGGCAAGCGGACCCCTACGTTTGCCGGGCGTGGTCGTTTCCCGAAACAGAGTTTCCATGGATTTTATCAGCAGCTCCTACCACCTTCTTGGGCGGCTTAACTGGGCAATCTCGTAGAAAGTGTCCAGAGGACCCACAATTAAGTCATAATTGCATCTGTCGTCTTTTTTCCCGTTCTTTTTGAGTTAGGGGTCCTTTAACCCCTCCGATTTGCATAGGCTCCGAGGCATCAGCCCCCTTGGGGTTAGCGTGGGTCTTGGCCAACACCTGGGTTTCAAACTTGGACCGATCTGCTTTTCTGATTTGCAGCCTGTGATCCAATTGGACCACTAACTCTATATATTCAGTGCATTCTTGGGGCGGATTTACAACTTGTGCCAGGACATCTTTAAGTTCTCCGCATAGACCTCGATAGAATAACGTGATTCTTTTATCCTCTGGCCAACCAGCTTCCACAATTAGTCTATTGAAGGTTGCAATGTAGGATAGAAGGTCTTCATTGCCCTGTCGCAGAGATAGAAGTTCGTCATCCAGAGCCTGTCCCTGGGAGTGTGGAGCAAATAACCTTTCCATGCTTGTTTGAAATCCTTGAAAATCACGGAGAATCGGGTCATCTTGAGTAACCAGTGGAACTGACCAATCGGCAGCGCAGCCGCTGGGATATGACAATACAAAGGCTACTTTGGTCTGATCATTAGGGAAGGCCCCAGGTCTGCATAGGAAGTGCAAACGACACTGATTCATGAATACGGCGAATCGTTTGGGGTCCCCAGCAAAGCGTTCAGGTGGGGCCAGCGGCATGTTTCCAGGTAGATTAATCTGCACAGGGTTACTGGGAACCACAGGAGCGGGGTTCCCTCCGGAACAGGGTAGAGGAGTTTGTCCAGCTTGACCTTGCAAAAGCTGTCTGGCCAGGTCATCAGTTCTTTCCTTTGATATTATTAATTCCCTCTTGAGGGCATTAGTCTCTTGACGAGCGGCATGTGCTTCGGCCCGTAATTCCCCCAGTAATTGGGCCAACTGATCAGTCTCAGAAGTTTCCATAGCACCTGGGTGGGAATTTGTAGGACGGCTTCGCGTTCTGTAACGCTCACCTGACTCCCACGGGGGCGCTGTCCTGGTTCGCGCTGCTGTGACCTCGTCTAAGGTGATGCGCAGGGTTTGGAAGACGGACTGGCCCGGGCCCCAGATCTGGCTTGACTGACTCGCAGAAGTATCATTCTGTAGGTGAGAATAGGGGGTTAACTGTCTGCGGGGTAATGCAATCGGCCTCCCACTTACCCCTCTCACCCTCCTCAAAACCCTTCTGTGCTTCCCCATAGCGTCTCACCTTAGGGTCTGGAAGGACGAGCTCTCCATCCTGCTTCTGATGCAGGGGCGCGTTGGGATCCAGTTACGTCACTGGATTTTCGGATGGGTGAGAACCAAACTTGCTTGGCTTCCAGGTAAGTTTTTCTATAAGTGGTTCCCCTTGTGTCCATGCATTAATGTTCTAATGCTAGTGTCTTTTTCCCCGTAGGGGCCGGGGTACGGAATGCCGGGGAACAGGCACCGACCCGAGGTGAGCGGTGAAATCCTTGTGGAAATCTGGTAAGTCTTTAATGAGTGTTTTGGTAATGTCTTTTCATTCACTCATTAACGCTGATGTCTTTTTCCCCTTAGGGGCCGGGGTCCGAAAATGCCTGGATGCGGCGCGGACCCGAAATGAAAAGGGAATGGCCCAACAGGTAAGTCTTGACATGGAGTTTTAGCTTCCCTTTTCCCTTCTTTCTCTCACCTTTGTTCTTGTCTTTTTCTCCCTAGGCGCGGGGGCGCGACTGCGAATCCGGATGGTCACTGCTGAACATGGAGGCGCCCTGTAAAGCTGAGTAGAATGCGGCGCAGCAGCGATGGATGCGATGTGCTTTTAAAAATAAATGTCTTCCTTTTCAGGATTGTCGGCGAAATGTCTCTGGGATGCAGATTTAGCAGGTGAGGCCTTCTCCTTCTTCTGTTCTCTTGTTCCCTTCCTTTGCAGGTGATTCAGGATGCTGGCAGGCGTGGCAGAAGTCAAGATGCAGGAGCAGACACGGTGAGCGTCCAGCTGCTAGATGCAGAACAACGCGAAGCACGTGTGGCTGATCGGGTGTGGTTTAAATAGCCTTGGAAGAAGTTCCTAGAGTGTGTCCTTCCTCCAATCAGGTATGTATCCTTCCCTGACCACGCCCGGGTGGTAAATGAGTCCCACAGGTAAAGTAGTTCCTTTCAGACCTCAAGGAGGCCGGGGTTCTGCAGCATGGTCTGCATCAGGTAAGTGCACCCAAACACTTTCATAATGAGCCTGGCGCCTATGGCGCCAGGACTGACGTTTTCTATGAGCCTGGCGCCATAGGTGCCAGGACGCTGTCCAAAGGGCCCCTATAAGGGGTTGTTGGGACCTTCCCCGGGGACTTGATGTACGCTTTCGGGGACGCAGGGCCTGAGCCGGCTCCCCGGGAGCGGGCATCGTGACAGATCCAGATATTCTGCATGCACCCTGTAAGATTCCAGAATCCAGAAGCCAGGCCAGAGTTAACTGATCTTACCCAGACTACACCTCTGATCCAGAATTAAAACCCTACTAAAAACCCAATAATTCGGGGGGAGCCCAGGTGATGCACCTCACTATTCAGTGACCAGACTGTGCCCAGCTGTCCCTTTTCAGGAGAGCCCAGCTGATGCACCTCACTGTCTCCAGTGACCAGACAAGGCCCAGTTGTCTCCTTCCAGGAGGGCCCAATGTGCAGTGACCAGATCTTGCCTCGCTGCCAAGAAACCCGGTTCGCTGTCCAAGCTACCCCATACAAGTTCTTGTTGTGACTATTTCCCTTCCCCAGTAACCACAAACAGCATCCCTTGCTGTGTTACCTTGTATTAGGTACAATCCCATAGAAATCCTATAACTACCCTAGCAAAATTCGTAAAATTGTCAAAATCCTCTGTATCTTGTCCTTTAATCTACATGTGGCAGCACCATTCTTTCCAATCATTTTAGTCCATTGTATAAGTCCTTAGTAATATTTGGAATACATTAATTAATTCCCACATAAAGAGACACATAGGCCCTCATTACAACTCAGGCGGTAAGGGGTTTACGGCGCCGTAAACAGCGCCGACCCTTACCGTCTGAGTACGAGGTCCCTTAGCGCCATGGCGGATTTAACACCTGCTTTTAGCAGGTGTTAAAATCCATGGCGCTAAGGGACCATGGAGTTAATTACGCCACCGTAATTTACGGTGGCGTAATTAACGCCTTCCCCACTCCCATTATGCCCTATGGGGCAAAAATGGGAATGGGGAAGGGTAAATGGGGATTGGGGACTTACCGCCCCGCCAACCTCGGAATGGGGCGGTAAGTCCGCCAACCACCATGGCGTAAACGTAGTTTACGCCATGGTGGTAAAGTCACGGCCCAGGCGGTAATTTACCGCCTGGGTCGTAATGAGGCCCATAGTGTGAGGTGGTTAAAAATGCAGCTTAACCCTTTTCCTGGACGGTGTTCCTCTTTTCTAGCCACTAAAATATAGTCTTAGTAAAACATTTCATTTTCCTTTTCAAACCGATTTTCCCTGTACATCTGCTGTCATTTTAAAATAACGATTTTTCCTTCCCCTTTAAGAATACCTTACTGTCATCCATTCAGAGTTACCCTTTCACTTTCATATCCTATCTGTGAGGTGTGTGTGTACATTTGCATTAAAACAGATTTACAATTTTGCCTATTTAGCCCAAATACCAAACCCTTTTGCTATTTAAACCCGTGAAATGAATTAAATGCAATTTCTCCACGTGTGATTTGGCTGCACTATGTTTTCCTCCCAAAGTTGATTTTCTGAACTGTATGCCTGTTGCTAGTGCATTCCCTTGTAGTTTGCTAATTTTCTGACTTCTTTGATCCTGCCATACTCATTTTTGCTTTATTCATTCAAACGCACATGTAAAACAAATATTTAGGGTCTCATTACGACCTCGGCGGTAGCCATGCCGCTATTGGCGGTATGGCTCCCGCCAAAATCGCGTCCGGTTCCGGGTCATCAGAATGAGGTAATTCCTCCCTTCAAGGACCCGGACCCGGTCCTTCCCCATTCCCATTTCAGCCCCCATAGGGCTGAATGGGACTGGTAGAGGGAGCAAACAACGGGCCATTACGAGTTGGCCCGTTGTTTGCTCCCTCTTCCCCTTGCCGGACCCGGTAAGCACGTCTGGTTTAACCAGGCGTTGCTTCCTGGTCCCGCGAGGGGACCTCGTAATGAGGCGGTACGGGGTAAACGGTGCTGGCGCCGTTTACCCCGTACCACCAGGGTCGTAATGAGGCCCTTAGTATTTCTGAGTGCTATTTTGCTCAATTTCAAGGGTTTTCAATCAGATTTTGCCTCCCATTCAGAGGTAAAAGTTAGGATTTTCATTCTGTTTGTTGCCTAGTATACCTGACTCCTTGCTACTCCTTTCTACCCACACACAATTCAGTTAACAGGGGCTTGAGGGGATCTTGCAGGGGGAAACATTAACTGTGGCGCTATCAGAAAATACCACCCGAAAAGTAATCTTGCCTTTATTCAATTATGCACTGTATATTTTATGTAACAAGGTCAAACAAAGTGTATTCTATCAATTTACAGTGTAATTATTACCCCACTGGTGATTGCTGCCCTACATTAAATTTGTGTGATTTTCATTGGAATTTAAAAATAAATACATTTTTGATTTTTACACACCGGCATGGTTCATGGGGTATTGGTAAAGGGTGGTGTGAGACGTGTTGGGTGCCTTCTCAAACTGAATTCGTAATAAATCAAATAAAAGTGTTTTAATTGTGTGCTGCATCCATGGCCAGTAGAAGGAGTCCTGGTCTGGAGTGTCCCCTGCCTTTGAAATCCTTAACATCATGAAGTAGGCCACATTCTGTAATGAATCAAGCCAACTCGCAAATCCTTTCATAGCATGATGAAGATGTCTTGCAGTTCCCTTCAGTACTACAATTCAAAAGGGGAGAATCCTGTGGAAGCTCTGAGTGTTTTTTTCCACAGAATAGACGTTCAATAGCATTAATTACTCACAATCTTGGTTGTCTTTGTTGAGAATCTTTGTTCTCAAGGTTACGGTTAAATCTTTTCAATAAGCCATCCATTTTGGGATGGTAAATAGCGGTCCACAGAGTGTATATATGGAAGAGATTTTTCAGGTCAGCCAGGATGTGTAGTATAGTCTTACTCTGGAGGCAAGAAACAACCGGAAGTTTGGTAGTATATTTAACCATTAATATGTTATTTAGGCCCAAAAGCCGATTGATAAGAAACAATTCAAGAGGTCAATAAGTAGAACACATTTTGCAAGAAAAACAAGTTTATTACATGCAAATGTGGCAGAGAGGGTTAGTCAGCTCTATAGAACTGAAAATATAAAACTCACTCGACACCCCCACATCAGTAACAGCTTTTAAAGACATACATCACAAAACCGACATTGACAACATATATCCAAAACAGATTAATACCACATTTCCGATTGGCTATCCCCTATACAGAAATCAAAACATCACCTATATTTCACTTCCCCGTTGGTCAATTAAGTATCCGTGACAACATGGTGTGATGGGCACCCCGCCACAAATAACGATGCTGACTCTTTGGAAAGGTCCAAGGGTATTTATTGAACTTAATTGTCAGAATGACTGTTTTTCTCTTCTGGTTCTTCGGGGCCTAATGGGATGGTAACTTTGACGCTAGGGCCTGCCCTATCCTCTCTCGACTTTCCACGGGCCTGGGTCCCACCTCCCAGCTGCAGGCACCACCAGTGGGTTGTTAATAAACTACTGATCGTTAACTCCAATCTTTCTTTCTTCCTCTCTACACTTTAGGTGTTGGCCCTGAGATGATGGCTACCTGACTTCCTAGGGAACTTCTAATTTCCCCTCTCCTGTCAGTGGTTAGAACTCAGGGAACACGGAATGGTGCCTTCTTTCTCCCAGTGTCACACTGACACCTTTGACACCCTCTCGTACCTGACCCTTCTATATAGTTATCTCTTGAGCTGTTCTCCTCCCACCACGTCACTCTCCCTCCGATCTCTCACTCTGCCTTTAGACCTCCACCCTTCGATCTTACTTCCTTTCCTACTCCAATGTTCCCTCCCACTCTACTTCTCCATCTCTTGCTATTCCCCTCATTATAATTTCAATCTCAGTTACTGCCAATAGCCACTCCTACTCTCCCCCTCAGTGTCACTCTTCCCGCTCTACTACTGTTCCTATTTTTTCTGCTACTACCACAACTTCTCTACTACCACTGTCTTCCTCTCACTGCACCTCCAGGGATATCATGCCCTGCTCACCTCTCTCACTAACCTCTGCTCAGACCCCAGGGACAGACAGGGTAAGGTGCCCTGTACCCCTCTCTACTACCACTACCACCTATCTCATTCACTCACTACTCCCACCGCCTACTTTACATACTTTTAGTTACTATGACTACTACTTCTTCAGCCCTCAACTACTCCCACTCTACCTCTAATACTCACACTATCCCTCTCTCACACAAACACTCCACATACTTCCTCCTTAGCAATATCCTCCACACTCCTGTAGCTCTCACCCCCTCTAGTCTCTTGAACAGAGATGTTTTTATGGGAGGGCAAAAGGGGCACTTGCTCAGGGCTGCCTGATCTCAAGAAGTAAGAATCCATTGTGCACCAGTCTTAAATAGCACACGTCTGGATATTTTATGGAGTGCCACTGAGGCTCTAAACCCATTGCCTTTCTGTTTTGACAAGTAAATTCTTCCTTGATCAATTCATCATGTATTGCTTTCTGTGTTCACTGTGGTTTACATAGTTTGTGTGTTCCTTACGGTACAACTCTGTAGCATTCTCTCCTTTCTGTGGAAATTATGCTGATCATGTGCAATAGGCAACGGTGAAATGCATACTGATAAATTGAGTGCCATAATGGTTCACAAGTTAGCTCAGTGTGTGAAGCACCCATTGCAGAGATATGTGTTCATATGCAAAATTTGAATATCACATTCCAGCAGGACTGGCTGAGCCTTTCCTATGTCTGAAGTTTATAAACCTGCCTGCATATGTACTTGGTCTTGCAGAACAACATCTGCTATTATCAGCAATGTACCTGCACCATATAGGGGTTGCTATAAAAAGTAACATATCCGTATGGTGAAGGTCTAGAAATTGGTTTGTTCAGATGGGGTTTTGTATAACTTGGGCAATCGCCTCCAAGAATGAGCATAAACTGTTAGTTAAAGAGGTGAATAAGTATCCAAATTCAAGACTACGGAACAAAAGCGTTCATGCTTGTATCCTTGATTTGCCAGCAGATGATACAGTGATCCTGGTCAAATCATATAATATCTCTTACATTACTGAGCTGTGTTCTGTGAGGTGTGTCTACTTGCATGCTGGTGGCACTGTTTAGCCCATTACTGTATCTTGTTTCTTATATAGGCCATTTAAGTGGAAGGGATGGTAGACAGAAGAAAGCGGACCAGATGTTGCAGGCCTCAGGCAAGCATATTTTAAGGCCTGCTTATTTGACACAAAAAACGGTTTGCTTTTTGGTAATAGTGAAAGGTTTTTATGCACGTTTATAAATGAAAATGTCAGAAACCATTGTTTTGGAAGTATTTCAAGCTTTAAAATGCAAAAGACAAACCCAGATTAAATTTGTTAAATCACATCGATTGGTATGCTGGTACTTACACACTTCCCTTGATGATGTAGAGAATGAAGCTAGAATCATTCCCATTTTGCCTAACACCTATCTATAATATATATATATATTTTTTAATGGTCATGTTTGGTAATGTGGTTTGTTAATGTTCCAAGTCCGTTTTTACAAAATAAAATTGTTTTAGTTCATGGTAATAACTGGAAAAGAAAGTGTTCACATGAAGAAATTGCAGAGTTAGCACACATCTCAGCTTCAGCCATTAACTAATGTGTGATCCTGGGCATCTCATTTAATGTTGTCTTGGCTACCCTCTCAATATTGCCAGTCCCCAAACCTTTCCAAATTGCCAGCCATTCATTGTGATTGCCTTCCAATGGTATGATCTTCATAAAAGCCTTATTCATGGTTTCACTGCCTATGGGGTTGCTTCCACTTTAATAGTGAGCATATTTATATTGCACAACACAGGCATTTGTTCCTTTGATATCTAATGGCAACACTATTTGAAAACCATATCCCACTTCTAATCTCAGTCTATCTGGATCAAGACACCTTCCTGGTAGCTTCTAATCTGCACCCACTATCCATTCTACGCATGTGTAGTTTTCTCCTTCCTTCCAATTGGTCTCCTCTATACATGCATGAGCACTTTTGCATTCTGTGAGGCAGCTAATATGGGTTCTCTGTCTATTATGGGTTACATGTACCTTTTACATACAGTCCTGCATTAATACTACAGGCTGCATACCTTTCTAGATGCTATTGATAAAAAGTATCTTGTATGTATGTGAACAGTAACCTCTTTGTAGACTGCTAATGTTGGTCTTCAAATGCTACTTGTTTATCATGCTGATTAGAGCAAGAATGAAGAGGGTACGGGGACTTAAAGGGAGTAAATGTGCTTATTATGCTGCGAGACAGCATATCAACGTATAGGTTGTAAGCACGACGGATGGTTGGCAGGGGGGCGCGACCAGTATTCGTGATCCCTTAATTCCTATTGTTTGGTGGAGGGGGCCCCAAAGATGTCCGTGCCCAGGGCCCCAAAAGTACTTAGGTTGGCCCTGCTCTTGGATGCCCACCTCCGCCGCTGGTCCTCACCCAACTGCAGCCCACAGCACACAACTCCCAAGCTCCCTCTTATATACCCGCCCTCTCTGGATTGGCCACTGACCCTACCAATGGCTTACCTTGCTTTCAAGGGGTGTTACAGGGGAGGCGTTGGGAGTTTACATAAGGGCTTTAAGCCACACCCCCTTTTCTACATGCATTTGCTGTATATGGGAGTTTCTCTTGGTGAGCTGGCTCTTCTACTTTGCTGATCTGTGTTTTTTCTTACAAGGATATTGTGCAGGGTGTTGCCAGGTCCTGCCATAGTACTGTCCTGGCAGGTAAGTATATAATGGGAGGAGGCCTGTCTACACATTCTCTGGCACCCAGGGTGGTTTTGGGGCGGGCTCCCTCCCACCCCTGACAGGGCTGGATCAACTGCCCTGTCACAATGAGTACAGCCCTCTCCGAATGACATAATTGTGCATTCAGCAAAAATACTTTGTTCTGATTGTTTCATTGGATTCAGGTAACTTTTTCAACAATGGACTTTCCTTATTGGTCAAAACAAATTCAGATACGTTGTGATGTGCATGCCCTTGAAAGAGACCCAATCATGAACGCATCTGAGCAATGAAGTCAACATGCTGTGGCAATGAAGTGGGCACAATACTATTTTCTCCTGAGACCAGGCATCTTGGCAACCCCGAACAGCTCTTAGACCTTTCATATGTACGCTTTGACAACAACTCTTGCGACTGCCGTATTGAAACTTGTTACTTTCCTAGTAAACATCCTTCCCTATCTCTCTTTGGAACCAGGTGGCTTTATAAAGAATGCAGCTGAGACACTGCTCTTGAGGATTAATTTATAGTATTTATTTTACTTGACACCTGTAGTTCTTATGAACCTGCCACTTCAAAATGGGGCAGTATAACCTCCACCTATTTCAAAACTATGGCAATGTCTGGACACCCTTCACGACTGCTGCACTAATCTAATTGTCAGGAATGGAACTGATATAATGCACTACGTTCCCAGCTCCTGTGGACGGGCTGCTTGCACCATTAACTACTATTGGCGCAGTGCCTCCCCTTCCCTCCAGGGACCTTGGCTGTATAAACACTCACTGGGGGGAAGGAAGAATACAGTCTAATTAAATTAATTCAACAGAAACTCCAAGATGCAGCTTAACATTCTAACTGACATATGTTGCAACCTCTAATGGGGCCTAATTCTAAATGGCAGAACTCTTGCTATCATGGCCGACAGCCCCTATGTTACTTAACATATCAACATCTATCCTACTTAATGTTTGCACTGTGTGGCACTGCATCCACACTTTCTCCAACTACCAAAGCAACATTTTCTGAGTTCTCCTAAGTACAAACAAAACAAACCTTAATTCAATTATGCTAGCTACAAAACCCTTAAATCATCCTGGGCCTAAACTGTAAATATATTAAACAATATTGTTGCTACTCCTTCTCTCACTGTGTGATGCTCTCTAAAGTGTGTTAAAACTAACTACAACTAGCACCTGTGCAGAAATGCTAAACAAAACAGCAGCAATTCTGACACTGATTGACCAGCTCTCATTGCTAATAGAATGTACACAGTCTGAACCTCCTTCCACGTTTGAGACATTGCACTTGCATCCCAACAACTAAAGTGTACTTTATCCTACATTTAGAGGTGATTAGGGTATACATAATACCCATTCCCATGCTTGCGAAGGGAATGGGAGTTATGGGATGGAGTTCCAATGTGTCCTGCGCAATATCACTGCAAGATCTATTCTGCCATATAGTACAGGCCATGCTGCAATGTTTCATTTGCTTATACCTCCCCAGGCAAAAGGAATGGCTGAAGATGTGGGTCTGGTCCTTAGCTATTCCCTGGCACCCTGCTGTCAAATGTGAGGGAGTCAGATCCAGGACCACCTTTCTTAATGGAGGTGGGACCAAGTAGTTGGCAGCAACTTTGCCCAGTTCTGGTTGGCTTATTTTCTGCACAATAGAAAAACTCCTAAGTTCTACAAAGGTGGACACGGATTTTTGAAGACACCCATTCTTAGGAATCTCATTCTCAATGTTGGATCAAATGGAGGGGTCATGCTATTGGAAGGCTGCAAAATCATGACTCAGAGAAGGGGGCCACTATATTGAGGAGTACCACAAATTGATTTTGACTCATCTTGGAGTCGGCAGAGTGCTGGTTGAAAATGGCTCTGGAATTGTCATTGGGATATAAGTGGATCCACCCCTTTACTTCTCTCATATGGTAGGACTCAGACCTTGAAATTCCACTACTGAACTAACCAGCTTCTCAATTTTAATATGGGCTATCTAATCCCCCTCTTAAACTAGGAAGTTATCCTCCCTGTCAATAGATTGTAAAACTATAACCTCTACTGGACTGCACAATGTTTTAGGCCCATCCCTACATATTTGCTTTATTTAACAGTGGGTCCTGAGCTAGTTGGAATCCTGCAATAAGTTCCCTTTGGAAAGCGAATCCTCGACTCCAAATTCACCAGACCGACACCTCTGAGAAGAATGACCATGTCCTTTAGACTGAGAGATCAAAATGAACTGATCCCAGGGTAGCTGGGGAAGGTAAGCAGCCAATCGGCTAAGCCTTTTCAACTTTCAGAGTTCGGATGATAGACAATAGGGGGGCATCAATTTGGGCTTCCATGGATCTGAATTTCTACACCAGCTGTCACAAAACCAGGAAGATTCCGCAGAGGATGGAAAACAGGAGTTTGTTTCAAAAAGTGTTGCTAAAGACTTTACAAAATGACTGTGCAACTCAAACATGGGGTCTGGATGGCAGTCAACAAGAGAAAGAAAGCCATCTGGCTTCTGAAAATGGGTTTCAAAGAAAAGTATTTGTGTCTCTCCCCGGAATCTCTCACTTTCATTTTTATGCCACCAAGAGAAATAGTAGCATTTCTGGATTTCCTTATGTCTCTCTGCCTGTGAACACAGTCCAGCGTGCCTTCTCCAGGTTGAACCAGCACTCTCTATGACGTGCCTAGAGCTGTCTCAAAAGGGTCTACACATCTCCCAGAGGCAGACAGGTTTTCTAGGTGTCAGGCTATATGCTGCAGTGCATACCTGCCCAAATGGCCAGATCCTATTTCTGAAGCCTGTGTCACATTCCTCCTCACCAAACCACTGCTTTGGGACCTGCCCCTAGGCCTAAGTGCTGACCTTCTAACTTTCTGTTGATTTACTGTCTCGCTGTTTTGCCATTCATCCTCCCAGTCATCTGAGGCAGCTGGTTGTCTCACTGGCTGGGTCTTACTAGCCCTTACTAGCTTACTAGCCCGGTACCTCCAGGGTATTCTCTAACAATTAACAATTCCCTCCTCCCCTCTACCAACAAGAACTCCCGTGCCTTAGATGTTTCCACTCTTCACTGTAGGTGTCTTTCCCCCTCCATGGTCCCTTACCTATCCAATCCCTGTTATTCAGCCACCGCCTTGAGTTTTTTCCACCATCCTTTCTATCCCCTCCTGCCATTTTAGCTCTTTCTACACCTTAGCCTTCTTCGGCTGCCTTTGGTCTTTCCATAGCTACAGCTTTTCCAGCACTGTAAGCTCTCTCTGCACCTCACTGCTCTCTGCACCTCCAGTTTCTGCATATCTCTACCTTCCCCTGCTCTCTCCTTCTCGTTTCTCTCTCCTGCACCTTTAGCCCTCTCCCCCTCCCTCCCCTTGGCTGAACACTCAGCTATTTTGTACCCTTCTTCGCCTCCTGCACTTTCAGATCTTTCCACAACTCCTCTTCTTCTGAATTTCTCTCCCCATTACCGCTTCCTTTACTTTCTCTCTCTCCATCCTGTTGCTCTGCAGCTCCAAGCCTCCGAACTCACTACTCTTCCTTCAGTGCTTTTATAGGGTTCAGATTCTACCAACTAGGCTTGACCCTGCACTATGTGTTGCACCAGTGATGGATAATTGCTTAGGGTTTGGGATTGGTTGGTCGATGAAGCATCAGGGGCTTTGCCTATACTGCCCTCTTTCCCAGCCCATGGACCAAACATTCAATAGATCTGTCCACCATCCTGGATTCCTCCTTCCCAGACATGCATGTTAGGGCTCATTCTTGAGGTTTGACATTAAAAGTAGGGGAATTGGCAACTGTATTATAATCCTCCAGTGAGATGCATCAGCCACTTGAACTAATAACTGCTTCACATCTATTTGGTAACTTTGCATTCCTATTCCTTCCTTGTCACTGTCTTTATTTCCACTGGGGGAGGATCCTCTGAATAATGTCTCAGCATATCTAGATGTGACTTAAAGAGAGAGTAGCAGGAGTAGAATCACTCTGGTGATCCCAGACCCCGGTCCCTGGTGTTGTGAGGGGATCACGAGACCCTTTTTACACCACCACCTGGCCTAATATCATGCAGGTTGTGGTGCGGCATGGACCTTTGATTTGCTACCACAGACACATACTTGGGGTTAGGTAGGGACATTTGTCACAGGGGCAAGAATTATAATTATAATAGTTTTTTTTATGACACGCTCAATACCACAGAGGTTTCTAAGCGAGTACCTGGGATTCAAAACTGTGTTGCTTTGCCTTGTCTTGTTTGCAAGAAAAGCGCATTGCCACTGGGATTTACAACCCGTAAGAATGAGGAGAGTGTATGAACGAAACATGAAGGAGGCTGGAGAAGTTGGGAGGTGGATGTTGGCAGACGTTGTAACAAGGTTGGCATGTATTACAAGGAAGGGTTGTAAGAGGTTGTGAAGTGGGAGAGAGCATCAAGGTGGATATTGTGAAGGACATTAGGACAAAGGTGGAGATGAGTACATTTGAAGCAGTGGCAGGAAGTTACTAGAATTAAATAAGAGACACTAGAGATGGAACAAAGGAGGTACAGGAGAAGGGAGGAGCAATGAGAAGCAAAGAAAAGAGAGAGGATTACTTAGAAATGAGAACATTGTGAATTGTTGAGGGAGAAGAAAAGGTTGGAGTTCCTGGGAAAAGAAGTAGTGCCGTGGGACAGGGAGAAAGAGAACACGAAACAGTGCAGGCAGTCAAAGGATCCTGTGGACCGTTCTCCAGCTAACCCTCATGCTCCGGAGAGCAGACACAATTACAGGGCAAGCCCTGATAGCAGCTGGCAGATTGCGCATTTTCCCACAATTTTATTGAAAAAACAAAAATGTCATTAGTAAAATTTGGATTTGTGTCCCAGCTGACGGCGGACTGCACCTCGGTGCACTTAACATCTGATTTCTACCCATCTTGTGGGATTCTGCCTTTGTGCCTGCAAAATCCATTGGACAACACTGTATTTTGGTGCCCTTCCAAGATGGCCTCGTTCTGCTTCATACTTGCAATTTCTTCCTGCCTTGCCTAACTCCCACTCCCATTGGTTGCCTGGGCCTGCATTGCCCAATTGGAGCAACCAGGAGGCAGGAGACGGCAGCATCTACAAAGGCCCACTCTAAGGCCCCTGTCAGCTTCCCTGTCTGCTGACACGCTGCTATATGATACTTTTTACCATAGCCCAACCCTCCTTGAAGTTGATATCCATGGACTACTGGACTACCATGACTCTTTTACCTCACTCAGCATGGGTTATTTACTTGCTCATGACTGCACTGTATCCTCACCTCTACCTGCTCTCTCAGCTCTCCCTCTAATGTACTAAATTAAGTTGTTTCACAACTCACCTTTAACTGCTTGCTGTCACTTCATTTCCATAACAATAGGGGCCTTACATGTAACTTAACCTGAAAGTAAAACTTGGGTGTATTTTGCATTTAACTTGAAAGTGAAACTTGGGTGTATTTTGCATTTAACTTGAAATTCAAACTTGAGTGTATTTTGCATTTAACTTTGGCCCATTGATTGTAACCTACTAGCCCAGTGACTTTTCCATACCGCTGTACGGTTTTACCCAAATTGTTTGTTTACAATTGTTCAAATGATACAATTGTTTGAATAACAGGGGTCCGAATTGACCTTCTGCACAATTGACTGTGTGGTCATTTTATATATGTAATGGGTTGAGTTGGGGTAATAATAATATAAGGGGATTGGTTGGGGGGCTGGGGTGGGGGTTGGATTGGTTGGGGTGCTGCAGGGGGTTTCCCCCCACATATAAATCCTAATTGACTGTTTAAATTTGGTCAATTGTGCAGAATACAACCCGATACAATTGTGTTGTATACAACCCTCTGTACTGCATACTCCTCCCTCATCCTCCTCTCTCTTCCCACCCATGGCGCTTTTTGTTTCTCCCATCTACTCCAACTGCTTCTCTATCAATTATCCTTCCCTTCTCACTAAGTTTGGAAAGAGGTTTAAAAAGAATGTCTTGGCATCTAACCCTGGTCTCCCTATCGCTGATACCTATTCCAGGGCCTCTTCCAGATAGAGCCCCACGGACATCCTTTTTGTCGTTCCTTTGCCTGATCTATGGATCTATGGACCCCTCATATGATCTCTGTGCTCTGTCCTATCTCATCCTCTCCCATTAACTGTGGCACTTGCTGGGAAGTCTCATGGATTTCTTCGACTCCTCCAGAGTCATCCTTAATGTCTATCTTAATGGTACTGTCATGGTTCAAGGTCCTCAGGCCAATCTTGATAGGTGTTTCCCTTGCCTCATCAATTTCCTTTCATTGCTGGCTATCCCTTCCTCTCATTCCTTGGCTACCTTGCCCACTCCTCCCTCCTGCTCCCCTCCACTTCAGGCTACCTCTACTCCTCCAGGGCGTACCCCTCCCCGGAAAGTCTTCAAGGCTGGCTACTTTCTGCACCTTGCCACTCTCAACTCTCTCTCTGCTGTCAAACACTCCTCTGACATCTGCCACCTCCTCGAAGAACTTGTCCTTGATGTCCTCGGTCTTACTGAGACATGGTTCACGGACAGCTCTGTCACAAGCTTTGACACTCTCCTCCCTGATGGCTACAAGTTCCTCTCCACACCCAGATCCACCTGGCCCAGAGGTGGTGTAGCCCTGATCTTTCCTGAGTGGATTCTTGCCACTATAATTCCAATTCAGATTTACCCCTCCTTCAAATGCCTTGCCTGCAGGCTCTTTATAGCCACTCCCTTACTGCTGCTACCCTCTATCGGGCTCCTGGTCAAATAACCTCTTTTCTCTCTGAGTGGACAGACCTCTCATCCTCCCTTCTGGCCTCAACCACTCAACTCCTCTTCCTTGGTGACCTTAACATCCACCTCGATTCTCCCTGTCCCTCTTCATTGCTCTTTTGTGACTTATGTGATTCCCTCTCTCTTGCTTCCCCTATGGTGCGACTCATTCTGGAGGTCACATACTTGATGTCTTGATCTTCTCTAGCCTTCCCCTCCCTATCCCTCTGACTACTCCACTCTCCTGGATTGACCACTGCCTCCTCTCATCTCTCACTCTCTCCCCCTCAAGCCAAGCCTACCGTAACACTGCCACCTACCTTCTCGGACATCCGTCCCATGAAGCGTGTGTCAGCTGAGGTTTTCGCTGCCACCTTCTCTCCCCCCTCCTTCTCTGGTTGACTCACACCCGGACACATCCTTGTCCCTTCTCTACTCTTCTATTTCTGATACTATTGATGCTCCTGTCATGAGGATCTGTTTGAAGTCCAACGCCAAGTCAATTCCTGGTATGACTCTGACCTAGCTACACTTAAACATAAGTGTAGGGTGGCTGAGAGGAAATGGAGGACTTCGTGCTCATCCTCTGACAAACTGGCCTGTCACCTAATCCAAAGGCAATATCGACTCTCTGTCCTCACCAAGAAGAGAGTCTACATTCAAGTCTGTGTCTCGGAGGCATCGAACAACTCGGCCAAACTCTTTAAAATATGCAAAGAGTTGGCCAACCCTGCTGCAGTCTCTAACCCTCATGTTGCCTCCCAGGCTCTCTGCAATGCCCTTGCCTCACATTTTATCTCGAAAACCCAGGACATCCTGTCCACCCTCTCATCCCCTTGCCCTCCGCTCCCCTCTCCATCTGTGCTTGCTGACCCTCCTTCAGCCACCCCCTCAAACCCTTTTTCGTCCTTTCCTCCCTGATGAGGTCGACAAGTCTGATCTATGAAAGCTTCATCAAAATATGTTCATCCCTGTTTCTCTTAAACAATCAAGGACTACATAGACACCCTCGCTCTGGCCCTTGCTGATTTTTGCAACCACTCTTTTGCCTCAGGATCTTTCCCCTCCCCTCTGAAGCACTCCCTTGTGCATCCTCTTCTCAAGAAACCCACAGCTTATCCTTCCTGTCTGGCAAATTATCACCCAATCTCCATTACTCCCTTTCTGGGCAAACTCCTGGAAAAGCTGGCCATCTACCAGTTTAACCTTCATTCTGATTTTTTTGGCTGTCTCCATGACCACCAGTCTGGCTTCAGAGCTGCCAGCAGCACGGAAACTGCTCTCCTGAACATCCGTAAAGATCTGCCCTCCAACCTTGACTCCAACATTCCCTCTGTCGTCATCCTAATGGATCTCTCCTCTGCCTTTGACACGGTCAACCATACCATCCTGCTCAACCGTCTCCGTGATAACCTGGGTATCACAGATCAGGCTCTGGTCTTGCTGACCTCTTTCCTCTTTGACGGACCCTCCCAGGTCATATTGGGGTCCTTCCTATCATCTATCTCCCTATCTACCTGTGGTGTTCCCCAGGGTCTAACCTCTCGACCTGGCTTTTCGACCAATACCTGGCAACTCTCACCCACTGCATTGCCCTTTTCTGCTCGAATTTCCAGTGCTACGCATATGACACTCAACTAATTTTCAGACTGCCCTCAGCCACCTCCTCTCCCTCTCTCATCTCTGATTGCCTTACTGCCATTCAAGATTGGTGTTCCGCCAAAGATCTTTGTCTGAATGCCAGCAAGACTGAGATCCTCCTCATCGGCACACCTTCTCCATCCTTTCCCCTCACTCTCTGGCCAGCCTCCCTTAGCCCTCCTCCTACCCCCACCTGCGAGACTAAGAACCCCAAGGTCATCTTTGATTCCACACTCTCCTTCCCCACCCACATACCTCAGAGGTATTGTGCCTTTCCTCTCCTTTCCCCAGAAGTTCATGGTCTCCCAAGCTCTGTTTTTCTCTAGGTTGGACTATTGTAACAGCCTCTTTCTAAATCGACCTGCCTCTACTCTCCGCCCTCTGCAACTAATCAAGAACAGGACAGCAAGTCTTGTCCTTGGCCTCGAGCCCTGGAATCGTATCTCTCCAGCTCTGAAATCTCTCCATTGCTCCCAGTGGATAGAAGGATTAAATTCAAAACCCTCTGCATTGTCCACAAGGATTTCTGGGGCCTAGGTCCAAAATACCATCAGCTATCCTTCCTCAAATACCTCCCCTCTCGAGCTCTTCGCTCCTCTACCTCTAACTCCCTCAGGGTCAGTTGTTTTTCAAAGAAACGAGCTGGGGTTAGATCTCTTTCTTCGGCTGGGGCCTCCCTCTGGAACAGACCTCGTGCCACTCTGAAACTTTAGGAGAACTATCACTGGTTCAGGAAGCACCTCAAGACCTTCCTCTTCGCTTCTGCCTTCGTCCCCCACTCTCCTCTGCTGATCTGGTCTCTCCTGGAACTGTGCACCTGGCCACCCTCTGTCCTCCGGGCCCAGGTTCCTGCTCACCTTGCCACCCTCCCGCTTTGCCTCCAGGCCACTCCCTGCACTGTGGTCTGTATCTGTACCCATTAAGCCCCCCCCTCTTTCTTACTGCACTTATCCGAGCTACCCTGTCTGCTGCCTTAGAATCAGCACTTGCCACTTGCTGGCTGCACTACAATTTTTGTTGTTTTTATGTGTTGTCTATTTATTTATAATTATTTATTTTGTTCTCCTTTTGCTCCGCACTTTCCACTTCTCTCCCCTCCTTGCACTTTTCCTCTCACCCTCTCCTATGCACTTGCACGTTCTCAATGTCATTGGGCCTAGTAAGATATTTGTTTTTGTTCTCACCTGTTCCCCTCCCTTTCCTTGTCGCGCTCTGAAATGCTTGCCTTTTAGTGCGATAGAAATAAAATAACAATTCAATTCTATTCAGTTCAATTCAGCCAGTTTAGCCAGTGCTTAAAAAGCCCCCGTTTTAGTTCTTTGAAGGGCATGTGCCTGCAGGTCCATGTGAGAGGAATTCTGTAACATTGATGACTAACAACAGATTATCAGAATGGAAGGAACAAAGAGAAAACAAAGAAGTATGGGAAACATTTTAATTCTGGGACTACGTGTGACTAAGAAACATATCTTCCTCTGCAGGAAGGCAACCTGAATTGATATTTGCTGAGCAAAGAACTTCTGAACCCAAGGAGATGCCATCCTCTTGTTGTGGATGGACTTTGCTTTATATTGCCTGTCTACATTAATGTGGCCCAATCCTGTAAATACCCCACTGTGGCAAGAGGCATTACATTTCTGTGGTGTGGATGGGACAGGGACATACTGAACAGGGATCTAAGGGAGAATAGAATTCCCCACTAGAGGGAGGGATCTGTAGCAGCTCATGTTCACCAATGAGACTTAACGAAGACATTCAGGTTTTGGGACAGTCATTCTTTGGATAACTACTGAAGAAGATGGTGTCTTCCCAGTTTCAGCATTTAGCTGACAATAATGGATTTCTTCTCCAGCAGCCGGCTAGCGTATGGTCCAGTATGTGCACCGATCATTGTTGTTTATGACTTGCATGAGGTCCCCAATGCAGGGAGAGATGAGGTGCAGGTTCTTTTTCTTTTACCTCTATGGCATTTTCCATACTGTGGATTATAAGAATCTACTGCACACGTTTTGTTATGTGGCACAGTGCTAAATTGTTTAAATGTATACCTGACTGCTGGAATTCAGACCTTTGACTTCTACCCCTTGAGTCCACTGAAATTCCTATGTCTGTGCTGTCCTTCAGGGCTCGAAGTATCATCTCTACTATTCAACCAATATGTGTCAGCTCTAGCAGGTCTGGGCAAACCATATGGATTTCAATTCTACACCTACACAGATGACATGCAACTCATTGTTGGGTGATGGTGTGATGATTCAGCACAGCAGTTTAAATCGTGAGTAGTGGCCATTGATCACTGGATGTGTCTCACTCTCCTTAATTTGAAAGGCAGTAAAATGGAGATCTTACTATTTTATGGTTCACACAATCAGTGGTCTGGGGTTACTTGCCTCAGTGCATGGGCTTTGGCTGGACGAAACTGGAAGTAATAAATACCCA
Source organism: Ambystoma mexicanum (assembly GCF_040938575.1). Lineage (NCBI taxonomy): Eukaryota > Metazoa > Chordata > Amphibia > Caudata > Ambystomatidae > Ambystoma > Ambystoma mexicanum. The sequence goes on from NC_090933.1 coordinate 374,170,847, forward strand.
CAGAATTAAAATAGTCTTTATTTAGGCTTCCATTACAACATTCTCATCATTGCATAAATTGCATTGGTTGCCATTAAAATCCAGAGTAAAACCTATGGTGCTCTGTGATGGGACACACAACTATAGTGCCAAACTATTTGTTCTAGATAACAAACAAATGATATGCACTGTGCGGAACTCATAGTATCAAAAGGAGAGTCACCAAGAAGAGATGCAATTTCAACAGCATTTTTTGTACCTTTGCAAGGGGTTGGAGGAGTAAACTCGACCATAATGTAAAAGTAAAACAGCCCTAGACTGTACAGTCAAAACAAACAGTTCTAAACCTAATGCCTACCCTAATCCTACTACAAAAAGCTGGAAGGGAAATGTGCACAAAATGAAAATGTTAGTGTTCGCAACAAAAGGATCAGGATGGCAAGGAGTTTGAAGCAAGGGTGAATCCCTTCCCCATGATTTCACCTCCGGACAATGAGAATCGAGGGCAAAGGGATTTAGGCAGCACAGTTTATTCCCATTGAGGCACACTTTGTCTTACTGGGGCATGTAAACAGAATGTTCAGGCTTCTTTCATAATCAAATGTTAGTTTGGACTCTACAAAAACAAAGGTGGCAAATGTTTTCCACAAATAGACTTCATTGTCTTGAAACAAAAACCTTAATAGTCACAATATTTCATAACGGTGTCAGAAATACCCTTGCCCAAGCTTTCTTGGTCGAAGACTTTCGACATGGCATAGGTTTGGCTTAAGACTATGCCTGACAACTTCGCCAACCATTACCTTCACTTTCTCCCAATGCTTTCTGGTACTTGTAGTTTCAAGATTATGGGCTTCTCTCCGTCAAGCCCGTGCCACTCATAATATTACGGTTTCCCTCAGTCGAGCTCAGACCTCTTATCTTTCACATCTACCTCCCTCAGTTGGGCTCAGGTCTTCAATACCCTTTCCACAGTTCACTCAAGCCTCCCTCATTTGGGTTCAGGCTTGAGATGCGTTTCTCCAGCTCACACAAGCTCCCCGCGATTGGGCGCAAGCTTCAATCCATGTTATTTTTTATTTCCAACAATCCCTTTTACCTTGTGACTTTGAATAGTCAAGCATGTTACTAGAGAGACTTTTGACTGTGATGTATCCAACAGCAGGACCACTCTGTGTACATTGTATCACAATGACTCTTTAAAGCGCTTAACTTTCTTTACTTGCGGTTGCCATATTACACGCAACCTTGTCTTGATACAGTTACTTTCAAGCAAACACAACCAGGCCTTTGCTCTTCTCTTTTGTTTACTCACCGGCTGTGTTTTAATATTGTTTGCGTGTCCGAGGTCAAGGTTTCTTTACTAGTAGCTTTATCAAACTTTCCCAATTCAATCATTCACTGGGAGGGAAGCAGGCTTCTCATCAAGGTTCCCCAGAAAGACAACTTCCAGCTCAGGTTATCAACTGCTTGTTGGAAGCGTGGTACTTATGGCTGTCTTTCTTGAGGCTTCTCCACAGCTCGTAAAGTACTCTGGCTTTCTGCCCTCCAATCTCGCATTCGCAGAAGCTCCTGAAGTCCTGTCCCTTCAGGCTGCCAGCCTCACTCAGAGTGTAGCTCAGAGTGTAGCTGTGTGCTCAGCCATTGAAAAGAGTCAGAGGTAATCTTCATGACTCTGTTCCTGATCTTCCTCTGCCCAGTAGCACTGATAGAGTAAGAAGGGTGAGGATCATGGGAGTTGTAGTGTCCTACAAAGTAGGTTGGGAAAAGAGTAGGGAAGGTGACGGGAAAAGGGATACCATGTTTCACTAGTGGGTGTTGCACCCCCACTCCCTGAGTATTCCCTACCCAGGTAATCTTCCCTTGCTTGTCCACCCCCAGGATCGGGATCCAAAAGTAATGACCCTCCCCTGGCCACTTGAGGAACAGATCCCCAGAGTTTAGGTGATGAAACAGTCCCTAGTTTTTCACAGCACCTTTACTAATAACGTTCTTAGGACTCTAGCTTTCTGGTAATTTCATGCAAGAGGCAGAGGCAGGATTTTCCAGTCAGGCTCTAGACTTTGTAACTCACTTTCTCTTGCTTTACATGCAATTAATGACTTGCTCTGTTTTCCTCAGTGTCTTAAAATCTGCTTTGTCTGGATGTTGAAGTCTGCCATGTTTTTTTTTTTACTTGTACCCCTTCCTCCCAGAACTCACACTTATATTGTTCTTAGGACATGCCACCATTCAGGGCTTTTGATGCAGCTTACATTATCAAATGTGTTCTATCTTATGCTATTTATGATGCTCATGAATGCCTGTATTTCCACTTACACAACTGCCTACCTATATGCAAAGATATGTAGCTCAGACAGGTTACAATCCTCCATGAGATAGGCCTTTTGCTAGGCTCAAGACAAAACTATCATGCTAGAAACATGAAGAAACAGGCCCTCTCTTGCTTTGCCCCTGCCTACTGGAACACTATCCCAGTGGTTATACAGACTGTGCCAATGCTCTTGCAGTTTAGGAAGGAACTCAAGACTTTTCCCTCCAGACAATGGGCCTGATTACAAGATTGCCGTTAACCCGCTGGTGGTACCAGCGGGTTGCCAGCAACCTTTTATCACTGTTACTGCCACCTGACATCCCCATGTTACCGGGATATCACAGGCGGTGGCACAATAAGTTCTGATTCTCATGGAGTCCATGGAGATGGGAATACTGAAGTACCGACACCATTGTTAATGGGGTCGTGCTTCAGTGAAAAACCTGCTGGTAGGGGCCTGATCTACTAGCAGGTCAGGCCCGCCGGTTGTTCAGTGACCCTACCGGCAGACTCAAAGTAAGTTGGTACGGAAAATGTGCCGGTAGCTTGTTAGAGGCACCTTTATTTCTGGACTGGCTCACTTAAATTGAGGCCCATTTATCTAGTTGCCACTTAGGCTCCTTACATTCCCACATTACATCCCACTTCCATGGCCGTGAACATTACATGTCAGCTATTGTAACATACTCCTTACCTTTTCTATCACCATCAGTGAAATGTACAGCATGCCATGCTTCATATATAAACCTAAATACAAATATAACATATAAACATGTCATGTTAATGTTATGGGCTTGTGCTATGAAACTCTATGTTATCTTTGGTATGATCTGCTTTGCTTCGATAGGTTTTGGTTTCTTAGGTTTGTTATACTGAGTTATACATTATGCCATATCATGTTGTGCTAAGCTACTTGGAGTTGTTATATTCTGCTCTACTTTGAGATGCTTTGTTTTCTCAGGTTTGTAATACAATGTTATCTTATATATATATAAAAGTCCAAATGTATCTGTGGTTTTGTAGCAGGATTTGTTGGTTTGTGGGTTTGTGGCTTGGTAGAGGGTTGTTCCTTATACTATTCCACACCGTTTCACCAATTTGCACCAAATGGTGCATAGTTACATGTTAGGACCCTTTGGACAATACTGGCTACATGACATTTGGACAACCCACTCCTTTAACCAGACTTGTGTGCTTCAGTGAAGCGTTGTTCCTTATACAATTCCACATTGTTTCACCAATCTGCATCACAGTTTGTATACTTTCCTGAAATTTGGATACCCCACCGCTTCCCCCAGATTTCAACAAAAGTCAAAATTTGTTTGTGTCTTTGTGGCCTGCCAACGAAGTCAGAAGCCATGTTCACCAGGAAGGGAAAGAAAACATTTATGAGCATAAAATTGACCTGAGAAGTGAAGGTGAAGGCAGGTTGCATTCCAGAAGTTTCCATATTTTTGCTACATCAGGTGAAATTACTTTTCCATAGGATTTCTTCGAGGGCCTGCCGACGAAGCTGCAAACCATGTTCACCGGAAAGGGAAACAAAAAATGTTGTTTCTAAATAAGACTTACAATGCCGTAAACCATGTTCAATTGGAAGGGAAACAAAAAATGTTGCTGCATCAGGTAAACTTACTTTTCCCAGAGGATTTTTGCAAGATGGTGCCTGCTGACGGAGCCATAAATCATGTTCACCAGGAAGGGACACATAAAACATGTTTCAAGGCCATAGGATGCACGGTTTACGAGATATTTGTACTGCAATGAACGGCACCAATTCCACACCGTTTCACCAATTTGCACCAAATGGTGCATAGTTACATGTTAGGACCCTTTGGACAATACTGGCTACATGACATTTGGACAACCCACTCCTTTAACCAGACTTTTGTGCTTCAGTGAAGCGTTGTTCCTTATACAATTCCACATTGTTTCACCAATCTGCATCACAGTTTGTATACTTTCCTGAAATTTGGATACCCCACCGCTTCCCCCAGATTTCAACAAAAGTCAAAATTTGTTTGTGTCTTTGTGGCCTGCCAACGAAGTCAGAAGCCATGTTCACCAGGAAGGGAAAGAAAACATTTATGAGCATAAAATTGACCTGAGAAGTGAAGGTGAAGGCAGGTTGCATTCCAGAAGTTTCCATATTTTTGCTACATCAGGTGAAATTACTTTTCCATAGGATTTCTTCGAGGGCCTGCCGACGAAGCTGCAAACCATGTTCACCGGAAAGGGAAACAAAAAATGTTGTTTCTAAATAAGACTTACAATGCCGTAAACCATGTTCAATTGGAAGGGAAACAAAAAATGTTGCTGCATCAGGTAAACTTACTTTTCCCAGAGGATTTTTGCAAGATGGTGCCTGCTGACGGAGCCATAAATCATGTTCACCAGGAAGGGACACATAAAACATGTTTCAAGGCCATAGGATGCACGGTTTACGAGATATTTGTACTGCAATGAACGGCACCAATTCCACACCGTTTCACCAATTTGCACCAAATGGTGCATAGTTACATGTTAGGACCCTTTGGACAATACTGGCTACATGACATTTGGACAACCCACTCCTTTAACCAGACTTTTGTGCTTCAGTGAAGCGTTGTTCCTTATACAATTCCACATTGTTTCACCAATCTGCATCACAGTTTGTATACTTTCCTGTTAGGACCCTCTGGACATTACTGGCTACATGAAATTTGGATACCCCACCGCTTCCCCCAGATTTCAACAAAAGTCAAAATTTGTTTGTGTCTTTGTGGCCTGCCAACGAAGTCAGAAGCCATGTTCACCAGGAAGGGAAAGAAAACATTTATGAGCATAAATTTGACCTGAGAAGTGAAGGTGAAGGCAGGTTGCATTCCAGAAGTTTCCATATTTTTGCTACATCAGGTGAAATTACTTTTCCATAGGATTTCTTCGAGGGCCTGCCGACAAAGCTGCAAACCATGTTCACCGGAAAGGGAAACAAAAAATGTTGTTTCTAAATAAGACTTACAATGCCGTAAACCATGTTCAATTGGAGGGAAACAAAAAATGTTGCTGCATCAGGTAAACTTACTTTTCCCAGAGGATTTTTGCAAGATGGTGCCTGCTGACGGAGCCATAAATCATGTTCACCAGGAAGGGACACATAACACATGTTTCAAGGCCGTAGGATGCACGGTTTACGAGATATTTGTACTGCAATGAACGGCACCATGCCACAGTGAGGCGGAGCGGCGAACTACAGGATCCTTAATTTTCAACAATTGATGAGAGTGTTATCATGTTTGTCTATGGAACCTGTTCGGATAACGGGTACTTCTGCTGGTGTTTCATAAAGTGACAACATCTTGTATCAAGCTACTGGTTGTTGTTATGCAATGTTGATCTAGGATCTATTATTTTTGTTACCAAATGCAACTTTGTCAGAAATATCCACTTTAATGTACCTATCTCTTTTTTGTCTACAGTTAGTTACTTGCTTGCAAAATAGTTTTGTTCATTTTCTTTCAGATGTATTTTTTCATTAATGCCCCCTTCATTTTGGACAAAATGCTGGTGTTGTTATAGTAATATGTTATATTGTGTTATGTCATGTTATGTTATGATTTGTTATGTTGTGTCACATTGATGCCATGTTGGTTTTTACAAGGTAAATGAGAACTGTGAAGCATCGCACAAACACTCCAAAAACATCCACATTTGCCATAACAGACACAAAAAGGAAGCAGCCCAAAGTAGACCTGCAAGTGGAAGTTGGTAAGCAGAAAATACACCCCTGTCGGAAGTAAGATTTCTGGATTATCCAGACCCCAGTACCTTCCGCCTCGGTATGGATACTCCATGGCAGGTGATATAAACCACTCCAGGCAAGACTAGGTGCTGTGAGGCATCTACAGTGAGGAGTTGGCATAGTACAAACACATTATCACCGGTCAGATAGCACAGTGAGCAAAGTGCTTGGCCCTAATATCTGTGCACAGCTTACTGTGGCAGGTTCGAATCTCGTCAGGGCCACCTCATCCTTCCAAGAATGATAAATTGAGTACCACTCTGTGGGATAATAATGTCTTCTTGTATTTCAGTGCTCTGAGACTTATGGGTGTGTATTGCTATATAAGAAATACATTATTATTATAACATATTACTTGTAAGACAACTACATTCTTTTGTTTGACTAAATTGTCCCTTTTTGAAAACCACTTTCATATGATGAGACAAGATGAAAAACGACTCAGTTCAATGCACTAATGCCGTTGTACGGGTTTTAAGGAGGAGGCGGCTGATGCTGATATCTGTTTTCATGGCATTATTAAATATACTGACATCAATGTGCCATACTTAGTGGGACATTACATTTATTATTGGATTAATGGCATTAGCGCTAGATCATCTAATGGCTGTCATGTCTCTTCAAAGCCTTCAGCTTCTGCCTTTATGCAGTTTTCCAACGACATAGTCTACAGTGAGGCATGTAGGTTGATAACACAACAATTAAGGCAACAAGCACAGTATTAACAAATAGTGGCGGCTGGTGAGTTTGAAACCTGGGGGGGTGTAAATTTCCCTGGGGCAATTTTTGAGCGAGCGGGGGCAGAGCGCGAGCCCACACCAACCAAGGGTGATGCGGGGGGTTATCCCCCAGGGAAATGTTTTGAAAAATGGCCTCCAAAATGTGCAAGTTACTGTTAAAAAAAACCACTGAAATATGACAAAAAGCATTAGGTTTTACATACTAATGGTGGTAGATTATTGTTACGTCTGCAAGTGTGATGGTGTATTTTACAGCAGCTTGTATTGAGAATAGCTGGTACTATGGTCCCCTCCCCTGCCAGTCGCACACCTGCACAGCCTTCCTGGCAATCCCCGCACTTGGGGACTGTTTTTCTGTATCCCTACAGTCCCACTACCAGCACTTGACACCTGATGTCTGCACTTACCCTTGCACTTGCCACCTGCTGGCCGTACTTTACTTATTGTTTATTTATTCTTTTATCCATGTACTGCACTTTCCCCCTCCCCCTTCCCATGCACTTGCGCGATCTGAATGACACTTGGTCTAGTAGGATTGTTGTCTGTCTTCCCTCTGTTCCCTCTACCTTGCCTCGTGCGTTATAAAATCAGCTGTAATGAGCTCCCTCCTGATGAAAGCCATGAAGGAGGGGCTGGCAAGGCCGAGCTTTCTGAGAGAGGTTCCGTGGCCAAGTGCTGGTACTATACAGAATGACCCTTTGGGGCACAAAAAGGAAAGTTAGAAGAAGCTCTCCCAGCCGAGCCGAGCCACGAAGGCCTCCGGTGGAGAAGGGAAGAAGTGTCACGCATGTATAGGTATGCAATTATTCTGGCATAGGTGCAGCGTGCTAAATAACCTTGTCAAAGCAATCCCGCTGGTGTAAATTGCCTCGTGGTAATGGGGGCTGCTGGTGGGTAACACTAGATGCGCAGTGCCTGCTCGTAATGCAGTGCAGTGAAAAGAAGTGCGATATTATTCAGCAGCTATGAAGAGCACAGCACTAAAACTGAAAACAACAGCGTCCAGCACTACCATCAAGTGGCAGCAGCAAATAGCACTACCAGCAACCCCTAGAAATGCACAGTACTGCAATCAAGCACCAACCAGCACTGTCATCAAGCCAAGGGTACCTGCAGCACAGGGCGCTACTAGTGCCAGTGAGCTCTGAAACCAGCAACAGACAGCTCTACAGTCCAGCCTGAGGACCCAATTAATCACAGTACTGTCTGCCAGTGAGCCCCAGAACCGACAGTACATAGGACAACCATCGAGCCACCATAACACACAGCACTGCCATCAAACCCCAGCCCCCGCAGCACCACACTACTAGTGCCCATCAGTAGTTCAGACCACAAGCTCCACCATAGAACTCAACAGACAGCTGCACACAGCACGGCGGAGGAGCCTTTCATTTGAACTCATCCTGGCTTTCAAGCGTGAGCAGCACTGTCTGCGACTGAGCCCCAATGGTAGGAGTCGAAGAGCCGAGTCAGAACAGAGCACAGTACTACTGCCACCGTCAGTCAGCAGAACAGCACTACGAAGTCCTAGTAGTAAACAGCTCTAAGAATGAGTGCTTAACCCAACATCACAGACAACACTATAAATCGAGCCCAAACAGAACACACAGCGCTACAATAGAACCCTAGAAACACACACACACCTACCGTCAGAACCGAGCAGTGCCATTATCAAGCCGGAGCCACATGCAGTACTCTACAGGCCAGACACCGCCGCACTGCCTCTGCTCCCCAAAGTCCAATGCACACAAAACCTCAATGGTGCGCAGCACCGCACATACCACTGCCATAGTCCATAATTAAGCACACCCCTGGGGCACCGCCGGTGGCCCAGCATAAGCAAAATGCATACACCTGAGTAATATCCCCAATGACCGGCCACAGGTGCAGTGCCATCCCTGCACAGGCGCACACAAGTACCCCAGGAGGCTGAAGCTCATGCCAGCCTAAGCGAAATGCATACACCTGAGCAGCAGACCTCATGACTGTCCAGCCTGCAGTTTCCCCTAATGACATTGCCCAATACTACCTTTGATGACCACGGATGAGCACGTGGCCAGAAGGAAGAAGCACCTCAGTAAGTTCATGTTGAGAACATCATGTCCCCTTTACTAAGAACCCCACCTTCTCTACAGCCAATGACAAACTATTCCCGTGACTGCCAGAATCCTGGGGGCCGTTGAACCATCACTGCAGTGAGCTGAGTGCACGTCACATTGGACACACCTCACTAATTCCCTTTCCAGAGCTTTGAGGCGCTGTTGACGTAAATCAAAGGAATACAACAGAATCAAGTAAACCATGGCTGCTGAAAAACCACGTGACTGCATTCGGATGTTACTGGTGACATCGAGAGATCTGCGGACAGCAGCAGCGCCCCTTCCACTCCGCTTTTGGGGTACTAGGCCATGTAAGTGCGAATAGATGATGAGGGTGGGGAAAGTGGGCAAAGCATGCATTACAGGCAGATATGAGCAGCACCACACGTGATGCCCTGAAAGAGATCATTGGCCACTGAATGCCCCCCAACAGCAATGTCAGCAAAGGACCACATAGATCACCATCAAGGGTCGTAAATTACCGCAGACAGTCCCCGCATTCCCCCCAAAGCCATCAGTCAGGACCTTGTCCGGTAGGGGTTATGCAGATTTTGTGAGTAACGTCGTAAACGTGCACTCACCAAGCCAGTTCCAGGCGCCACGAGGAGAGGACTGCGGCATTACAGGGACCGCTGCCGCAGAGTGGTGGGGGCAGCGCGGCTGGCAGTGAGGCTTACCTGGGAGGTGGGAGGGCTATAGAGAGAGAGGGGCGAAGCACTCAAGAAACAAAGCAAAGCGGGCGGGTTAGAGAATACACTGGACCCCAGTTGCAGTGTATGCTTCTCCCTTGAGCAAGAAGGCAGTGTGCTTCTAGGCCTGAACTTACAAACTTACAAACTACAAGCTTAAGAAGCATACACTGCAACCCTGAACACGCGCCGTGGCCCACACAAGTCCATGACCATGAACATGCGCCGCGGGTCGCCCACACAAGTACACAACCATTGTGCGGGCCGCAGCGCGTATTCAAACGGGCAGGATTGAATCAGGAGCAACCAAGATTATTAATTTAAATTACTTGCTTTAAATTAGTTACTTTAATTTACCTTTGTTGTTAATCTGGGCTGGATTCCGTCAGCATCGCGCAGGAGGAGGGGAGGCAGCACGTCCGGACTGTGTATGGGCCTGGTCCCTGGAAGAAGTCCACGTCAACACCACCAGCAACAGGGCCCAGAAAGAAAGAACTAGAAGAAAAGGCGAGGCACAGTGTGCCCATGAGCCGACTCCACCCATCACACACCACACAGATTGTCATTGGCTGGCAAACAGCCAATGAAAATCCATCCACAATCTGTTGTTGCTATGCTCATGGCCCAAGGAGGAGAGGACACTCTGGTACGCTGTTTGCGCAGAATACCAAGAGTGCAGTGCCACCCCTCCAGCACCCTGCCAGCCTCTTCAATGGGCGAATGGTTACGTAGAGTGCGTGGAGCCACAAGCTCCACGCACTCTACATTGCTGAAATGCTACTAAATCGGGACGCGCCCCGCCGCAGTAGCAGGCCTGGGCCAGGCCAGCAGCCCAGGCAGCAGAGCAGCAGATTAATAAATAAATAATTAATATGACGCTCTGCACAGGTTTAATAAATGTGTAAATAACTCTTTAGAGAAAGAGAGACTCTCTCTTCTCTTCTTCTCTCTGTGGTCACCAATGTAAGCAGCCGCCACTGTAAATAACAAACATTTGAGGTTTTCATGGCGATTGGGTGCACAATCTGATTGCGCTATGTCAGGTGTCAGCAGCGCAAACAGATTCTGTGCCCAATCGCGTAAAAAAAAGCTCCCAAGAGCATCAGCAGTGATTAGGTGTGGGGCAGCTATTTTCACGTGGTGCCAAGCATTTTCAGCAAGGTTCTAACTAGAGTGCCCATGTCAACAGAAAAAAGGCCACCCAAGGGCGGTGGGGTGTTGAAGGTGTTCCCCATCTGTAACTGCATCCCTCGCCCTCCCCCCGGGTTATCACACACTCACATGGCCTGATTGCATGGACATTCAATTTCCCTCATTTGCATGTGGCCCATCCTCATTGAAAGGAGGGAATGCACAATTCAAAATTCAGGATTCAGCAATACAATTGTGTATTCCCTGCAGTGCAAATAGCACCCTTTGAAGATGGTTCAAGGGGGAGGCCTTCAATAATGAAGACCCTCAGGGTCAAAGCTTCCCTTCCTGATTATATGAATTCCGCATTGCATGCCAGCCGGTAGACATACATCTCACTGAATAATGACATAGCGGAAAAGTATTATAACCTGGGGCTAGCTTCCTGCTACAGTGTATCATCGGAGCTGGATTAGCAGAAAACACCCACGTGAAACTCTTGTTATAAAACCGGCTCATCAAAATTGATGAGATGACCTGTTGCACCCTGCAACTGTAATTCTAATACAATGAGCACAGGTAGAGGCCTGCATATCCCTTAGACTCATGGTGAAAACTGTACCCTAATTCATTACAGATTCTTAATAAAGGGCATGTTAAACATATAATAGAAGACCGCGTAATATATGACATGTGGTTAAGTAGAGTGGCATGTTCGTTTCAGGAAGAAGAGCACCACACCGGGAAATAGGGTGACCATGCATGTAACTGTATGGGAAATATTTTTAGTTCAATGGTAATATCCTCCAGAGGTCTAATTAAATTGGCACAGGGGATACCCAAGGCTGAAGCAGGATTTTGCTTTTAAAATATATTGCAGCAGGTCATTATGATCCAGGTAACTGACTGGCTGTTCATTCTGATTTAAACCAAGAGGGCAAAGAGCCCTGCCTACGCGTGGATAGCAACATGGTGCACTGCACCGATATAACACCTGCTTCTGTGAGGAAGCAATTCGAGTCTTGATGAAGACAATCCTATTATTTGAAGAATCATAACATATGCCAGTACATCTGTTTGAAATGGGAGGACATTCGCATGCAGCACGTGCAGTGATGAAACAGTAACAGTCTAAACCGTGCTCCCGATGCCTTTAAAAGCATGTGTATGTATAGTTTATTTCGCATTAGCAACAATGTATGCATGTATTAGGTACTTATAAAGCACGAAACATAGACACAAAGGCATCAAGGCACTGAGAGAAAGGAAATCAATAGGCCGACAGAAAAGAGACTACTCGAACAGACAGGTTTCAAACCCCTACGGAACCTGTGGCATGGTCAATGGTTTCCCATAGCGACTCCAGGAGAGCCTTCCAAGGCGACGGAGTCAAAAAAATAGAAAGAGCTCTAGAACCCCACCCCCCCCAGAAGCACTCTCTAATAACAGGGAATTTTTAGCAGGTTTTGTGAGGCAGATCGGAGAGTCCTCGTAGGTTGGTATCAGGACACCCTGTGCTGCAAGTATTCTGCTCCACCTTTATGTATTGCCTGATGGGTCATGCACATAACCTTGAATTGGATATAGGAGTTTACTGGAAGCCAGTGAAGCTGGCATAGCATGGCCTGGGTTGGAGAGAGGTATGGAGCATCCAGCACCATCCGTGCTGCCGAAATGCGTGTTGTCCAAAGTATATGCAGTTACAATAGTCAAGCAACCCCATGATGGAGGCTGTGACCAGGGGAAGAAAAGGGAGTATCTTCCTAATGGTTTTTAGTTCAATGAACCCAGCAGCACACACTGCAGAGTTCTGAACCTCTCTAGAGCCCAAGTGTAGTATCTTCACCCAAAGGATCTTTACTGAACTGCATGGAATGGGGAAAAGTCCAAGAGAAATTGGCCAGAATTATGGCCTCCAGTTAGAGTTGAGGCTGCAGGAGCCGACCATCAAGACCTCTGTTTTCTCCCCATTCAAATTAAGCCCATTTTCTGCCACCCATTTCCCTATTTCTGAGAGGCATGTTTTCAATTCGCCTGGCGGCTCCAGGACTGGTGAATCAAGCCGGAACTCCATCTGCATGTCTTCCACCTCAGTATAGAAGTGCTCCCCATGGTGAGCAATAAAATTGGCAAGGGGGAGGGTATAAAATAAACAGGCGAGGGGAGAGACAGGACCCCTGTGCGAGCCCATAAGAGAGAGCGGTTGGGGCGCAGCAACAGGGGCACAGATTGCATGCGATTAGATAGGAAGGAAGAAAACCAGGCGAGGGGAATTTCAGAAATATTTGCCTGCTCTAGTCACTGCAAAAGAATCGAATTGTCAACTGTATCAAAGGCCGCAGAGAAGTCCAGCAGAATCAACACCCTAACCCCTCCACGGTCTAGAAGAAGCGCAATGCCATCAAGCAGAGAGACCATGACCAGTTCAGTGCCCATCAAGAGTCTGAAGCTGCACTAGTTAAAGTGAAGAAGTTTATTCACTTCCAAGAAGCTCGTAACCTGAGGTGTAGTAATCGCCACCATAAGTTTCATAAGCACTGGCAGGAGACTAATAGGGTCATGGTTAGCTGGTACGGATGGATCTAAATGTGGCTTCTTTAAGAAAGGTGTGAGCAATGCATATTTCAATGAGCAAGGAATCATACCAGATAAAAAAGAATCCCGAAGAGCAGCCGTCAAGACAGGTATATTAATATGAGGTAACCCCTTGAGGATATGGAGAGTAATGGGATCCAAAGGAGAAACTGACTTCAATGTGTAAAATGCAGCTGTCACCATCTCATCAGTAACTAATTCCAGTTTCAAGGGTATTACAGGTTTAGTTCAAGTGCGAGGACCATCCCTAGGCAGATCGTTAGGCCCGTCCAGGGCATCAGCGGCTTTCGAGTGTTGGATTTTATATATTTTCTCTGGGAAAAAAAACACTAATGGCATCACATTGGATCCAAGACCGCCCAGAGAGTTGTCCTGGTGGAGGTGGTGCAGATAGGTCATTTGTGACCCTAATTAGCTCTCTACAGGCGCACACTTTCAAAGTGATACAGTAAGCATAAAAGCCTAACTTAGCTTCTTTAATAAGCCCATGGTATTGGTGCATTGCCTGTCCACAGGGTAATTTCGCTTCGGGTTCGTATCCTCTGCGACAACATCGTTCCGCCCGGCGGCCGGCTCGTTTACAGGCCAGCAGGGTGGAACTAAACCAATTAGACGAAGGCTTCATGTGACAAAGTCGCATCTCCACCGGTGCCAAGTTCTCAGCTACCTCATTTATGGCATTGATCAGGGCCGTGTCGGAATCCTGCCCTTCAATTACCATGAAGTGACTTGTGCTAGTCAGTAAGCCTTCTATCACTGCAGAGAGGTAGACCCATCCCCAACATCGCCTCTTAATTGGCAGTTTAGGAGAGGGCCCCAGGGGGCTAAAAAGGAGATCATAAAAGTCAAAAGAAAGTGATCTGAGCAGACCACTGGGAGAGGAGCAAAAGTAGTTACTAGAGATTTGTCTGCAAAAATTCAATCCGACACATTGCAGAGGCATTGTGCAGGAAGATGACTGCGAACAGTCATCAAAATGGCAGACATAGCAGTAATAAACCTCTTAGCGTGTATATCAGACAGGTCATTGGGGTGAGCATTAAAGTCACCCATAACAAGGTTCGGGAGTAGCAAAACCAGGTCTGCAACAATTTGTGTAAACAAAGTAACAAACTTAAGACATTGGTTGGGCAGGTGGGTGGTAGCAGATTAAGATGTGCGCTACATCATTAGGAGTAACTAACAGCCTCACAAGTTGAAATTCGTATGGGAGCTAGTGATCCAAAGGATCAGAAAGCACCTCATAGCCGTCAGGTGAAATAAGGCGAGCCCACCGCCTTGAGTCGGAGGGGGCCTATCGAGGCGTAGCAGATTATAGGTAGCTGGGAGAATTTGGGCAATATCAAGGTCTGATTTGGCAGAGAACCAGGTTTACATGATTCAGAGTAGGTCCGGTGCCTGTTCCCCTCACAAAGTGGAAATATCATCCCAATATACCACAGCCGACCTAACATTTATCAACATACCAGTTAGCCCCAACATAGGGAGGTCTGCTTCGACATAGATGGACTCATTGGCACCTAGCCCAGTCTGATCATAATTATTGAGCTGTTGGGGAGGTGGGTATCAGGGGGAACCAGTTTTAAAAGCATTTAGCGGGAATACCTTTGTATTGCCGCCTGAGTGTAGTAGAGTAATGGTGACTGGGGACGAAACTTGCCCATCACGTTTTGGCAGAAGTTCAGGGCCCAATGCCCATCCTTGGCTTGGATGGGCACAAGTGGGTTTGCCTTTAGCATGCCTTTGGCAACTGTGCATTTCCGCTTGTCTGCGGTTCTTGCGGTTCTTCCCGGCAATCAACTTTATGGGAATTACCCAAGGAAACAAGTGGCTAACCAGAACGTTGGTTACATTATCTCCTTTGCTCTTCTACAAAGAAAGCCAAAGAAGAACAGGTTTGAGCTTCAGGGTGCCAGTGATATAAGAGAGACCTATTTCAAGGTGACTGCTGAAATATGCTGTTGTCGGAGGTACTCTCAGAAGATAAGAAATGAAAGAATTCTACTCTGTCTGAAGTCCCCCCACATCACCCTCACTCCAAGGTTCACTGCATAACCACCTGTAGCCACACACTTTCCCCTGTGGTCAGTTAGCATTTGACTAATAGAGAAAACATTGCAATGATTTGGCAAACCTGAAAAAACTTCCAGAAAATTATTTCATTTTACATTTTCTGATTGTGAGATTGTCCTTTCAATTTAGCTGACTGCTAATCATTTTTATTTTTAGATATCTTTTTATTAACATTTTCATGGCGAAACAAATAAATACAACAGAAAAAGTATGAATCCAATATAAACAATAGAACAATGTCACATCCTAAATTCTCTTCCCCTTCCCTCCCATCCCTCCCTCTCCTTTTCTCCACCCCTCCTCCCCCCATTCCGCTTCCCTTTATTTTTTGAGACTAAACATTTTCTCTTTCTTTCCTTTCCCCCATTTTTTCTGTTCTTTTCCTCTGATTTTGTTCCCCTTTATCTTCCTCTCACACCCCTTCACTCCTACCTCCCCATCTCTGATGATTGAGCTAAAACATGGCGCTGATGCGCAGTGCATTCTGGGGGCACTCAGAGCCATAATGGAAATGTATTCCATCGCCTCAGTGAAAAGCTGCACTTGCTTTGCTAAAAACATGTCTTCAACGTTATTCGTTGCTGAGCCTGGTATGCAGGCCTCAGTCAAGACACAGGTGCCGACTGGTACTAGATATCAAAAAAGGTTTTGTTATGTCTTGCTATACTTGCGTCAAGGTCTCAGGATGAGTTATGGAATTGTTTTCCATGGTACTTTAGAAGAGGGAAGCTTTGCTCCTTGAAGTTACTGTCGGTTGACCGGCCGGCAACCAACGGTCACTCATCAGCACACAAGCGCTAATGCCAGAAGGTTCGAGAAATTGCCACCCCTTTTGAGGAGGGCATATATGCAGAGCTCTGGAAAGGTCAGGTGGAAAAAACACAAAGACCTCAGTCGGAGGGGGGACACCTTCTTCCGACCTTCCTGTGGGCTGTTGTGCTCTTGGCCTGGTTGTTACCGGGGTCTTCCAGCTCCTTCTGACGAGATGAGGGATTCAGTCACGCCCATGGTGATGCGTTCTCTTTAATTCACTATCTTTTCTGTGATTTATTTCTGTGTTATCACTTGTTGCTTATGTATGCTTAACTATGAATAAATAGCCATATAAGTGCTCATTATTTCGTTAACTCTGTGTCTGGTTGTGAGTTATTGTTCCGTCTACCTGCGTTCAAAGTATTTGCTCTGCTCTGCAAATGTACTGGTGATAAATAACTGTCCGTGCACTCTTGGCGAGCAATACATTTTTGGCGACGAGGATGGGATATTTGTGATGAATTGCTCCAAATATTAAATAATCTGTTTGAATGCAGATTCGCTTTGCTTACATTGCAAGCAAAAGTTTGTTTTCATTTGGCAGTGAGTGTTGGACTGAGTTAATCTGTTTTTTTTTGTGTGTGTGCATGCTTGCGCAAGTGACTGCAGAGTGGAAAGAAGAAAAAAAATAAGGTTTTGCAAATTACTGTAATGATGAATAGTTTTTTTCAGGAAAAAGGGTGTTCCCGCTGACGGTGAATGTCCCGAGGTTATGATTCCAGGGTGGGTTAAAAGCCCATATGATAAGTTAGCCCAGGTGTGGGCGTGTGGAGCTGGGCTGAGTGAAACATGGGACAGTAGTTTGGGAGAAGCTGCTCCATCAGAAGTAATGTTTTGTTTACAACAGATTTCAGTAGAGAGTGGAAAAGAATGCACTGCATTGTGCAGGCGGGGGTGGGTCCTCCTGCATGCCTATAGGAGAATACATAAAAAGAATTTAGAAATGAAACAGCATATTTTGCAATTAGAAAAAGAGTTAGCTGCCAAGCAGCAGATAGCATTGATGCAGGAGATTCAGATGAAACCTTTTAATGACAAGGCTGAAAAATATCAGGCTGTGGCAGAGCGGGCCGCAGTTAGGATTGCTCGGTACAAGTATAAAAAGAGGAAAAGGAATGTGGCAACTGAAATCGCCACTGCAGGTGTTGATTGGGACCCTGATAAGTGGGATGGAGACATTTTTGACTCAACAAGCCCAGAGAGTAGCTCGGCAAATGAGTCAGATTCTAATGCAGAATTGAAGCAAAAGACATTGGCAGTGAAGCTGGTTAGGAGACGGTGTGCCGGACCCCTCCCACAGAATCCTGCAGACGAGGTTGTGGATTTAACCATGCTGGAAGATTACACTTAGCAGGAGGTTGGGGAAATCATTACTTGTTTGAGGCAAAAGTTAGGGGAACCTTTACTGACATGGATGGTA
Source organism: Ambystoma mexicanum (assembly GCF_040938575.1). NCBI lineage: Eukaryota > Metazoa > Chordata > Amphibia > Caudata > Ambystomatidae > Ambystoma > Ambystoma mexicanum. Next base: position 374,188,481 of record NC_090933.1, read on the forward strand.
AGATTGCTAGATGGGGGTGCCACAGGGTTGTTGGTAGATCCACTGACTCACCGTGCTTTTTGCCTTTGTCAACTGACACCAATGTACAGGAGGTCTTAAGGGCAGGGCCACCCCCTTATGAATATGGGCAAGATTCACAGGTGTCTTTGTTGCACCTAGCAGCCCAGGCAAGTAATCGTAAGTATCCTATTACCACAGATTGGCCTAGCGAGGAAACAAAGTGGTACACTTTGAAAGAGGCGATTCAAAAGGTCAGAGAGCATGCTATGAAGGAGGAAATTCATGTAGATGCACCTGGACACATGGGGACCATGCCGCTCTCAGTTTCAACCAGGAATATGGTGATCAGAACTGTGCCGCCCGCATATAAAAGTGTCATTATGACTTTGCTCTTAGGTATGACGGGAAAACCCACTGATGAAGTAATGGATGCCATCCGGCAATTGGCAGACTTAGGGGAGTGGGACAAGAGTGATGACATGCCGCAAGAGAGAGAGGGGCGTAGTGAGAGAAGAACTGAAGGCAGGAGGCAAGATAGTAGAGACTCCAGAGTGTCCAGAAAGGACATGTTTTTGGCTTTGTTAAAAGATGGTTTGCCACGAGAAGAAATTGATGGTATTGAAACCAGGGTAATGTATGAACTGTACAAAAAGAGAGGGCTTGCAGCCAAAGAGCCCTATTAACAGGTTAAGAAACAGCTGGTGACTAAGCCACAGAGGGACACCGCACCTTCCGCCCCTCCTGAGGAAGAACAGGAAGAAGGGTCTATGGCGACACCTTCCCCGTACCAGCCAACATATGCCGATTTGAGGAAGGTGGTCAGTGCAATTTTAGAGGCAGAGTCAGGTTACACTCATTCAAAATTTTACTAGGGTTACGGCCAAGCTCCGGCAGCGTCCGCTCGCATAAAAGTTAGTAGGCGGCCTCATGTTAGTGTTAAGATTTTTAGTGGGCTGGGAAATACGCAAGGGGTGCGCACATTGATAGACACCAGGGCGGAGGCCTCTCTGATTAATGGAAATCCAACACGATTCAAAGGCAGACACTTTACCATTACCGGGCTAGGGGGGAAGGAGACCCCCACAGTGCAAACAGAAG